>NC_083829.1:7771459-8345514 GCF_015708825.2 Lethenteron reissneri
TGGCTAATGAACGTGTGTGTGTGTGCGCGAGTGGCTAATGAATGTGTGTGTGTGTCTGTGTTGCGAGTGAACATGTATATTGTGTGTGTGTGCGCGAGTGGCTAATAAACGTGTGTGTGTGTGTGTTGCGAGTGAACATGTATATTGTGTGTGTGTGTGTGTGTTGCGAGTGGCTAATGAACGTGTGTGTGTGTGTGCGTGAGTGGCTAATGAACGTGTGTGTGTGTGTGCGCGAGTGGCTAATGAACATGTGTGTGTGTGTGCGCGAGTGGCTAATGAACGTGTGTGTGTGTGCGCAAGTGGCTAATGAACGTGTGTGTGTGTGCGCGAGTGGCTAATGAACGTGTGTGTGTGTGTGCGAGTGGCTAATGAACGTGTGTGTGTGTTGCGAGTGGCTAATGAACGTGTGTGTGTGCGCGGCAGCTGACCCTGCGGCTAGTGAACGTGCCGGACCTGTCGGCGGGGGTGAACTGCACGTTTGCGGAGTTTGCCGAGACGGAGGCGCTGGTGGAGGAGCGGGAGCGAGTCAGCTGCCTTTCGCCCTCGCCCCGCGACGTCGCTCGCATCCTCAGCAACCGTGGTGGGTGTGGGGGGGGCACGGCGACGATGCTGGGGTGGGGGGGCGCGCGGTACACTGGGGTGCAGAGGGACATGGAAAGGGAAGGGATATGGTTGGTGGATAGGATCAGGGTTAGTGGATAGAGTGAGAGGTAGCTAGTTGTGGTTGTGAGTCACATGCCCTCAAAGTGCACCTTGCCTGGCACAGGTGCCGTGGTGACGTCACCGTCACTTAGTGGCGAATGGCGGTTGTGTTGGTATTGGATGTGCGTGTTCCTGCGGTGCAGCTGTAGTAATGGTGTGTGTGTGTGTGTCCCATGCGGTCCGCCAGGCGACACGCGTGTGGTCAAGCTGGGCCTGCGCTCACGCGAGACCGGACGCGAGTTCGCCAGCACCGACTTCGTCTTCTTCAACTGCAGCGTCCACCCCTCGTGAGCGACGCAGCCACGCGCAACCGCAATCAACCACTGCGCAGCCAGAATCAATTGCACGCAATCACAATCAATCGTGCAGAAACCACAATCGGTCACGCACAGCCACAATCACCCATGTGCATTCAACCACACGCAACCACAGTCAACCATACACAACCACACAGTCACACTCAACCACGCGCATCCACACACAGCGCCTACTAAACCACACACAGCAGATACTCTGCTGCACACAGCCGCACACAGCTTAGTTCTATAGCGTGGTGGTGGTGGCAGCTGTATTCACTCTGTGGTTTCTCTTGTGTTTGTATATTACCTTGGTGGTTGTTCTGGTAGTTGCAGTTGTAGATTACCGTGGTGGTGGTGGTGTTTGTAGCGGTGGTTGTAGTAGTGGTGCTTGCGATGGTTGTGTGCAGGTGCCTGGCGTGTGTTCGGAGCGAGTACCGCTGCCACTGGTGCAAGTACCGCCACGTGTGCACCCACGACCCCACCAGCTGCTCCTTCCAGGAGGGCCGCGTCAACACCACCGAGGTGCCATTGCCACCGCGGGGTCACAGGGGTGGAGAGGTCACCACGGGGTCACGGGGGGGGGTGTGGTCCCGACGGGGTCACTGTGGGGGTGGGCATGGCGAGGTCACTGGGGGCAGTCGTTACGATGGGGGCGGTGGGGGTCACGGCGAGGGGTCACAATCGGATCACCAGGGGGAGGGCCTTGAGTTGAGTTTTTGTTGATACCAGAGGAGAACTCGGGAGAGGCGCCTTGGGGGTCACCAACATGACGGCAGCAATGCTCACAAAAACAAGAACAGCAATGAAGCAAACATAAATCGTAGCCAAAGCAACCAATAATTGTAACTGTCCAATGATTTTCTTAACTCGTCCCATGATCATCCCATGATAATCCCATGATAATCCCATGATCGTCCCTTGATGCTGATGCAGCCTGCACCAGCAGCTTCCCTCCTCTTTCCGCCGCCTGATGACGATTTCTTGCGTTGCGATCGAAACGTCGTGATCTATTACTTTTTCTACCTACGTGACTTTACCGAAAGAACCAAAGGGTATGGATTCCTGCAGTCACGAAAGCTTCAAATCAAGATTGTCTTTGATCATCCTGTAACCGTGCCATGGCTGTCGCTTGACCATCCCGTGACCGTGCGTCCGTCTCTGTGCGGTGGCAGGACTGCCCCCAGCTGCTCCCCTCTCCGGAGATCCTGATCCCCGTGGGGGTGGTGAGGCCCATCACCCTCAACGCCAAGAACCTGCCGCAGCCGCAGTCGGGGCAGCAGGGCTACGAGTGCGTGGTGAGCGTGGTGGGCACCGAGGTGCGCGTGCCCGCCCTGCGCTTCAACAGCTCCAGCGTGCAGTGCCAGAACACCTCGGTGAGTGTGGTGGTGGTGGTGGTGAGCTTAGTGCTGAGTGTGCTGGTGGTGATGGTGTGTGTTGTGTGTGTGGTGTAACGGTTAGCTCCGAACCCAGTGTGTGTGGTGTAACGGTTAGCGCAATGCGCTACGAACCCAGTGTGTGTTGTGTTGCGTAGCGGTTAGCGCAATGCGCTACGAACCAAGTGTGTGTTGTGTAGCGATTAGCGCAATGCGCTATGAACCAAGTGTGTGTTGTGTGTGGTGTAACGGTTAGCGCAATGCGCTACGAACCCAGTGTGTGTTGTGTGTGGTGTAATGGTTAGCGCAATGCGCTACGAACCCAGTGTGTGTTGTGTGTTGTGTAGCGATTAGCGCAATGCGCTATGAACCAAGTGTGTGTTGTGTGTGGTGTAACGGTTAGCGCAATGCGCTACGAACCCAGTGTGTGTTGTGTTGTGTAACGGTTAGCGCAATGCGCTACGAAACCTCGCACCTCCGATTAGCACGGTTGGCTACATAATACAGACCCAAGTTCGATTCTCGCTCACGGCCAACATCGGTGACGACGATCTTAACGAGGTCTGTGTGTGCGTGCGCGTGACTTGGCTCAGTACACGTACGAGAGCGGCTCCGTGAGTGACCTCCCGGTCGACTTCTCCGTGCTGTGGAACGGCCACTTCGCCATCGACAACCCCACCAACATCAAGGGTACCGCCACGTACACACACACACGTGCACTCCCGCCTGTACAACTTGAGCGTCGCGTTGTACCGTTGTGCCGTAGCATTGTGCCGTAGCGTTGTGCCGTAGTGTTGCGCCGTAGCGTTGTGCCGTAGCGTCGCGCTGTACCGTTGTGCCGTAGCGTTGTGCCGTACCGTTGCGCCGCCTTGTGCCGCCCCCCCACAGTTCACCTGTATAAGTGCGGTGCGGCGCGCGACAGCTGCGGCCTGTGCCTGAAGGCCGAGCCCAAGTTCACGTGCGGCTGGTGCCAGCCCGAGGGGAAGTGCTCGCTCAAGCAGCACTGCACCCAAGCGGCCGTCAACTGGATGCACCTGCTGGTGGGGTCGCGGCGCTGCACGCACCCCCGCATCACCCAGGCGAGTCCCCATGCAGATGTGCAACGTATGCTGACAAAGACAAAGATCCCCCGTGTAGCCTGAGCAGACATTTGGGGCAAGTGCTGTTAGCGAGCACCTACGAAGGACCGCACGGCACACGAGGAGGCCGGTGGCCAGCACTATGCCCGGCTGTTTTGGCCTCCCTACTGGCGATGTTTACACACCGGTTCAGATGTTTGTCACTGGTGTTGGTCGTGAGCGGGAATCGAACTCTGATTGCCAGATTCGTAGCGCAGCTCGCTAACCGCTACACTACTGCTCCCCATAGCAGCCAAATACTTTAAACGCATGTTGATTCTAAATGTGGAGGGAAAAACCAGAGGACCCGCAGAAAAATCAACGCGACCATGGGGAGAGAGACATGCAAACTCCAAATATACAGGCGTCAGGGTCTGAATCGAACCCACGATCTCTGGCATAACAGGCAAGGTAGTTTTAACATTTCGCCACCGTGGCACCGAAGCGGATGTTAAAGGTCCCCGTGACGCCATTCGCAATAATAGGTCACTGTGTGCCGAAAATTGACACTGCAAATTTGGGCTCAAGAACAGCCTCATTGCCCCCTCCTACTGCGAAAGTCTGGCAGGGCCCTCCTCGAAGAGAGTCGAGAGACTCGGCGAGGCTTCCAGGGCACAGGACGAGGAATAGTAAAAATCACAAGGTCGCATCGAGCGAACGGGGGGGGTCAGAGGTCGGAGGCGAGAAGGCGCCTTGCAAGGGGTCGCAGATGAGAGCGGCGCATGTCCCCACCCCCGCTCCGCCCGCAGGTGACCCCGGCCACGGGGCCGCGGGAGGGCGGCACGCGCGTCACGATCCGCGGAGAGAACCTGGGCTTGGAGCTGTACGAGGTGACGGAGCACGTGATGGTGGCCGGCGTGCGCTGCCTTCCCCTGCAGCACGAGTACATCAGCGCCGAGCAGTGAGTCACGCGCTCGCTCACACTCGATCACACGCTCACTCGCGCGCTCGCTCAGTCACTCGCTCAGTCACTCGCTTGGTCACTCACTAATGCGCTCACTCATGCGCTCACTTACTCGCTCGCGCGTTCAAGCGCACTGGATCACTCGCTCGTTGTATTTACGTGTGTGTGTGTGGCGTGGCAGGATCGTGTGTGAGATGGAGGAGGCCGGCCGCTCCGATCCCCCGTCCGGCCCCGTCCGCGTCTGCGTCAACGTCTGTCTCCCCGAGTATACGGCCGTGTCGCAGCAGCACTACCGGTTCACGGTGAGCCGCGCGGTGTGATGCGGTGCGACGCGGTGTCGCACAGCGTGCGCGACGGCCGTGTCGCAGCAGCACTACCGCTTAACGGCGACACACACGGTGCGACGCGGTGCGACGCGGTGCGACGCTGTGCTTGGCGCCGCCGCGCGGTGTGTTGTGCTCGGGCTCCGTGGTGACCCGTGCCGCGTGTGGGGCCCCCCAGGTCCCGGTGCTGAGTGGCCTCCGCCCGGACAAGGGCCCCGTGTCGGGCGGCACCACCGTCACCGTGCTGGGAAGCAACCTCGACGCCGGCAGCACCGTGGCCGTCACCTTCAACAACAACAGCTGCCGCTTCCTCAGGTGGGACGGGCGGCCACGCCGCAGCGCACGTGGCCACACAGACAGGCCACACACGGCAACACGGCAACGCGGACAGCACCACCGCGTGCACCGTAACGCTACTCCAGCCGGCCGCATTGTGCGTCTCTGGTTCTTTCTGTCCCTGTCTCTGTCCGTCCCTATTTCACAATTTTACGTTATTCTCCGCATCTCACCGCTCCTCCCTATGCCCCCCCCACCCCCCCACCCCCCGCGTGGCTTGCAGACGCTCCGCCACGGAACTGGTTTGCGTCAGTTCGGGCGCGAGCTCGGGGCTGGGCCGGGCGCGCGTGGCGCTGCACATCGACCGCGCCAGCGTGCACAGCGAGCTGGCCTTCGAGTACCGGGATGACCCCACGGTGACACGCGTCGAGCCCGAGTGGAGCATCTACAAGTATGTCCGCCGCCTGCCTGTCCTCTATCCCTCACACGCGTCTCCGCTCTCTCTTTCTCACCTCTCCCTTTTTCTCACCTCTCCCTCTGTCTCTGCTGTGCCAACGTCTCCACTGTGCCAGTGTCTCCGCTCTCACTGTATCCACTCTATTCCATTCCCTCTGCGTCTGCACTCTCTGTGTGTCTCCCTGCGTCTCCCGTTTTTGTCGTCTTCACGTATTTCCACAATTTCAGCCCAAGTGTCCATGTTGTATCACGCGATGAGACAATGTTTGCGTGGCACAGACCAGCGTCTGTGGATGGCGAGCGTTTGTGTGTGGGTGTGTGCGGCGTTTGTGTGTGGGTGTGTGCAGCGTTGTGTGTGTGTGTGTGTGTAGCGTTGTGTGGGTGTATGCGGCGTTTGTGTGTGTGGAACGTTGTGTGTGTGTGTGTGCAGCGTTGTGTGTGTGTGTGTGGAACGTTGTGCGCGTGTGGCGAGCCCCGGACCTGACGGCATGTGTGTGGTGCTGCGGACGCTTCTGTCCGTGTGCAGTGGCAGCACCATGGTGACCGTGACGGGGACCAACCTGGCGCTCATTCAGGAGCCCAAGATCCGCGTCAAATTCAACGGCTCCGAGAGCATCAGCGTGAGTAGGGGGACACGCACGCACAGGGAGGGCAGGGAGAGCAGAGACACGGGGAGGGTGGAGACACTGCAATAGCAGAGACACGGGGAGGGTGTGTGGACATCCGGGTGGAGTGTGGAGACACGGGGAGAGCGGAGACACGGGGAGGGTGGAGACACTGGAATAGCAGAGACACGGGGAGGGTGTGTGGACATACGTGTGGAGACACGGGGAGAGCGGAGATGCAGAGAGAGTTGAGACAGTAGGAGAATTAAGGCACTGGGAGAGTGGGGACCGGTCTTGGGCCTCCACGAACATCAGCACAGAAAAGACAAAGATGGCCAAGTGTGGGGTTGGCCACCCACTCTTTTGTGTGCCGTACCGCCCTTCATAGGTGCTCGTTAACAACACTTACGCGGGGGATCTTTGTCTTCATGTGAGCTGGTGGCGAGAGTGGGGGCGTGGTGTTTAACCCTACAAACACCCTGACTGGTTTAATCTCCAACCACGGCGAACATCGGTGGCGTGTGACTGAACCAGTGCTGAGCCTGCCCTAGGCCGACTCCCCACCTTTATGTGGGCGAGCGTTGCCCCGCCCGCACCGCCCGCACCGCCTGCACCGCCCGCACCGCCCACTTCGCCCCCGTGCGCCGTGCCGGCCTTAGCAGGCGTTGACCGTGCGCGCGTGCCTGTGTGAGCAGGCCTGCGAGGTGGTGAACGGAAGCCACATGGTGTGCCGGGCCCCCGGGCTGCCCCTGGGCGCTGGCCCTCTTCTGGCCGATGCCGAGGTGCGGCCCGACGAGTTTGGGTTCGTCCTGGACGCGGTGTCGGCGCTGCTGGCCATCAACAACTCGGCCTTCCTTTACTACCCCAACCCCTCCTTCGAGATGCTCAGCCCCAGCGGCACACTCGAGATCAAGCCGGGGGCACCCATCATCCTCAAGGTAGAGGCCTCTACTGGCTGCAGGAACTGGGCGGGCTTGCTGTGAGGGGGCCGGGAGTGGGGGGGTAGCAGAGGTCGCAATCGGGTACCTGATACCCGTACCCTACCCGATACCCGGCTACCCGTACCCGGCCAGGTACGGGTACCCGTTTGCGACCCTGGTGCGGCCGGGTACGGGTAGGCCGTGAGTCACTGGTGAGAAACCGTTTGTCACTCATTTCACGGTCACCATGGTGCTGTCGTTTGCCAGAGGGAACTGGGGCATGAGTCTGCTGCCAGCAGGGGGGTGATGATCGCTCCGCTGTGTGAAAAATAACAACAGAGTGATTCTTTGCTGTGTAATTTTTTTTTTCAAACTTAGCCGACTCTTTGCGGTTTACGTTACGGGATCTGTAACGTCGACCGATCGCAGCGGACGGCGCCGCGTGGTCGTAGTAGACTCGCCGCGTCGTGCGGCTACAATGTAAAGGCGCTGCCCTGCAACTGTTCGCTCGCGGCACTGCTGGCGGAGGGGTGGGGGGGGGTAGCAGTTGTGACGGCGGTGTCCGTCCACGTCGCCCATACTGTCACTCGTCCCCAGGGTCGGAACATTGTTCCGCCGGGCGGGAAGCTCAACTACTCGGTACTGATCGGAGACCACCGGTGCGAGGTGACGGTGTCGGAGACGCAGATCCTGTGCGAGTCGCCCAGCATCACCGGGCGCCACCGCGTGCTGGTACGTGCGTCACACGGGGGTGTCGGGGGAGGTGGGGTGCGCCATGTGTGTCTCCGTGTCTGTGCGTGTGCGCCTGTGTTCGTACGCGTAGCCATTGCAGAGCTGCAGACCGATGTAAATGAGTTCACGAGCGATCGGCCCCAACAGTCCCCTGAAGAGCACACAGGGTGGGGACCTGTATGCGGGGCTGTGCGGGGCAGGTGGCTATACGGGGGATCTGTGTGCGTGGGTGCGGGACAGGTGGCTACACGGGGGATCTGTGTGCGTGGGACAGGTGGCTACACGGGGGATCTGTGTGCACGGCAAGTGGCTATATGGGGGTTCTGTGGGTGTGGGACAGGTGGCTATATGGGAGATCTGTGTGCGTGGGTGCGGCACAGGTGGCTATGCGGGGGATCTGTGTGCACGGCAAGTGGCTATATGGGAGATCTGTGTGCGTGTGGTGCAAGTGGCTAATACGGGAGATCTGTGTGTACGGCAAGTGGCTATACGGGGGATCTGTGTGCACGGCAAGTGGCTATATGGGAGATCTGTGTGCGTGTGGTGCAAGTGGCTAATACGGGAGATCTGTGTGCGTGCGGGGCAGGTGCGCGTGGGAGGGAACGAGCAGTCCCCCGGGATGGTGCACATCTACTCGGACAGCCTGCTGAGCCTGCCCACCATCGTGGGCATCGCGGTGGGGGGCGGCCTCCTCATATTCATCATCGTCGCCGTGCTCATCGCCTACAAACGCAAGTCCAAGGAGAGCGACCTCACGCTGCGCCGCCTGCAGATGCAGATGGACAACCTGGAGTCGCGCGTCGCGCTCGAGTGCAAGGAGGGTGAGTGGAGCGTGCGGCCACTCGCTCCACGCTCGCCGCTCCACGTTCACCACTCACCACTCCACGTTTGCCGCTCACCTCTCGTGCGTGTGCGTGTATGTCTGTGTGCGCGCGCGTGTGTGTGACTGATGTGTAATCGCGTGCGTGCGTGCCTGCGGTGTCTGGCGCAGCCTTTGCGGAGCTGCAGACTGACATCAACGAGCTGACCAGCGACCTGGACGGCACGGGCATTCCCTTCCTGGACTACCGCACGTACGCCATGCGCGTTCTCTTCCCCGGCATCGAGGAGCACCCGGTGCTCAAGGAGCTGGAGGTTCGCAGTGTGTGTGTGCGCGCGTGTGTGTGTGTGTCGCATGTGTGTGTGTGTCGCATGTGTGTGTGCGCGCGTGTTCACACGTGTGTGAGGAGTGGTAGCGCAGCAGTTGACGTGCTGCGCTACGAATCCGGCGACCCGAGTTCGATTGACGCTCAAGGCCACCTCCAGCGACGATTATCTGAACCGGTCCTGGGCCTCCCCTCGGTTAACTCACCCACAAATCAGTGCCTGGTGCGGTGTGTAAACATCGCCACCGGGGAGACAAAGGCGGCAGGACGTGGTGCTGACTACCCACCCCATCGTGTGCCATGCCGGCCTTTCCCCCAACAGCCTGTGGAGGCGACGCTGGAGTGCGGATGTTTGTCTCTGTGCGCGTGTGTCGATTTGAACTTGCGCGCGTTGCGTTGCGTTGCGCCGCGCAGGTGCCCGGGAACCGTCAGGAGAGCGTGGAGAAGGGCCTCAAGCAGTTTGGGCAGCTGCTCAACAACAAGGCCTTCCTGCTCACCTTCATCCGCACCCTCGAGTCGCAGCGGAGCTTCTCGATGCGCGACCGCGGCAACGTGGCGTCGCTCATCGCCACGGCGCTGCAGGGCAAGATGGAGTACGCCACCGACGTCCTCAAGCAGCTGCTGTCCGACCTCATCGACAAGAACCTGGAGAGCAAGAACCACCCCAAGCTGCTGCTGCGCCGGTCAGCACGGGGCACCGCACGCACACACACACGCACACACGCACGCACGCAGAGGCAAATCTCACCCGTATAGCCTGAACAGGCTGTTGGGGCGAGAGTGCACATTAGCGAGTGGCATCTATGAAGGCCTGGCACTGCACACGAGGGGGTGGGTAGCCAGCACCACGTCCGGCTGCCTTTGTCGGTGATGATGTTTTACACACCCCACCGAGTACTCATTTGAGGCAGAGTCTACCTAGGGGGAGGCCCACACGCACTCGCTGTGGTGTGAATGTGGAGAGTGACTCCCTGCCTCGCTCTCTCTGTGCCAGCACGGAGTCCGTAGCTGAGAAGATGCTCACCAACTGGTTCACATTCCTACTGCACAAGTTTCTCAAGGTGAGCGGGGGTGGCATCTCCACTCACCACACATCTGCCTCACCACCTCACTCACCACACGTGCCCCTCACCACCTGACTCACCACATGTCTCCCTCACCACCTCACTCACCACACGTGCCCCTCACCACCCGACTCAACCCACTCACCACCTTCCCCTCTGTTCTCTCCAAGTCTTCCTGGGTCTATTTGTGTGCCTGCGTGGGTATGTGTGTGTGTGTGTATGCCCTTGTGCATGTGTGCACGTGTGTGTACGTGTTTACACGTGCGTGTGCGTATGCCCTTGTGCTTGTGTGCACGTGTGTGTGTTTACACGTGCGTGTGTGTATGCCCTTGTGCGTGTGTGCACGTGTATGTACATATTTACACGTGCGTGTGTGTATGCCCTTGTGCGTGTGTGCACGTGTGTGTGTTTACAAATGCGTGTGTGTATGCCCTTGCGCGTGTGCGCTTGTGTGTGTGCGTGCAGGAGTGCGCCGGCGAGCCCCTCTTCATGCTCTACTGCGCCATCAAGCAGCAGATGGAGAAGGGGCCGATCGACGCCATCACGGGCGAGGCGCGCTACTCGCTCAGCGAGGACAAACTCATCCGCCAGCAGATCGACTACCGCACCCTCGTGAGTCCTCCACGGGGTTACTGGCCCTGAGCACCGAGCCCCCGTACCCCGGGCCCCGTACCCCCGTGCCTCCATCTCCTGGGCCCTGTACCCCCGTGCCTCCGTATCCCCGTGCCCCAGTGCCCCGTCCCCGCTAGCCCCGTGCCCTGAGTCTCCGGGCCCCGTGCTCTCCTACCTCTTCACTCTAAGCCCGTAACCCAAGCCCCCGAGCCTTGAGTTGAGTCTCGGTAATTATTCAATTGGGATGACACGTCACCCCCTGCTCTGAAAACTTGGCAGGACCCTCCTGAAAAAGAGTCATGGGACTCCGCGAAGTTCTCCTGGGTGAACAAGCAGAATGGGGCCGGGCTGTGGTTGATTTGCCGCTTGGCCCAGTTTCTGCTGCTGTTGCTACCGTAGCAGCTGAAATTGACGTCAATGCTGCCGTTGTTGTTGTTGTTTGTTGGCGTTGTTGTTGACGTACTTGCCGTTGTTGTCTGCGGTGGCACGGCCGCTGCAGACGCTGAACTGCGTGAACCCGGACAACGAGAACGGGCCCGAGGTGGCGGTGAAGCTGCTCAACTGCGACACGGTGACGCAGGTCAAGGAGAAGCTGCTGGACGCCGTCTACAAGAACGTGCCCTACTCGCTGCGCCCCAAGAGCGTCGACATGGACCTGGGTGGGCACGCACACGTGCAAAGATAAAGATCCCCCGTATAGCCTTAACAGACTGTTGGGGCAAGTGCTGTTAGCGAGCACCTATGAAGGCCGGAACAGCACACGAGGGGGTGGGTGGCCAGCACCACGCTCGACCGCCTTTGTCTCCCTAGTGGCAATGTTTACACACCGCACCAGGTACTCATTTGAGGCTGAGTCGACCTAGGGGAGGCCCGGGACCGGTTCAAATAATTGTCACTGATGTTGGCAGTGAGCGGGAATCGAACACGTGTCGCCGGGTTCATAGCGCGGCGCGCTAACCGCTACACTATCGCTCCCCACACAAACACACACGCACATGTACACACACACACGCAGTGTGGTGGATGACATGAAAACGGTCGGTGTCTGGTCGAGTCGTCAACGTGGGTTTGAGGAATCACTGAGTGAGGTTGACGGGAGGAGTAGCCATGGTAGTAGCTATCACTGAGTGAGGTTGACGGGAGGAGTAGCCATGGTAGTAGCTATCACTGAGTGAGGTTGACGGGAGGAGTAGCCATGGTAGTAGCTATCACTGAGTGAGGTTGACGGGAGGAGTAGCCATGGTAGTAGCTATCACTGAGTGAGGTTGACGGGAGGAGTAGCCATGGTAGTAGCTATCACTGAGTGAGGTTGACGGGAGGAGTAGCCATGGTAGTAGCTATGGAAGAGTGACCAGGAGGTGACGTACGCACGCGGGTCACTGTGCGTGCAGAGTGGAGGCAGGGGCGCATGGCCCGAATCATCCTGCAGGACGAGGACATCACCACCAAGATCGAAAACGACTGGAAGAGACTCAACACTCTCGCCCATTACCAGGTCACCTTGCCACCAGGCCACCTCACCATTAGTTAACCTCACCACCTGGTTACCTCGCTACCAGGTTACCTGACCACCAGGTAATTTCACCACCAGCTAAGCTCCCAGCACGTGGAGCGAGGCACCGAACGGCGTGACCGCGTGTGTGACTGTGTGTGACTGTGTGTGACTGTGTGTGACCGCGTGTGTGACTTTGTGACTGCGCCTGACCGCGTGTGTGACTGTGTGACTGTGAGCGTGTGTGACTGTGTGTGACTGTGTGTGTCTGTGTGTGTCTGTGTGTGACTGTGTGTGACTCTGTGACTGCGCCTGACCGCGTGTGTGACTGTGACTGTGTGACTGCGCCTGACTGCGTGTGTGACTGTGTGTGAGACTCTGTGTGTGACTGTGCGTGACTGTGTGTGACTGCGCCTGACCGCGTGTGTGACTGCGTGTGTGACTGCGTGTGTGACTGCGTGTGAGACTCTGTGTGTGTGACTGTGTGTGACTGTGTGTGACTGTGTGACTGCGCCTGACCGCGCCTGACCGCGTGTGTGACTGTGTGTGACCGCGTGTGTGACTGTGTGTGACTGTGTGTGACTGTGTGTGACTGTGTGTGACTGTGTGTGACTGTGCGTGACTGTGCGTTTGACGCGGCTGTGCAGGTCGCTGACGGCTCCATTGTGGCGCTGGTTCCCAAGCAAACGTCGTACATCGCCAACCCCACGGTGCTGCCGCGCCCCTCCGTGAGCCGATACGGTGCGTGCCACAACGCCAGCGTGAACCATCAACCCCAACCAACAACCCCCAACCGCAACCCCCGATTAGCACGGTTGGCTACGTACGGTGCGAAAGACGTTCAACACACATATATACATACAACCCGTACCACCAACCACAACCCATACCATTAACCCCCAGCCACTACCCTTGCCACAAACCCACAACCACAACATCAACCTGTACCACCAACCCCCAATCGCGACCCTAACCCATACCCCCAACCGCAACCCTAATCCGTACCACCAACCACAACATCAACCCATACCACCAACCACACCACCAGCCCGTACCACCAATCCCCAATCGCTACCCAAACCCATACCACCAACCCCCAACCGCAACCCTAACCCATAGCACCCACCGCAACACCAACACATACCACCAACCACAACACCAACCCATAGCACCAACCACACCACCAACACATACCACCAACCCCCAACCGCAACCCTAACCCATACCACCAACCACAACACCAACACATACCACCAATAGCACCAACCACAACACCAACACGTACCACCAACCCCCAACCGCTACCCAAACCCATACCACCAACTACAACACCAACACGTACCACCAACCCCTAACCGCTACCCAAACCCATACCACCAACCACAACACCAACACATACCACCAATAGCACCAACCACAACACCAACACGTACCACCAATGGCATGAACCAGTGCTGGTGACCTGCCAGAAGCTTATCGGCAAGGATCCAACTCTGTTTGTTACGGAGAGAACAAAGGACTTTCCAACCGAGTCGCTAACCTTGTACCCGTGACCCCGTGACCCCCCACCCCTCCTCCCCCTTGCGACAGAGAACATGATCCGGTACGCGGGCAGCCCGGACTCGCTACGCTCGCGCACGCCCATGATCACGCCCGACCTGGAGAGCGGTACCAAGCTGTGGCACCTGGTGAAGAACCACGACCACGCCGACCAGAAGGAGGGCGACCGCGGCAGCAAGATGGTGTCCGAGATCTACCTCACCCGGCTGCTAGCCACCAAGGTGAGGACACACCGCCGCCCCCCCCCCTGCCCTGGGATCAATCTCACCTGGTCACTCGCCAGCAAGGTGAGGATAAGCACACAGCTCTTTCCGCCCCGGCATCGATGTCACCTGGTCGCTCACCACCAAGGTGAGGACACTCACACCGCCCCCCCCCTGCCCTGGGATCCATCTCACCTGGTCACTCACCACCAAGGTGAGGACACTCACACCGGCCCCACCTGCCCTGGGATCCATCTCACCTGGTCACTCACCACCAAGGTGAGGACACTCACACCGGCCCCACCTGCCCTGGGATCCATCTCACCTGGTCACTCACCACCAAGGTGAGGACACTCACACCGGCCCCACCTGCCCTGGGATCCATCTCACCTGGTCACTCACCACCAAGGTGAGGACACTCACACCGCCCCCCCCTGCCCTGGGATCCATCTCACCTGGTCACTCACCACCAAGGTGAGGACACTCACACCGGCCCCACCTGCCCTGGCATCCATCTCACTTGCCACACCGCCTGGCAAGCCAGGGTTTGGCTTCCCCTCGACGCGCACGGCAAGGTAGAGGGTCGCAGCATTAGCGTGCTCCACCGAGCCTCACTGCCTGTCTCCACAGTGCTGGATTACAGGCCACGTGCGTAGCCACCACCACCGCCGCCGCCGCCCAGCTGAATGCGGATGAGTCGTCATTGACAAGAGCCACCCCCCACCACACGTGTCGCACAGCGCTTTACATCTCCCATCTCATCTCGAACATTTGAACGAGGATCCTCCAGCGGCAGCTGTCACTGTGTGGCACGAGGTGATTCAGCAGCTGGCCAGCAGAGGGCGTTGGTCCGTCGGTAGCGGGCGATAAGTAGAGGTCGCAACTGGGTACTCGATACCCGTACCCAACCCGATACCCGGCTACCCGTACCTGGCCGGGTACGGGTACCCGTTTGCGACCCTGGTGTGGCCGGGTATGGGTACGGGTAAGGAATCAAACCTCGTTTGCGACCTCTGGCGATGAGTGCTGCTGCTGTGCCTGATCCCATTTGAGGAGATTGCATCACCTCAGCGTTCCATTGCCTCAACACGCAGCGGCCTACGTTGTGATTTGTCATGGATTATCGGATTAGCCCACGTAATGATCTGGCCGACACGGCCAAACAAATGACACGGCCGCTTGCGTGCGAGCCATGTATGACTCGCCGGCGGGAGGCGCAGGAAGCCGATTGCCGATGCTGCTCACGAGCCGGCCGGCCGGCGTGCGTGCGTGGCACTGCTGACGAGCAGAGGTGTGTGTGCGGCGCTGCAGGGCACGCTGCAGAAGTTTGTGGACGACCTGTTTGAGACGATCTTCAGCACGGCGCACCGCGGCAGCTCGCTGCCCCTCGCCATCAAGTACATGTTCGACTTCCTGGACGAGCAGGCCGACCGGCACACCATCAGCGACCCCGACGTGCGCCACACGTGGAAGAGCAACTGGTGAGCGTGGGTGGGTGAGCGTGGGAGGTGAGTGTGTGTGTGTGTGTTGGTGAGAGGAGTATGTGTTGGGCGAGCGTGGGGGTGAGAGGGTGTGAGCTTGGGGACGAGCGTGGGGTCCCAGTGCGCTCTCCACTGTTCACACAATCAACGCGAGCTCCACTCGACCTTCGGCGAGCATCTGGCGCGCCGTGCCAACGCCGGCGCCGGCGAGACAGAGACGGACACGGGGGGGCGGCCGGGGTTAACGTTGCTCGTACCTGCGTGCGTCTCCTCCTCGCAGCCTGCCGCTGCGCTTCTGGGTGAACGTGATCAAGAACCCGCAGTTCGTGTTCGACATCCACAAGAGCAGCATCACGGACGCGTGCCTCTCCGTCGTCGCGCAGACCTTCATGGACTCGTGCTCCACCTCGGAGCACCGGCTCGGCAAGGACTCGCCCTCCAACAAGCTCCTCTACGCCAAGGACATCCCCAACTACAAGAACTGGGTGGAGAGGTAAGCGCTAGAGAGGGGGAGGGGAGTGCGCCGGGGGGAGGGGGTGGGGGGGACCGGCGATAGCGGTGCCGGTGAGGGTCATGACGATGGCGTTGATGGTCATGGTGATGGCGTTGACGGTCATGGCGATGGCGTTGACGGTCATGGCGATGGCGTTGACGGTCATGGCGATGGCGGTGACGGTCATGGCGATGGCGGTGACGGTCATGGCGATGGCGGTGACGGTCATGGCGATGGCGTTGACGGTCATGGCGATGGCGTTGACGGTCATGGCGATGACGGTGACGGTGACGGTGACGGTCATGGCAATGGCGGTGACGGTTACGGCGATGGCGTTGATGGCCACGGCGATGGCGTTGATGGCCACGGCGATGGCGTTCATGGCCACGGCGATGGCGTTGATGGCCACGGCGATGGCGTTGATGGCCACGGCGATGGCGTTGATGGCCACGGCGATGGCGGTGATGGTCACGGCGATGGCGGTGATGGTCATGACGGCGATGGCGGTGATGGTCACGGCGATGGCGGTGATGGTCACGGCGATGGCGGTGATGGTCATGACGGCGATGGCGGTGATGGTCACGGTGATGGTCACGGCGATGGCGGTGATGGTCATGACGGCGATGGCGGTGATGGTCATGACGGCGATGGCGGTGATGGTCACGGTGATGGTCACGGCGATGGCGGTGATGGTCACGGCGATGGCGGTGATGGTCACGGCGATGGCGGTGATGGTCACGGCGATGATGGTCATGGCGATGGCGGTGATGGTCACGGCGATGGCGGTGATGGTCATGGTGATAGCGTTGACGGTGTCCGCGCGTCCCAGGTACTACTCGGACATCGGCAAGATGGCCGCGATCAGCGACCAGGACATGAACGCGTACCTGGCGGAGCAGTCGCGCCTCCACGTCACCGACTTCGCCACCATGAGCGCCCTCAACGAGATCTACGCCTACGTCACCAAGTACAGCGACGAGGTGTGCGAAGCGTTTCGTGTGTGCGGAGAGGTGCGAGTGGGCGGTGGTGTGGCGGTTGGCGCTATGCTGCACCACAAACTCGACGACCCGAGTTCGATTCCCGCTTACGGCCAACACCAGTGACGATTATCTGAACCGGTCCTGGGTCTCACTTAGGTCGACTCAGCCTAAAATTAGTAGTTGGTGCGATGCCTAAAAATATAGCCACTCGGTAGACAAAGGCAGCCAGGCGTAGTGCTGGCCACCTACTCCCTCGTGTGCCATGCCAGCCTTCATAGGTGCTCGCTAACTACACTTGCCCCAACAGTCTGTTACGGCTATACGGGGGATCTTTGTGTGGAGGTGTGTGTGTAAGCGCCCCCACATCTCCCCGTCTCTCCTGCAGATCCTGTGCGCGCTGGAGGGCGAGGATCAGGCCAAGAGGCAGAGGCTGGCCTACAAGCTGGAGCTCGTCATGGCCTGCATGCGGGGCAGCACCTGACCGCTGGTGCCCGTTTCCCCCGCGCGGCCACAACCGAAGAAAACCACCTCCGCCACCTCCTCCTCCACCTCCACACCCGTGTACGATGACCGATGGCACTCCGTGGGGGGTTTTCGTAGGAAACGCTCGTCGCTTGGGGCAAGAAACGCTGGAGACCGTGTCCGCCGGCGTGGGTGGGGGGTGGGGGGCGGCTGGGGCGGCGCGACCCTCATCTTTTGTAATCCCCGCGTGAAGCCGTTTCTCAATCCTCGCCGCCGCACCCCCATTGTTTACACGTGCATGTGATCGCTAGCAACCCGTGTTCCGCTTGTGCCACCCCCCCCCCCCCCCCCTTATCCTCATTCCCCACCTTTGCCCTACCCTCGTGTGGTGCAAAGCATTCTGGGGAAGTCAGGAAAGGCGTGGTGTTGCCGGTGGTGGTGGTGGGGAGGGGCAGCTGCACCCCCCCTCCGTTGTTCGTATAATTTCTTTTTCCGACCCCCGCATGCCCCGCCGCACCGCGCTCTCTCCGTTCTCCCGTCCGCCACGGATTGCGAGCAGCGCCACAAACCACTGCTTCTGCGCGAGGGGCGAGGGGGGTGCAGTGGGTTGGGGGGGGGCGGTCTTTGCGAACTTTTTCATAGGAGAGATGCTGAGAGTCTTGACAGCTTCAGTCAAAATCGGCAGTGTGAATGGCAGCTGCTGCTGCTGTCGTCATCTGCCCATGTTTTGGTTCTTGATGAAGAATTCGGTTCATGATTTCACCAGACGCTACAGGCTCGCTCATTACAGGCGCCCGTTTACTTGACACTACAAGCTCGCTCATTACAGGCGCTCGTTCACCTGACGTTACAGGCATGCGCGTTAACCTGACACTACAAGCTCTCTACAGGCGCTCGTTCACCTGACGTTACAGGCATGCGCGTTAACCTGACACTACAAGCTCGCTCACTACAGGCGCTCGTTAACCTGACGTTACAGGCATGCGCGTTAACCTGACACTACAAGCTCGCTCACTACAGGCGCTCGTTCACCTGACGTTACAGGCATGCGCGTTAACCTGACACTACAAGCTCGCTCACTACAGGCGCTCGTTAACCTGACGTTACAGGCATGCGCGTTAATCCGACACTACAAGCTCTCTACAGGCGCTCGTTCACCTGACGTTACAGGCATGCGCGTTAACCTGACGCTAGAAGCTCGCTCTCTACAGGCGCTCGTTTACTTGACACTACAGGCGCGCGCGTTAATCCGACACTACAAGCTCGCTCTCTACAGGCGCTCGTTCACCTGACGTTACAGGCATGCGCGTTAACCTGACGCTAGAAGCTCGCTCTCTACAGGCGCTCGTTTACTTGACACAACAGGCGCGCGCGTTAACCTGACACTGCAGGCGCGTGCCGAGCGAGTGTGTGTGTGTGTGGGGACCGCGTCGGGGTGACGAGGCGGTTGTCACGCATTTCAAATGCCCCCCGCGCGCGCTTATCCGGGAGGAGCAGAGTGAATCTGCGACCGCGGCTTTGCGGCGCGTGACGGCCCCAGGTCGTGAAGGCCCCTGGGGCTACGTCACTCTAACCTGGACAATCGCCCTGTGGCTCGGACACAACGGGGAGGGAGGTGGTGGTGGTGGGGGGGGGGACACCTTTGGGTGCGTTCCGTGAGCAACGACTTGAATGTGAGCGAGGGGACACAGGCCGCGGAGATGCTCGTCGTCAGCGGCGAGAGAGGCCCGACTTGGGTTTGAACCGTCTGTGCGCGTTGACGCCGCGAGGCCCCCCCCCCCCCCCCCAGCCTGGCCTCTCATCGCTCGGTGGCGCTCACGGAAGTGGTGGGAGAGTTCGGGGGGGCGGGCAGGGGGGCGGGGGCGGCCGCGCGCGCCGCTGTGACGCCAACCGCGCTCTCGTGCCGACTGTCCACGGAGCTATAGGACCAGAAGCCATTTCTCCCGTTTTCGCGATACCGGGCCGAGCGCCGGTGTGCGCGGATGAGCGACCGCCCCCAGGGGGGGGGGGGCAGCGGGGGGGGGGGGGCAGCGGGGGGGTGGGTGGGTGGGTGGGTTGGGGGCCAAGGTACCGAATCTCGATCGCGTGACTGCGTTTGGTTTTGCAGCGCGCGACGCCGATCCCCGTGACCCCGTCCCGTGCTCAGTCTGCGATTCGAGGAGCTGGAGCCAGGGGTTAGGGGGCCGTGATCGTGGGGAAGGGGGAGCAGGGGTGGGGGGGGGGGGTAGACGCGGCCGCCCTGCCTGTAGTGGACAGATTTGCACATGTTCTAGGAGACTTCGTTAGTATTTCTACTTTTGATAGAGTACGCTTTCCGTTTTGACTGCATGATATAGAAACAAACATTTCCATGCGCGACCTTTACGTTGAACGTTTGAAGAAGAACGAGGAGGAGGAGGAAGAAGTTGTCATTTTGCAGGATGAGCCGACGATCGGACACGCTGTGGGGGGACGGGGAGGGGGGGGAGGTGGGGGGGCGTAATAACGATGTGTTGTGCAAACGTCGCGAAGGCCGGTGCGGGACCGGGGGCCGGTGGTGGGGGGCGCGGTAGCACGGGGAGGGGGGGGGGGTACGTGAGTTCCGTGCGTGGCTCTGGCGGGGTGGGGGGCCCTGTCCGCAGCCCCCCCCCCCCCCCCCCCCCACCGGCCTTCATCCTCGACCCTCGTGAATCATATACAGTAAGTATTTTCATGTGAAGAGGTCCAATCGTGTATCTCGGTCAATGTCCTTGTGGTTCTAGTGTTACTCACACATCCCCTCCACCGGGGGGCCGCGGAGTGCGAGGGACAGCACCGCGCGGGCGGGGGGGGGGGTCGGATGGGCGGGGGTCGGGCGGGTGGGGGGCGGGGAGAGGAGGGGGGGCGCCTTCCACCACCCGCACCCCCCCCACCCCGTACCGCCACCTCCCCCACACAGGGTCCACTGCTGCCAAAGCGAACCTGGGTCGCGCCGTGCTTTGCTGCGTGTGTGCACGAGCGAGTGTGTGTGTGACTTTGTGTGAATGTGCACGAGCGTCGGTGAGTGTGTGCGTTTGTGACGGTGAATGAGTGTGAGTGGGTGTGAACGAGCGAGTGTGTGACTGTGTGTAAATGTGCACGAGCGTCGGTGAGAGTGTGCGTTTGTGACGGTGAATGAGTGTGTGTGTGGATGTGAACGAGCGAGTGTGTCTGAGCAAGTGTGTGTCTTGTGTATCCGCGTGTTTCTCACACCGACACGTTCGTTCATTCGGTCGGCGTGAGAGTCGCAGTGCGTGAATCTGTGAGTGGCAATTTGTACGTAAATGTGTAATGACGACTTGACACACTTTTCTTGAGATGGTTTCTTTATTCAGTAGCCACGTGCTCACACTCGGACAGACGGAGACCCCCGAGTCTCCCACGC
Source organism: Lethenteron reissneri (assembly GCF_015708825.2). NCBI lineage: Eukaryota > Metazoa > Chordata > Hyperoartia > Petromyzontiformes > Petromyzontidae > Lethenteron > Lethenteron reissneri. The sequence goes on from NC_083829.1 coordinate 7,792,042, forward strand.
ATCTCCCTTGTATACGGTCCGAGGCCACGCCCCCATTCCCGAACTTTCTCGCAGGTTCCAGACGCTCGCTCTACCGGCAGATTCCACCGTCCTCTTCCGTCGCCTGGCCACGCTCCGATTCTCAATCATTCCCGTAGCCACCAGTCCATTCGTATTGCAAGCTGATTCCCCTGTTATTGCCTCCCGTGGCCACTAGTCCGCTCTCACCGTAGGTTGACTCTACTGTCATTGCAAATGTAAATGTTCCTGTCAGTTTGTGTGAATGTTACTGCGAATGTGTGCAGAAGTGTCATGGTGTGTCCGAGTATCTTTATGTAAGTGCATGTGTGTTTGTGAGTGGTTCCCTCTTCATCAACCATGTTACGTACGCTGATGATCTGGTAATTACTGCTCGCTCAGAGAAGGAGTTGGGGGCGCTGCTGCTGAATCTGGAGCGTGCTACTAAGAAGTGGGGCCTTACCATCAGCCTCACCAAAACTAAGCACCCATCTGGGTATTTTGTGTCGTCAAACACTCCACCCATACCTGGGAAGTGTGCTTATGACCAGCTCTGGTTTGACAGCAGAGGTTGCACGTTGAATCAATCGGGCTCCATTATCTTTTCCATTGGCTTCGTAACACTGTGGAAGCTACCTGGTCTGTTGCTCCACATGAAACTTCGGATCTTCTCGGCCACAGTCAATGCCGTCCCTTCTCTTTGCTTGGAAAACGTGGACCCCCCCCTTAATGGAACATCTACGTCGGTTCGAAACATTCAGGCTCGCCTGCCACGATCCAGCCTGGTTTTAACTTGGCTGGATTGTGTGGGGAGCTTAAAGATTATTGAAAGATCTGGACACAGTCCGGCAGGCAAGGCTGTGTTGGCTGGGTCATGTAGCCTGCATGCCCAGCCACCGCATGCCAAACCATGGTTTGTTTGGCCGGATAGAGGGGGCTAAACGGGCACGCACAGGCTAGAGAAGCGATGGAGTGATGTGGTACTGGATATGGAGCGGAGTGGACTTACCGATAACTGGTACCAGCCGTGTCAAGATCGGCCTCTGAAGGAGGCTCGTGAAGGACGCTACTGGGCAGTTAAGAGGCACTTTTCCTCCAACAATAGCGAAGGGCAGAGAAGCAACGCTCACAACAATGAGCAGACCACTTGGCAGCTAAAACACAGTCGGCACAGTAGGGGGCATAGGTGGTGAATCTGCTCGTCATCTCGGTCAACCCATGGCATCTCGGTCTGTTCTCTGACCTGCCAGCGAGCCTTCAACACTTCACGTGGCCTCACGGTGCACCTGGCCTGGCACATGCGCTGTCGCGAATGACGGCCGTTGTATCCAAGCCTTTTAGTGTGCATGACTGACCGAGTGTGATGCGTGTGTGACTATTTGAGATCATATTAGTATGTGTGTGCGTGTGTCTGTACGCGAGTGTGCGCGCGTGCATGTCCCAGTATATCCATGCGTGCGCTTGTCAACGTATGTACGGCTGCATGCGAACGAGCGAGTGTGTGTGTGTGTGCGCGCACGCGTTAGGCCAGTGTACCCGTGCGAACGCGTGCGTGTTGTGCGCGCGCTGTCCCGCGCTCCGCCGGTCGCTCCCGTGGCGTTGCTCTGTGGTGGCTGGGGGGGGGAGCGGTTGCTACGTGCGACGCGGTTGCTCCGGACTTGGGTCCCCGCGTTCCCCCCCGATCGCCGCTCCGCGCGGAAGAGTCTGCGGAGCCCGGTCCCGCGGTCCGTCCCGGTACTTGAACGACTGTAAATATATGCACTCCTATTTTAAACATCAGAACGAATTTTACTACTTGTACATAAACGATTTTTCAGCAAAAGGTTTACTTAATAAAGTGTGTCATCACCTGCCGAGCGACGTGTCGTGGTAGAGCCGAGTAATTGGTGGGGTCTCTGTGGATACCAGGGTTGAGTCGTCACCATGGAGACTGGATTGGGGTCACTGTGGAGACCCTGGGTGGGGTCACCGTGGAGGCCCTGGGTGGGGTCACCGTGGAGACCCTGGATGGGGTCACCGTGGAGACCCTGGATGGGGTCACCGTGGGGGCCATGGATGGGGTCACCGTGGTGGCCCTGGGTGGGGTCACCGTGGAGGCCATGGATGGGGTCACCGTGGAGGCCCTGGGTGGGGTCACCGTGGGGGCCCTGGGTGGGGTCACCGTGGAGACCCTGGATGGGGTCACCGTGGGGGCCATGGATGGGGTCACCGTGGGGGCCCTGGGTGGGGTCACCATGGAGGCCCTGGATGGGGTCACCGTGGAGGCCCTGGGTGGGGTCACCGTGGGGGCCCTGGGTGGGGTCACCGTGGGGGCCCTGGGTGGGGTCACCGTGGGGGCCATGGATGGGGTCACCGTGGGGGCCCTGGGTGGGGTCACCGTGGGGGCCCTGGGTGGGGTCACCGTGGAGACCCTGGATGGGGTCACCGTGGGGGCCATGGATGGGGTCACCGTGGAGACCCTGGATGGGGTCACCGTGGGGGCCATGGATGGGGTCACCGTGGGGGCCCTGGGTGGGGTCACCGTGGGGGCCATGGATGGGGTCACCGTGGAGACCCTGGATGGGGTCACCGTGGGGGCCATGGATGGGGTCACCGTGGGGGCCCTGGGTGGGGTCACCGTGGGGGCCCTGGGTGGGGTCACCGTGGAGACCCTGGATGGGGTCATCGTGGGGGCCCTGGGTGGGGTCATCGTGGGGGCCCTGGTGAATTGTCACGTTTTGCCGTGGGCTTGATTTGTGGGAGCCAGAAAAGCGGCGGTGCTATGTGACGTGCATCCCCCCCCCACTCCCACCACGGGGGGGCGCCCGCGCGGAGATGCTGGCGTGCATCCTGGGACGAATAGGAACATTGATATTAGAAACGACAATTCGCGTTACAGCTGATGGCAAATTTACATCCCCGGCTGTAAATCCATAACTTCCACCGATAGATGGCGCCTAGTGCTTTGTCTAAGACTCTACACTAGACACTCTTAAGACTAGTCGAGGAGTTGAAGTCCTCTGGGGAATTGAGATTCCCCCCTCCACGGTGCATGGTCTCGGTGCTTTGTGGATTGGACGCTACACACCTGCGGAAGGGAATGCGGCTGGGCTCACGCTCTCGCGGGCTCCATCACACTCAGGGGTGTGGGTGGGGGGGTCCCCAAGTCCTCGTTCAGTCAGAATAACTCGGCGGACGGTGACGTCTCGCCTCGCTCGCCCTCTTCAAGATCCTGGAGGCACTCCTCGTCCCCCACATCTCACTCGACCACTCCACCCACCCCCCGCGCACTCTCCCCACCTCTCCCCTTCCATCTCGCCCTACGCGCCCTCGCCCCACGTCCGACTCGCACAGACCCATGGATTTCGAAGATAACGGCGCAGACTCGCGTAAATGACACACAACAACAACAACCGCCATTCGCCACTAAGTGGCGCTGACGTCACCACGACGCTTGTGCCAGGCCATGTGCACCTTGAGGCCACGTGAAGTGTCAAACGCCCGTTGGCAGGAGGTCACGGGGCAGACCCAGCAGGTGCCACGGGTCGACTGACTGAGATGACCGAGATGACTGGCTGATGCACCACCTGTGCCCCATACTGTGCCAACTTGCTATGCTTTAGCCACCCGGCGCTCCGCTCGTTGTTGTGAGCGTCGCACACACTGGCACAGACACAGGACGGTGCCTCCGCTGTCGAGTGATTGCACTCTGCCTCTGTGCGGCGGCGCGAGATGTGGCCGCACCCCCACGATGAACGAGTCCACGTGTTTAAAAGCTCCGATTTCTCTTCGGTCATCTCCGCTATTCACTTGCTCGCTGTTCTTTATTTCACGCTGCGGCTTGTGTCATTCTGCCAACCCCCGGGTCGCTCGCTGCTGCCCGTCAGACTGCGCTCTGCTCCCCCCCCCTCTCCAGTTCTCACAACCACATGACCCTCGAGCAGTGCAGTTGCGGCCCCAGTGATGGACATCGTGGCCCCAGTGATGGACACCGTGGCCCCGGTGATGGACACCGTGGCTCCAGTGATGGACATCGTGGCCCCAGTGATGGACATGGTGGCCCCGGTGACGGACATCGTGGCCCCGGTGATGGACATCGTGGCCCCAGTGATGGACATGGTGGCCCCGGTGATGGACATCGTGGCCCCGGTGATGGACATCGTGGCCCCAGTGATGGACATCATGGCTCCAGTGATGGACACCGTGGCCCCGGTGATGGACATCGTGGCCCCGGTGATGGACATCGTGGCCCCGGTGATGGACATCGTGGCCCCAGTGACGGACATCGTGGCCCCGGTGATGGACATCGTGGCCCCGGTGACGGACATCGTGGCCCCAGTGACGGACACCGTGGCCCCGGTGATGGACATCGTGGCCCCGGTGACGGACATCGTGGCCCCGGTGATGGACATCGTGGCCCCGAGTGAATGGAGGGAGGAGGGGGGGCTGAACCACAGTGGGGGTTCATCTCGCGTGGAGGACCCCCACCATGGCGGAGGGGAGTGATGCGACTCCCGTGTGGAGCCACGCGAGTTATGTAACTCCGTGGTGGCCTTTTTTTGACGTCGTCTGCAGAAAGCGCGGATTGAGTGGCGGTCGGTCAGTCGGTCGGTTGAGGGGGGGGGAGCGGCGGACGTTGCCGCTGATTAATCTCTAATCGCCGAGGCGCCCCGCTGGTAAACACCGGCGACCTGCAAACACCGGGAGGGGGGGGGGTTATCTGCTCCCGGCGCCGCGCCTCCTGGCCACGTGCCAGCCGGGCCAAGCCCCCTCCGGTCCCCGAGTCTCAGGAGGGGCAGCCGCGGGGTCCACGTGCTCGTCCCGTGGGGGGTAGGGGGTGTGTGTGTGTGTCCCCCCCACGGGGTCCGCGTGCTCGTCCCGTGGGGGGGGGGGGGGGGGTAGGGGGTGTGTCGTCCCCCCACGGGGTCCACGTGCTCGTCCCGTGGGGGGGGGGGTAGGGGGTGTGTCGTCGTCCCCCCCTCTCAATCCACGCGCTCATCCTCGATGCGTCCACGTCCCCGTCTCGCTCAGTCACGACTGCTGCTGCTGATGGTCGTGGTGGTGGTCGAGGTGGTTGGAGGGATTGAGTCAGCAGGTCCAGGGCACGTGCAGACAGATTCCTGAGTGAACAGGGCAGATATAGAGGGGCCTACACGGGTCAAGAGAGGTGTAGTGTGGAGTGTTACACTAGAGAATTCTAGTGTGGAGAGTTCTATTGTAGAGAGTTCTAGTGTAGACAGTTCTAGTGTGGAGACATCTAGTGTAGAGAGTTCTAGTGTAGAGACATCTAGTGTAGAGACGTCTAGTGTAGAGGTTTAGTGTAGAGAGATCTAGTGTGCAGAGGTCTCGTGTAGAGACATCTAGTGTAGAAAGTTATAGTGTGGAGAGTTCTAGAGTGGACAGGGTCACCAGCAGCATGCGTTTCACGGCGAGGGTGCGTGGTGAGTGGTTGGCCGTCCCGGGCCGCGCCTCGGACTCGGTCTACTCGCTGGGGCTGGAGGCGCTCAAGCGGCACGTGAAGAACAAGCCGGACCACGGCGGCCTGGGGGCCCTGGCAGAGGTTCGCTTCACCGTGAGGAGGTGCCAGGGCCTCGGACTCCTGGACCAAGACGACCTGCTGGAGGACGTGCTGCAGGACAACGACTTCGTGGAGCTGGGTGAGGATGGACGAGGAGGAGGAGGGGGGCAGATGGGGATCGAGGCGAGCAGGGCTGAGATGGAAGGGAGGGGAGATGTGAGCGTGGAAGGAAGGATTAGGGAATGGGAGCTGATGAAGTGGAGATCTGTATGGGGCGAGAGTACGGGTGACGTTTGGATGGGGGATGTTACGTGTTGACGAGGAGAGGGCCTGGTTGGGCGAGGTGAGAGTGAGGATGAGGTGAGGGTTTGAAAGAGGGAGATGAGTGGACGAGGTGTAGATTTGGATGAGTTGAGGGAGTGAGGAGGTCTGGGTGAGGGGTGCGAGGATGATGAGGTGAGGGTCTGGTGAGGGATGCGAGGATGTGAGGATGATGAGGTGTCGGCATGAGGTTGAGGGACCTGGATGACGGAGGGGTGAGTGCTGTCGATGCCGTGTGTATGAGGTGAGGGGTCTGGAGACTGGATGAGGGGAGGTGAGTGCTGGTGAGGTGAGCGATGCGGGTTCCATCCACTGATGGTGTTGACCCCCCCCGTGTCCCCCCCCCCCGTGTCCCCCCCCCCCCCCGTGTCCCCCCCCCCCGTGCCGCCCCCCCCCCCGTGTCCCCCAGCCCTGGAGGGAGACGCCATGTCAGAGGACTTCTACCCCTCGCAGCCCGAGAGACTCCAGCCCTGGTGAGTGACCCCTCACCCCGTCACCCCCCAGCCCTGGTGAGTGACCCCCTCACCCCCCAGCCCTGGTGAGTGACCCCTCACCCCTCACCCCCCAGCCCTGGTGAGTGTCACCCCCCCCTCACCCCCCAGCCCTGGTGAGTGTCACCCCCCCCCTCACCCCCCAGCCCTGGTGAGTGACCCCCTCCCTCCTCACCCCCCAGCCCTGGTGAGTGACCCCTCACCCCTCACCCCCCAGCCCTGGTGAGTGACCCCTCACCCCTCACCCCCCAGCCCTGGTGAGTGACCCCTCACCCCTCACCCCTCACCCCCAGCCCTGGTGAGTGACCCCTCACCCCTCACCCCCCAGCCCTGGTGAGTGACCCCTCACCCCTCACCCCCCCAGCCCTGGTGAGTGTCACCCCACCCTCACCCCCCAGCCCTGGTGAGTGACCCCTCACCCCTCACCCCCCAGCCCTGGTGAGTGACCCCCCCCTCACCCCCCAGCCCTGGTGAGTGACCCCCATCCATCCAACCTCCACCGCCCCCCGACACAGCCAACTAGTAAGTTGTGTCACGTAAACAGAACGTGCCAATTCGTTACCAGTCGAGCACCCCTGCTGTGTGTTGGAGAGTAAACCCACAACACTTACTATTCGAGTACGACGTTTCGTACTCGAATTGATCATTTTGGTCGCGAAAAATTGGACGTGTTGAACTGACGACAGTGGCCTTCACGATGGGGCCCACAATTTGGGTTGCATCGCCACGGCGTCTTTAATTTCACACCCATGAGGGCGGTGCGCGCAACGGCCTGGCGACGGATCTGAGGCTCCGCCGGTGTCTTCGAGGAGGAAATGCCAAAGCCAGGAGGAGGTGCGATGTTGTTTGGGTCTCGAACGAGGAGCTTCATCAGGCGACACCCAAACAAAACGCGATTGTGAAAGCCGCTGTAGTCTGCGCTCCTTCAGCGGGGGAGGAGGAACAGCAACTCTGGCTGTCGCCTGATGAAGCTAGTTGTAATTACTGGCGAAACGTCGTACTCAGATTGTAAATGTTGTGGCTTGGCTCTCCAACACACCGGTGTGCTGTACTAGTATACTACACTATACACTACACTATACACTACACTATACTATACACTACACTGCACGATTATACACTACACTATACTACTATACTCTACACCAGGGGTCCTCAAACTTTTTAAACAGGGGGCCAGTTCACTGTCCCTCAGACCGTTGGAGGGCCGGACTATAGTTAAAAAAACTATGAACAAATTCCTATGCACACTGCATATATCTTATTTTGAAGTGAAGAAACAAAACGGGAATAAATACAATATTTAAAATGAAGAACAAGTAAAGTTAAATCAACAAACTTGCCAGTATTTCAATGGGAACTATGGGCCTGCTTTTGGCTAATGAGATGGTCAATGTCCGGTTCCATATTTGTCACTGCTAGTCGTAACAAGTGATGCAAGTGTGCATCCATTAGTCTAGATCTGGTTGGAGATTTCAAATGTTTCATTCTGGAAAAAGTCTGTTCACAGACATAAGTGCTGCCAAAGATGGTTGCCATTTTAAGTGCATGGTTCCTGAGATGAGGATATGTCTCAGAGGGGAGAGATGCATAGAAATTATGAAGGCTGCTTGACTTGAATGCGTCTTTCAGAGAGTCACAATTCTGCAGTTCAGCCAGTTCCATTTGGTAAATTGTATCCACATTTTCAATGTCAATAGAAAATGGGTTACGGAAAAGCTGTATGTCCTGTTCATGGAGATGAAGCTCTTTAAATCCAAATTGGAACTCCTTTTGCAATTTTTCCAGTGAATCCACACGTTTTGTTTGGGAATGCAACCAATGGTTTTTCCGCTAACAGATTTTGAGTTGTGGGAAGATGGCAGAAGTTTTCCTCCTTCACTTGTTTGATGAGGAGGCCTAATATTACTTCAAATGCTTTGACATGTGATTGCATATCACAGATGAGCTTCCCCTTTCCTTGAAGTTGCACATTGAAACTGTTGAGTAGCTCTGTTACATCTGTCAGAAAGGCAAGGTGCCATTTCCATTCTGCATCATTGAGCTCTGGTACTTCTTTGTTTTTTTAAAGCAGAAAAGCTGTAATCTGTGGAAGTAAGTCATAGAAACGTTTCAAAACTCTCCCTCGACTCAGCCAACGGACTTCTGTGTGATACAGAACATCTTCATAGTCAACATTTAGCTCAGACAGAAATGCCTGAAATTGTCTGTGGTTTAGTGCATGAGCTCTAATGAAGTTAACACAAGATACCACAAATTTCATAACCGAGTCCCACTTCAGTGATTTACTACACAGCGCTTGTTGGTGGATGAGGCAGTGTATGGCTATTGGATGAGAATGGTTATGTTTGTCCATCTCTTGGTTAATGCGAGCAATTACTCCTTTCTTAGACCCACCATACTAGGAGCACCATCAGTTGTCACACTGGCTAGTTTAGCCCAGTTCAGCTCCAAACCATTCACAGTTTGGCAAACCTTTTCATAGATATCCTCTCTTCTTGGTTCTTTCGGTAAAGTCACGTAGAAGGGAAGTAATAAAATAATAAAAATAAAACATAATAAAATAATTCTCACGACGTTTCGGCCACAACGCAAGCAGCCGTCCTCAGGTGAAAGCCAGGTCTGTCGGGGAGACAGCATCTGAATGAAACAGCACACGAGCTTGGAGCATATATAAGCTGGGTTGGAAACGGGGGAAAGAGCGCCTTGACAAATAATTTGCATATCAAGAGGAATTTAGCATATTTATGGGACATGCAGGAATGTTATTAGTACTACATATGCAGCACGGGCATATGTAGTACTAATCACATTCCTGCATTTCCCATAAATATGCTAAATTCCTCTTGATATTGAAATTATTTTGTCAAGGCGCTCTTTCCCCCGCTTCCAACCCAGCTTATATATGCTCCAAGCTCGTGTGCTGTTTCATTCAGACGCTGTCTCCCCAACATACCTGGTTTTCACCTGAGGACGGCTGCTTGCGTTGTGGCCGAAACGTCGTGAGAATTATTTTATTACTTCCCTTCTATGTGACTTTACCGAAAGAACCAAGAAGATGAATCCCTGCAGTCACGAAAGCTTTAAATCGAAAGATATCCTCTCTTGTAGTTGTTCCTTTGATGCTTTGCAGTGCAGCAAGCTCTTCTGTGACTTCGAAATAGTCATTCGTCACACGAATAAAAATTTGAAGTTGTGCAGAATCACGAACATCATTGCTTTCGTCGAGTGCCAAGGAAAAATAGGAAAGTTTTTTTGTGGAGTTTTGCAAATGCTGATGCAAATTGTCTCCCATTTCTTCAATCCTCCGTGTAATTGTAGGTCCTGAAAGACTCACTGTGCTAAATAAATCGGTCTTCTCTGGACACATCTCTTTGGCAACAGAAAGAAGGCATTCTTTAACAAATTCTCCCTCCACGAATGGTCTGCCAGTGCATGCTATTAGCTTGGCAACTTGAAAACTTGCTCGCAGTGATGAAATATTTAGCTGCTTCTGCTTCACAAAACTATTTCGCTGAGTTGTTAATGTATTTTTCAGTTTTAATATTTTATCTTTTCTCACTTCTCCGACCAAACAAGCAAATGTATCTTTATGTTGAGTTTTATAGTGTTGACGTAAATTGTATTCTTTGAACACAGACACTATATTCTGGCATATCAGACACACAGCTCTTTCCTTGTACTGCATGAAAAAATAATCATAAGTCCACTGTTCTTTGAATATCCTACACTCCGAGTCAATTTTTCTCTTTCTTGACATCATTGTTTCCTAGGGAGTCAAAATTGCTATTAGTAAAATACCAATATATACAGCGCTACAAAAACAATATACCAGCAATAACTTTGCCCACACAGAGACATACAGACTGCACTGCCCATCAATGCAGTCTGATTGGGGGAAACTCCGCCCCCTCTCCCTCTTCCACCAATGACCGTCCTTCTCATGTAGAAAAAAAGTAACAGACAGGCAGCGGCGGCAAAAACACCCGGCGGGCCGGATAAATGTCCTCGGCGGGCCGCATGTGGCCCGCGGGCCGTAGTTTGAGGACCCCTGCTCTACACTACTATACACTACACTACTATACACTACACTACTATACACTACACTACTATACACTACACTACTATACACTACACTACTATACACTCCACTGTGATACACTCCACTACTATACACTACACTACTATACATTCCACTATACACTACACTATACACTACACTACTATACACTACACTATACCCTACACTATACACTCCACTATACACTACACTATACACTACACTATGCACTACATTACTATACACTCCACTATACACTACACTATACACTCCACTATACACTACACTATACACTCCACTATACACTACACTATACACTACACTATGCACTACACTACACACTAGTGCTGTACTAGTGACGAATTGGCCACGTTCTGTTTACGTGACACAACCCTTACGAGTTGGCTGTGTCGGGTGGTGGCGGGTTTAACGACACATTCATATATTTACGCGATCTAACCCAAAAAAACACCCTGTATTGTTTTTCTTGTGGCTACACCAACCAACCCAAATGACGCACTCCGCAGAAGGACAGAGTCGTGGTTGCCCGACGGGACGTGTCGGAATAGAAGCAAAAAAAACGATTAAACATTCATATGTAAACTTGCTCACTGATTTAAAACAAATATTTTTCGCAGAAATGTTTTGGATTCATCAGTGGTCCATGGGGGTGGCGTGGGGGGAGTGTGGAGGTCGCGGTGTGGGGTGGGGAGGGGATCTAGAGAGAGTTTACCTGGAGCGGTGTTTGAGTTTCGGTTTGGGCCGCAAGAGGGCAGTAGACAGCATGAGTCACTGCTGCACCAAAAACTCAACTATTTTTGTTAAATTATTATTTTACCAGGTCAGGCCCACTGAGCTATGTAGAGCTCTCGTTTGCAGAAGTCGACCTGGCCATCACAGATGATGGCTCAACGAAGTGGCCTATCATTGCGTGGACATGTATCGCGGCCAAATTAACGTCAACGCACTTTGTTTCTCAATGTGGAGGAGCAGAAAACCGGGAGGACTCGGAGAAAAATCCACGTGACCACTGGGAGAGAGACACACAAACTCCAAATATACAGCAGCAGGCATTGCCAGGGTTGGGATCGAACCCACGACCTCCTGTATACCAGGCGAGGTAGCTAACATCTCCTAGCCACCGCGATAATGATAAGGGAGAGACACGCAAACTCCAAATATACAACAGCAGGCATTGTCAGGGTTGGGATCGAACCCACGACCTCCTATATACCAGGCGAGGTAGCTAACATCTCCTAGCCACCGCGATAATGATAAGGGAGAGACACGCAAACTCCAAATATACAGCAGCAGGCATTGTCAGGGTTGGGATCGAACCCACGACCTCCTGTATACCAGGCGAGGTAGCTAACATCTCCTAGCCACCGCGATAATGATAAGGGAAAGACACGCAAACTCCAAATATACAGCAGCAGGCATTGTCAGGGTTGGGGCCGAACCCACGACCTCCTGTATACCAGGCGAGGTAGTTAACATCTCCAAGCCACCGCGATAATGATGAGGGAGAGACACGCAAACCCCAAATATACAGCAGCAGGCATTGTCAGGGTTGGGATCGAGCCCACGACCTCCTGTATACGAGGCGAGAGAGTCACCATCTCGCCACCGTGCTTTGGTGCAGCTTAGATACCTTGGAGTCGTTTTGAGTCATCAATCTTTCTGGTATGTGTGCCAATCAGTGCCCTGGAGCCAAGGTGACTTCCTGCTGCTCATATAAGCAACGAGGCAGTGCTGCCCGCCTACTGCTTACAGCCCTGCAGCACAGCCAGTGGTGCTAAGTCCACGTTCCTATGGCGAGGGCGAGTCTGATATTATGGGACACCCACTGTTGACTTGCTCATAAAGTGGTGATACGTTTATCGACCCCGGAGGCAGGGAGGGTGATGGGTTGCGTCAATCAAACTCCGCCGCTGGGCCGCTGTGGATCTTACTCGGATGTTCATGGAACTTGCCGCTGAAAAATGACACTTGGGATGGGTGAATGCAACTTGGGATAGTTGAATGGAACTGGGATGGGTGAATGGAACTGGGATGGGTGACTGCAACTGGGATGGGTGAATGCAACTGGGATAGTTGAATGCAACTTGGGATGGGTAAATGGAACTGGGATGGGTGACTGCAACTGGGATGGGTGAATGCAACTGGGATAGTGGAATGGAACTTGGGATGGGTGAATGTAACTTGCCAACGCAATGTCTTGTTGCAGGAACATCACTTACAAGGAGCCAGAAGAGGTGACGTCACACGCACTCACCTTCTGACACTCAACCCACACTGTTGAGGATGGGGCCAAGTGTGTGTGTGCGTGTGCGTTGTCTTTGTGTGTTGGTATGGTGTGTGTCTATGAGCGTGTATGTGTAGCTGGGAGCGGTTGTGTAAAACTGTTAGCGCTACGAACCCGGGGACCCGAGTTCGATTCCTGCTCACGGCCAACACCAGTGATAATATAATTATCTGAAAAGGTCATGGGCCTCCCCTAGGTCAACTCAGCATCAAATTAGTACCGAGTGCTATGTGTAAACATCGCCACTAGGGAGACAAAGGCGGCCGGGCATGGTGCTGGCTTACCCACTCCCTCGTGTGTCGTTCGCGCCTTCATAGGTGCTCGCTAACAGCACTTGCCCCAACAGTCTGTTAAAGGCTATACGGGGAATCTTTAATTTTAGTTTTATGTGTGTCTATGGGGAGCGGTCGTGTAGCAGTTCGCGCGCCGTGCGACCCGAGTTCGATTCCCGCTCATGGCCACCAACACCAGTGACGATTATGTGAACTCATCGTCCTCCCCTGGATCGACTCAGCCTCAAATTAGTATCTGGTGTCAGTGTGTAAACATCACCATTTGGGAGACAAAGGCGGCCGGGCGTGGTGCTGGCCCACCCACCCTCTCGTGTGCCATTCTGGCCTCGCTAAACACCACTTGCCCCAACAGTCTGTGAAGGCTACACGGGGCATCTGTGCATTGGTGTGTATATCTGCGTGTGTTTCCACGTGACCTCGCTGTGCAGTTTCTGAGCTTGGATGGCAACAGTTTGAGCACTCGGGAGCTGCTGCGTCTCGGCAAAAGCCACTTCAAGATCAAGGTGAGGCCCACAGGGCAGGTCACCAGGTCACCAGGTCATTGGGTTGCAGGCCAATGAGTCAGCAGGTCACGAGGACACGGGCAGACACCGTGAGGTTCACCTTGCCCCACTGCACCGTGGGGCATCGCTCCACCTCCATCGTGGAGCCCTGCTCCATTGTGGGGCTTGCCTCAAACAGCTCCACCGTGGGGCCAGGCTCCACCGTGAGGCTTCCCTCCGCCGTGGGGCCACTCATGCTGCCCCTGTGTCTCCTCAGCTCACGGAGGAGGCCCAGGTCAGGATCAGGAAATCGCGCGAGCTGCTGGAGACGATCATCCAGGAGAACAAAGGTCAGCCCAGGGTCACACCAAAGGTCACGCTGAACACGGTCTTGCTGCAGTTTGTCAAGGTTACACTGAACACGTGTGTAGTGTCACCGTGTCACTCCTGCACTAAACACGTGGTGTCACAGTGTCACACCTGCACTGAGCATGTGGTGTCACTGTGTCACACCTGCACTGAACACGTGGTGTCACTGTGTCACACCTGCACCCGTGTGTGCACCACAGTGGTTTACGGAATCACGACGGGATTTGGCAAGTTCGCCCGCACGGTCATCCCAAGCAACAAGCTCAAGTGAGCAAGCATCACGCAGCATCACACCACTACTACCACACAGCATCACACCACTACCACCACACAGCACCACACCACTACTACCACACAGCACTACACCACCACCACCACCACACAGCACCACACCACTACCACCACACAGCACCACACCACCACCACCACACAGCACCACACCACCACCACACAGCACCACACCACTACTACCACACAGCACTACACCACCACCACACAGCACCACACCACTACCACCACACAGCACCACACCACCACCACCACACAGCACTACACCACCACCACACAGCACCACACCACTACTACCACACAGCACCACACCAACACCACACAGCACCACACCACTACTACCACACAGCACCACACCACTACCACCACACAGAACCACACCACCACCACACCACCACCACCACAACATCACCACACAGCACCACCACCACACAGCACCACTGCCACCACACAGCACCACACCACCACCACACAGCATCACACCACTACCACCACTACCACCACTCCACCACCACACAGCACCACACCACCACCACACAGCACCACACCACCACCACATAGCACCACACCACCACCACACAGCACCAGACAGCACCACACCAACACCACCACACAGCACCACACCACCACCACCACATAGCACCACACCACCACACAGCACCAGACAGCACCACACCACCACCACACAGCACCACACCACCACCACCACATAGCACCACACCACCACCACACAGCACCAGACAGCACCACACCAACACCACCACACAGCACCACACCACCACGGGTGATGATGTCGCGTCTCTGTCGTCGCAGGGAGCTGCAGGAGAACCTCATCCGCTCGCACGCAGCAGGTGAGGGGGGGGGCTGGCGGCGCGTCGGGGCCAGGGGTTGCCACCTGTGCTGCGGGCACCGGCGTCTCTCCGCCCGGGTGGCAGCAACTGATTCATCGTCACAGCGAATTGCCCTGTTCTGACTGGCCCAGTGCAACCCTACCACTCACTCACACGCACGCTCAGCCACCCGCCCGCCCGCTCAGTCACCCACCCACTGACCCGTTTGCCCACTCACTCACTCACTCACCCACCAACTAGCGATGTCACCCATCCGGGTTTGGTCCGTGCAAAGGTGGTAATTCTCCCGCGGTGGCATCGCCTGTGCCGTGCAGCTGTGATGCCCGCGCGTGACGCCGCGTGTCTGTCGCGGTGGTGCAGGAGTGGGGAAGCCCCTCCTGCCGGAGCGGACCCGCATGCTGCTCGCACTGCGGATCAACGTTCTGGCCAAGGGCTACAGCGGCATCTCCCCAGAATCCATCAGCCGCATGATCAGCGCATTCAACGGTGAGGCCGTGCCCCGAGCTGTCTCCAGGATCGAGGCCTTTAGCGTCGACATCTACAGCATCACCATCTCTAGGATCACGATCTCCAGTATCAACATCTCCAGCATCACAATCTCTAGAATCACCATCTCTATAATCGCGATCTAGAATCACGATCTCCAGCATCACGATCTCTATAATCACCATCTCTAGAATCGTGATCTAGAATCACGATCTCCAGCATCACGATCTCTAAAATCACGATCTCTAGAATCACCATCTCTAGAATCGTGATCTAGAATCACGATCTCCAGTATCAACATCTCCAGCATCACAATCTCTAGAATCACCATCTCTATAATCGCGATCTAGAATCACGATCTCCAGCATCACGATCTCTATAATCATCATCTCTAGAATCGTGATCTAGAATCACGATCTCCAGCATCACGATCTCTAAAATCACGATCTCTAGAATCACCATCTCTATAATCGTGATCTAGAATCACGGCCTCCAGCATCAACATCTCCAGCATCACAATCTCTAGAATCACCATCTCTATAATCGCGATCTAGAATCACGATCTCCAGCATCACGATCTCTATAATCACCATCTCTAGAATCGTGATCTAGAATCACGATCTCCAGCATCACGATCTCTAAAATCACGATCTCTAGAATCACCATCTCTATAATCGTGATCTAGAATCACGGCCTCCAGCATCAACATCTCCAGCATCACGATCTCTAGGATCATGATCTCCAGCATCACAATCTCTATAAATCACGGTCTCGAGAGTCACGAGTGCGTGCGTGCGTGTGCGCGTGCAGCGTCGTGTCTGCCCTACGTGCCGGAGAAGGGCACGGTGGGGGCGAGCGGGGACCTGGCCCCCCTGGCACACCTCGCGCTCGGCCTCATGGGCGAGGGGAAGATGTGGTCGCCCAGGAGCGGTTGGGCCGATGCGAAATACGTACGCCACGCGAGAACACACACATGCACACGCACACACACGCACACACACACACGCTCACACACACACGCACACACACGCTCACATGCACACACACGCACACACACACGCGCACACACACACGCGCACACACACACGCGCACACACGCACGCATACACACACACGCACACACACGCACACACACACGCGCACGCACGCACGAAGACAAAGATCCCACGTATGACCTTAACAGACTGTAGGAGCAAGCGTTGTTAGTAGCGAGCACCTATGAAGGCCGGCACGGCATACGAGGGGGTGGGTGGCCAGCACCACGCTGGACCGCCTTTGTCTCCCCAATGGCGATGTTTACACACCAGATATTCATTTGAGGCTGAGTCGACCTAGAGGAGGCCCAAGACCGTCAGTACACGTGCACACACCAACACACGCATACACACATTCACACACACACAGCGGCCGTTCGCCACTAAGTTGCGGGGATGTGACCACGGGGAGTTTGTGCCATGCCAGGTGCACTCTGACGTGGTGCGGAAGTTGCTTTTATTGAGACGTTAAGTGGTTTTCCTATGGACTAACTCAACCCCGCCATAGGAATGTGGAATCCCCACCGCTGGCTCTACAGGGGCTCTACACAGGCGATGAGCACGCACGCCTCAACGCTCATAGCAGCCGTCGCAACAACAGGAGCTCACTGTGACTCTGTCTCTTCCAGGTGCTGCAGGCTCATGGACTTTCTCCGATATCGTTCCGCCCCAAGGAGGTAGGGCACGCGGTGTCACTGCTGCAGCTGCCTTGCCGCTACAAATACTGCTGCAGCTGCCTTGCCGCTACAGCCACTGCTGCAGCTGCCTCCTCGCTTGCCGAGACAAAGCCCTCGCCGAGGGCTCACGACTCGAGCCGAGCTCTGACGATTGTTGCTGCTGCTGCTACTGCTGCTACTGCTCTGACTGATGCGACTGTTGCTGCTCGGACTGATGCTACTACTGCTACTACTGCTGCTGCTGCGACTACTGCTGTTTCTGCTACTACTGTTGCTGCTCCGACTGCTGCTTCCGCTACTGCTGCTGCTGCTGCTACTACTGCTGCTACTGCTACTACTGCTGCTACTGCTCCGACTGCTGCTTCTGCTACTGCTGTTGCTACTGTAGTAAGTATATGGAGGCTTGACGACAGGATCGGAGGCACACTTATTTATTACACCAACACAGTTATTTACAGGTCACTGGGCTACAGGGATTTCTCGACAGCTAACCCCTCTAACCTATACCAATTCCTCCACTACGGGACTAGGGGAGGCTATCTGTCCCAGCTTGGTTAAGCTGGGATCCCGGCTCCCTGAGTCACCAGACCAGCTTCGTCTGGGCTCTCGGGGCCACGCCACCGGCTTGCCCTGGTCGGCCCTTATAAGGACAGCGAGCCAGGGGAGCTCTGGGGCCTACACTAGCTGGTCTTCCGTCTTCTCTGGTTATAGTTGAGTCCCGACTCCCGAGCCTTTCGGCTCATCACCTTTTATAGGACTTGCCCCCAAGGGGGGGCCCGTGGGGGATACACATGCGGACGTCGGTGCGAGCGCCACCCTTGTGTACGGCCGTAACCCCGCCCCTTGTGTTTGTTGGCCATCCGTGGCCATGCATAATCACACCTCAACATTCGTAGACATGCGCAATTACACCTCTACATCACCCCCCCCTGTACAGCTCGCAGCCGTCCCCGGCTGCAAAAAAAAAAAAATCAGAATAAAGGTGCATCCCTCACAAAAACCCCGTGTGTGCCTCGCGTAATTTTTAACAAGAACAAGAACAACGAGAGGAAGAGAGAGAGAGAGAAAAAAAAATAACCCGACGCACCCCCCCCGGATAACACCCCAAAACCAACATATATATACACTCCGGACGTCACCTTTCCCATCGTCCGCAAGGCCCCCCAACGGCCGACCTCACAACACCCCTCCCCTCTTGTCCGCAAGGCCCCCCAACGGCCGACCTCACAAAAGTCTGCGCGTTTTGGCGCGCGTTCTCGCGGCGGGTCCGTCACAAGGGCCCGTCCCGGCATGCTCAGTGACGGTTGTTGACGGTCCGGGTGCAAGAGGGTCAGGCTCCGCTGCCGAGTGACCCCCGACCCCTCCGGGAGGGGTTGGTGGGCGTGGGCCCGTCACTCCTGTTTCACCTGGGGGCGGAACAGTTGGCGTCAGGTAAGGCGAGTGCAGCGACGACGGGGAGTCGGCGACACCCTCACACGTTTGGCCATGCGTGTGTGTGTGTGAACCCCGGGGCGGCGTGACGAATGGTTTTAACCTTGAGGGGTGCACATACCACCGGCGCCTCCCCCATTTGACGCGAACACATTGCGGCCGCAAAACCTGCACGACCTCCACTGGCCCCCGCCACGGCCGTACCAATTTCGACGAGGTTGCCAGCGGCACCTGAGGACAGTGCAACCACGCCCTGTCCCCTGGTACCCATTTGACCACCTGCACCCGCCCCAACCGAAGCCTCTCGTTCGCCTTCTGGCGGAGTTCAGAATTTTGCACGGCCGCTTCCCGCGCCTCAGACAATTGAGCGATGTTAAATTTAACGTGTTCGGACAACTTAGACTTCGCCTGGAGCGCCGAGAGCTTCAGCTGGGTCGCCACAGGAGGGTTAACTTCGCGCCCATACATTAAAAAGAAAGGGGAAAATCCGGTGGCCGCATGGGGAGCCATTCTGTAGGCCTGCAACACACCGGCTATGCGGAGGTCCCAATCCGTCTGGGATACCGACACCTGCTGGGACAGCATGGACGTGATGGTCCGATGCAGCCGTTCCACCATCCCGTCAGTTTGTGGGTGATACGGAGAGGTCCGAACCTTCTCCGTACCCAAGAGGTCGCACACCTCACGTAGGAGTTTACCAGAAAAATTCCTACCCTGGTCAGTAAGCAGCCGTTCCGGAGCATCCTTATCGAGGACATAGCCCTGGACAAAGGCCTCCGCGATGGCTGCTGCCGATTGGTTCGCCAGGGGCCAGGCCATAGGCCATCTCGTGAAGTATTCAACCCCCGTTAGTAAATACCTATTGCCCCTGGGTGTAGCGGGAAATGGGCCAAGTATGTCCAGAGCGACGAGCTCGTTAACCCTGGAAACTTTTATGGACTGCAGCGGAGGGTTGGACCCCCTAGCAGGTGGCTTCCTCTGCGCGCATTGCGTGCACGACCCCAAGAGGTCCCCCACGTCCTTTTCCATGCCCGGCCAGAAGAAATCTAGCTGGAGCGTGGCAAAGGTCTTATGAACCCCCAAGTGCAGAAGCCGCTCATGAACAGCCCATACCACCTTACCCCTTAAAGCAGCAGGCACCACGAGCCGCTGGCGCCGGGTTTTACCATTCCAGTGCATTAAAAGTCCCTGGAACAACCCCCACGAGTCAACGTTTTCCACCCCCTGGCCAATCCCCCCGGCGCGACGGCGCAGAGCGAGGAGGGAGGTGTCCTCCATTTGGAGGCGACCCCATTCCGCGACTGACAACCCCAGCAACGAATCCCTCCCTTCTTGCTCGATAGGACCCGAAACCGAAGGTGCATCAGCAGCGGCCACGAGGACCGAATCGGTGGTGACGTTCGGAGACCTACAACGCCCCGAACCCAAGAGGCACGCGCACTCCGAAGTGGGTGGCAATCGCGACAGGGCGTCAGCGTTCGTGTGGCGGAGACCCTTACGATATGTGGTGACAAAGTCATAGTCTTGGAGAATCTCCAACCATCGAGACAACTGGCCCGATGGTTGTTGAACCCGCAGGGCGTATTGTAGGGCCGCATGATCTGTACGGACGGTGAACCGCCGACCGTACAGATACGGGCGGTACTGCTGAATGAAATAAACAATCGCCAATAATTCCCGACGGGTAACGCAGTACTGCTGTTCGGCTGGAGACAGTACCCGACTACCGTAAGCCACCACATGCTCTACGCCCCCAATGAGCTGGGACAGCACGCCCCCGATGCCCGTGTTACTTGCATCTGTATCGAGCAAGAAGGGTTGTGAAAAATCCGGGTAATTCAACGGCGGCGCCCCCACCAAAGCATTCCGGAGGGCGCGAAAAGAAGCCTCCTCCTCCGGCCCCCAATGAAACCTGACTCCCTTGGACGTCAAGGCATGCAAAGGTTTCGCAATCGTAGCGAAGTCAGCCACAAATCGCCGATAATACGACGCGAACCCAATGAAACTCCTGACCTCTCCCACAGAGGTGGGAGTCGGCCAGGAGCTGACGCATTCCGTTTTGGCGGGATCAGTGGATATCCCCGAGCGCCCAACAATGTGACCCAAATATCGCACCGATTCGCGGAGTAAATGGCACTTCTGTGGTTTAAATTTCAAATTGGCAGCCCGCATTTTGAGAAAAACAGCACGCAACCTCTGGAGGTGTTCCTCGAAGGATTTGCTAAAGACGATGACATCGTCTAAGTAAATCAAACACGAATCCCATTGCAACCCTGCCAAGACCAATTCCATTAACCGCTGAAAAGTTGCCGGCGCAGAATGTAAACCCATCGGCAAGCGGTTAAATTGGAAGAGACCCTGCGGTGTCCGAAAAGCAGTCTTAGGTTTTGATTCGTCATCCAGAGGAAGCTGCCAGAATCCAGATAGCAAATCGAGGGTGGAAAAGAATCGCGCCCCCGCCAAGGCATCGAGCGACTCATCCATTCGAGGAAGCGGGTACGCATCTGCCACAGAGATTTTGTTCAGACGCCGAAAGTCGACACAAAACCGCAGTGAGCCGTCGTGTTTTTTCACCAAAACGATCGGCGCGCCCCACGGGCTATTGGAAGGGGAAATGATATCGGCGGCTAGCATGTCATCAACAGCCGATTTGACATGATCCTTTTCGGCGGGACTCAACCGAAAGGGATTTTGGCGGATTGGCGCGCTGTCACCCGTGTCAATATGGTGTCGCAGCAATTTAGTACAACCAATATCAAATTTGTGTTGACTAAAAACGTCAGCAAATTCGCTCAGAAGAACTCGCAGCTGCGCGCGCTGCGAGTCGGACAGGTCCACTGAACCCGCGCAAAGCGCATCCAGCCAACCGTCATCACAGTCCGAATGCGGTCGCGACGGAGGATCGGTGGATACCTGACCCACGAGTGGTTCCTCATAGGGTACCGGCGTTGCGTGTGCAAGCACGGTCCCTTGAGGAACCACGGCCGTTCGCGATCCCACATTAAGGACTGCAATGAAGGGGTCCCCATCCCCTCTCACCATGGTCTGAGCCGCGAGCAAATCTGGTCCATTTACCCCGGCCCGAGATGGTCCCAACAAGACCCCCCGATCCGCAACCCCTTCATTAAACGGCCGACGCAATCTAAGAGGGACGAGCATCTGAGCCCCCGGAGGCACGCGCACAGTTTTTGTGACGAGCGCCTGCACGGTGGCAAACGCCCGACGCTCCGTGGTGGGGGAAGACAGAAATGTAACGCGTCGGCCCGATGGGAGCTCAATGCACCCTTGGTCAATAAGGATGCGGATGGGCATTTTGGCCAGAAAATCCGTCCCCAACAGGCACGGAACCGCGAGTGAGGAGGAAACCAAAACAGGCCCGGATAATTTAATGTCCCCAATGCAGATAGTGGCGCGGATTTGGCCAATAATGCCCAGAGAGCCCCCGTTAGCGGCATAGCACGGCACGTCAACAGGGAGCAAGGGACGACTTTGAACGGGAAGGATGTTATAAATTAAATCAGATATAATGGTCGCCGATGCCCCTGTGTCAATTAAAATCCGCACCTCTACCCCATCAATGTGACCGACCACGACCGATGATCCCGCCGACGCAGCAACGACACGATGGGCGAGCTCCGACCACTGACCCGGTTGGAGCGCCCGCCGCATTACCGAACGATCGCGCGCGACGGATGGGGAATTTGGAGCCCTGTTTAGGTGGGCGCGTGAGTGTGTGTCGGATGTGTGCGTGGGCCAAACGTGTGAGGTGCCGCGACTCGCCGTATTTCTCTGCTGGAGCTTGGGAGGAGACGGCGTGGCGTCCTGACGAGGTGTCGCCCCGCGCTGACGGGGAGCCCGGCATCCTGACGCAACGTGGCCTTGCAGGCCACAGTTGTAGCAGCGTGTGAGCGCCCCCGATGTCCTGGGCTGCTCCTGGCGGCTCGGTCCATTCCGAGCCTGTGGTACTGCCGCTCTCCATTCCCCTCGCCGCTCCACCCCGCAGACCTCCTCCGATGGGAGGGCGGTAGCCGCCATGGCATGGCTGGCCGCCCCCTTTGCCGCCTTTCGACGAAGGGACCGCAAGCCCCCGTGGATGTGGCGCGCGACCAGCAGGGACGACATCTCTGAGTCGTCTTGAGCCAGGACGTTGACGTCCAGCTCATCAGCGAGTAGCAGCAGCTTCTCAGCCACCATGGCATCCACTCCTTCCTCGTCCATCCTTGGGAAAGCAGCCTTCGCTAGAGCCAGGAGAGCAGTCCGGAAGGCCAGAGGTGATTCGTTGGTGCCCCGACGCCGATCGTGGAAAAGCTGCCTGCAGTCCGAAGGCGGCCCATAGACGGCTGACAGCAGCTGCAACGCCAGGTGTAGGGTGGCGCGCTTTTCCCTCGGCGCCGAGGTGAGGGTAGCCAGGGCGTCGTTGTCCAGCATCGCTGGCAGCGCGCGTAGAGCCTCGGCGTCCGTCCAGTTCGCCATCTCCTGATGAGCGATGAACCGTCTCTTGAAGCCGCCCCAGTCTCCGTCTGCGCCTACGAATTCTTTCAGAGGTGGCAGACGCTGCTGCAAGGCGACGTCCGTGGCTGTAGATCGCTCTCCGTCGCTCCCCGCCGATGATACAGTGTGGGCGGGCTGTGCACATGGCATCGCCGGTCGCTCCGATGTTGACGCGCCGGCCGGTGTTGATGATGTCACGGCTTGTGCTTGGCGCTCAGCAGTCACGTGACGCGGGCCGGCCCCGCCGTCCGCTCGCACTGTAGAGATGGCGGGAAATTTAACCGCCAGCCGCGTCGGGGTGGCGGGAAACGTTGCCGCGCGCCGGCTGCTGTCGTCGACCCGCGCTGCCCCTCCAGCCCCCAGCCGCGTGATCTCCTCCAACGCAGCGGCGGCGGCGTAGAGCAGTTCCGCCAGGCGGGAGTGGGCCAGCCGGAGTCCTTCAGCCGACGCATCCCCCCCCTCTTGTCGTAGCGGCACGGGCGTACTTGGCCCCGGCTGCTCCGATCCGACCCCGGCCATCTCTGGTGTTGAATCGGCCGCGGCGTCTTCCATCTCCGACTCCTTGGTACGTGTCGTCCCTCGTGTGTCCATCGTTTGGACGTTTTACTTCTGACACCAGATGTAGTAAGTATATGGAGGCTTGACGACAGGATCGGAGGCACACTTATTTATTACACCAACACAGTTATTTACAGGTCACTGGGCTACAGGGATTTCTCGACAGCTAACCCCTCTAACCTATACCAATTCCTCCACTACGGGACTAGGGGAGGCTATCTGTCCCAGCTTGGTTAAGCTGGGATCCCGGCTCCCTGAGTCACCAGACCAGCTTCGTCTGGGCTCTCGGGGCCACGCCACCGGCTTGCCCTGGTCGGCCCTTATAAGGACAGCGAGCCAGGGGAGCTCTGGGGCCTACACTAGCTGGTCTTCCGTCTTCTCTGGTTATAGTTGAGTCCCGACTCCCGAGCCTTTCGGCTCATCACCTTTTATAGGACTTGCCCCCAAGGGGGGGCCCGTGGGGGATACACATGCGGACGTCGGTGCGAGCGCCACCCTTGTGTACGGCCGTAACCCCGCCCCTTGTGTTTGTTGGCCATCCGTGGCCATGCATAATCACACCTCAACATTCGTAGACATGCGCAATTACACCTCTACACTACTACTGCTGCTGCTCCGACTGCTGCTTCTGCTACTGCTGCTCCGACTGCTGCTACTGCTGTTGCTGCTACTACTGCTGCTGCTACTACTGCTGCTGCTACTGCTGCTACTGCAGCTGCTACTGCTGCTGCTACTGCTGCTACTGCTACTGCTGCTCCAACTGCTGCTGCTACTACTGCTGCTCCAACTGCTGCTGCTACTACTGCTGCTACTGCTGCTTCTGCTCCGACTGCTGCTACTGCTGTTGCTGCTACTACTGCTGCTGCTACTATTGCTGCTGCTACTGCTGCTACTGCAGCTGCTACTGCTGCTGCTACTGCTGCTACTGCTGCTCCGGTGGCTGCGTGTATTCCCACTGAATAAATTCCGGGGTAATTTGGCAAATTTGGACCGTGGCGTCGGCCGCCTCTTGCGAACGACGCCACGGGATCTCTAACGTCCAGGGTGAAGAAGAGCAGACGGCGCGTGGCAATATTGTCACGGCTCATGCTGCAGCAGCAGTTAACCGGGGCGGCCGCTTAAGCCGAACCGTGGGATCTGTTGCAACAAGAGGGTGACGACGCTGCCGCCGCTGGGCCAGCCGCCCCGTGGGCAGTGGGACAGAGAAACGAGACACCCGTGCGTCTCTGCACACACCAATATGCAGCGTGCACAATCAGAACCTTCATTCGTGCTGCAGGGGCAATCGGATGAGCTGCAAGCATTTTCTTTTCCTCGCAGATGTCCAGTAGGGGCACGGAGTCAGTAATTTACAAGAAACAATGCAAAGACGCGATAGGAGCGGGAAGGTAACCAAATGTCAAAACATTCAAACTAAAACTAAACTTGTTACTTCACCAGGTGAAGCCACGATGGGCTATTCGCTTCTTTTTCAGAAGCAACCTGGCCACAAATGATGGTACTTCCAGCCCATTGGTCAGTCTTCATCACACTGCAGAGCTGTCGAAATTAGACTCCGGGTTTGACCTCCTTTCAGTGGTAATCTCCTGCCAATGACAACTCTGCAGTGCTGCGGCATTTGTTGCGCTGATGAGACCCGAGACGGACAATCCAGTGCGCCTGAACTCTGTAAAAGCCTCGTCGTGTTGGGGGAGAGTTGCAGAGGGCACCGGCCGTGCAGAGAGCAGAGAGAGGCTCTGCTTGGCAGAACACAATTTGAGTAGGGGGAGGGCAGGCAGTGGAGGCGACTAATCACGTCTGGTAATCTTCTTGGTTCTTTCGGTAAAGTCACGTAGAATGGAAATAATAAAATAATACAAATAAAACATAATATATTAATATACTTTATTATATTATTCTATTAAAATGTTTTATTTTTATTATTTTATTATTTCCATTCGACGTGACTTTACCGAAAGAACCAAGAAGATGAATCCCTGCAGTCACGAAAGCTTTAAAACGTCTGGTAATCTCAACAATTCATTAACTTAATCATTAAACCGCAAATTCACAATGTGTGTCTTTGATTTATTAAGACTTAGCTGACTCATTCACCTGCATTGTTTGGGATAGGAGATTATCTGCAGAACGATCAGCTTACGTGAACATACTCGCAATGTCGGCTTGTCCCACTATGCCCCCCCCCCCATCCTGCTGCCCCGCCCCCCCCCCTATCCCTCTTTAGGGCTCTTTGTGCGTGACAATTTATTTTCGTGAAAATTTTTTTCCAAAACTTTACACTTTTTAGGAAAAAATAAATTCTATTTAATTAACAATTGCTTAATGGTGGCAGGCAATCATCTGACCCATAGGTGGCAGCCATCTCAAGCCAGAGGACGAGAGGACTCTAGCCGCCACGCATATAAAGGATTTATAGTGAAAAACTTTGTTTTTACGGGTTATACTTGTTCTTGCACGAGATTTGCTTTCCTCGGGTCACTGAGCGAAGTTCCACCATCCTCTGACTTGCCCCCCCCCCCATCCCTCTTTAGGGCCTGGCCCTCATCAACGGGACCCAGATGATCACGGCGCTGGGGGCGGAGGCCGTGGAGCGGGCGGCCTCCATCGCCAGGCAGGCGGACGTGATCGCGGCGCTCACCCTGGAGGTGCTTAAGGGCACCACCAACGCGTTCGACAGCGGTGAGCTCCGTGGGAGGACGGGCCGTGGTTTGCCACGGCCACCTCCCAGGTGAACACGGGGCGCCATCTCCGTTGCCGGTGGTAATTTGAAACTGAAACTGTTTTTTTATTTGGCTAGGTAAGGCCCACTGAGCTATATACAGCTCTTTTTCATAAGCGGCATGGACGTCACAGATGATAGCTCAACTTAGTGGTCTATCATGTGGACATTTATATCAGCCAAATATTCTCGGCTCAAATTTGTAAATTTCTAAAGGACCCGGAGAAAAATTCCACGCGACCACGGCTGTAGAAACACGCAAACTCTAAATATATAGCAGCAGGCATCGGGGTCGGGATCGAACCCACGACCTCCTGTATACCAGGCGAGAGGGTTAACAGCTCACCACCGCAGCCAGATGATGGAGAGGCAGCCAATGTTTCTGCGAAGAGTGGCAAAAGCGATCGGTCGTCCACTCAGCCTCGCGCCAATCTCGCGTAGCGCACGGACGTCGGGGTGACTGTGGCCGGCGAGCGTAATGCGTGCCCTCTCCGGCAGACATCCACGAGCTGCGTCCTCACCCGGGGCAGAAGGAGGTGGCTTTCCGCTTCCGCTCCCTGCTCGACTCGGACCACCACCCGTCCCAGATCGCCGGTCTCCACGCGCCCCACCACACCAACCCACAGCCTGCTCCACCACCACCGCACCGACTCAATACCCCACACGCCTCCAATCCCTGCACCGCACACACTTTCTCACCGCCGCACTCAATCAGCGGAAGTTTGAGTCACGCGGCCCAAACCCCTGCGGGTGATCTGAGTAACGCGTGGATTGTGCCGTCCCACAGAGAGCCACAGGTTCTGTGACCGGGTCCAGGACGCGTACACGCTGCGCTGCTGCCCGCAGGTACCGCCGCGACCGTGTCCGCACACTCGATCACGTGTGCTCGCTGAGCGAGAGCGTGAGAGGCGTGTGTGTGTATGTGCGAGTGAGGGACGTGTGTGTGTGTATGTGCGAGTGAGAGACGTGTGTGTGTGTGTCTGCGCGACTGAGGGACTTGTGTGTGTCTGTGCAAGATGTGTGCGAGTGAGAGACGTATGTGTGTGTGTCTGCGCGAGTGAGGGACTTGTGTGTGAGCGGTAGTGTAGCGGTTAGCACGCTGCGCTACAAACCCGGCGACCCGGGTTCGATTCCCGCTCACGGCCAACACCAGTGGCGATTATTTGAACCAGTCCTGGGCCTCCTCTAGGTCGACTTAGCCTCAAATGAGTACCTGGTGCGATGTGTAAACATCGCCACTGGGGAGACAAAGGCGGCCGGGCGTGGTGTTGGCCACCCACCCCCTCGTGTGCCGAGTCGGCCTTTATAGGTGCCTGCTAACAGCACTTGCCTCGACAGTCTGTTAAGGCTATATGGGGGATCTTTGTCTTTGTGCAGCCAGGGGTTCAGTGACCGTGTGCAAGATGCAGTGAATGACACTGCCCGCCCTTGCAGGATTGCCCAGTCCTTTAAGCTGACAGAGTTTGATATATCACAGTTGGGTAAAACTGCTGCCCTTCTGCCCCGTGAGCTGCCCTGTGTCCCGTGTTGTTGTCCAGGTGCACGGCATCGTGAATGACACCATCAGCTTTGTGCAGAAAGTCATCCAGACGGAGATGAACAGCGCGACCGACAACCCCGTATCCACACACCTGCAGCTCGCACCCCACACGGATACACAAACACGGCACAATACACACAAAGACATACACAATAGGAACACCAACTCAAAAGCACCACCACCACACCTATAAAGATAAAGATCCCCCAGTATAGCCTCATCAGACTTTTGGGGCAAGTGCTGTTAATAGCGAGCACCACCTATGGAGGCCGGCACGACACACACGAACACAGCACAACCAACAACAAGAAGCGCCATTCGCCACTAAGTGGCGGTGACATCACCACGGTGACTGTGCCAGGCCAGGTGCACTTTGAGGCCACGTGAAGTGTCGAAGGGCTCGCTGGCAGGAGGTAAATGGGACAGACCCAGCAGGTGCCATAGATTGGCTGACCGAGATGACTGGCAGATGCACCAGCTGTACCCACTATTGTGTCAACAGCACAACACACACATCTACACTAGCAAACACATAAAGGCCGTAATTATACTATATATTGAGGGGGACACATTCCCCCCAATATCAAATATGCTCAAAATGCCCCCCCCCCCCAATATATTGCTATAAAATAAAATAATGTTTATATGATTGTAGTTATGGTTGTACTTTATTAATCCATAATCTCTGCCATTACATACAATGAAACAAGAAAAGCAATGTAATACAATACACTATTAGACATTATTGTAAAAAATAAATAAAAAGTCCATCCTATGTGTTAGTGAATTTTTTTTATATTTTAGGCAGGAAATTCGTTTTCAAATTTAGATTTTTTTTTTTTCTGGGGGGGGGGACCTCCAGACCCCCTGGAAGATTTGGCCCTCCACAATGATGACTCCATGGCTACGGCCTTGAAACACACACAAATAATCACCAACACACCTATACAGCAACATCACACACACACACAAATCGGCAACACAAACACGGCAGCCTCACGATCCTTGACAGCAGCGCGAGATGGTGTTTTACGAGCGAGGCGAGACCATCTCCGGGGGCAACTTCCACGGAGAATACCCTGCGAAGGTCAGTCACCTCCTCTCGTCAGCTCGATCAAACTGAAGCAATTATGTTTTGGTTCTCGTTAACTTTTGCTTGACTCTGGATTCACTTCACCGGCGTTCCATCCACGAGCACGTGGACACAGAGCCGGCCCAGCCACTAAGCGACCCTTGCAATTGCAAAGGGCCCCGTGGCCAGCAGAGGGCCCCCTAGAGTCACTGTTAGCTCGTGGGTGAAAAAAAATCATACATCAAAGGGGCCTCCAACCAAATTTTGCTTAGGGCCCCCAAAGGTCTAGGGCCGGCTCTGCGTGGACATCAAGTTCCCTGTCCGCGCATCAAAATCCACCCGCGGCCTTGCATCCTCCTTCACTCTACAACCTCCTCCCCTACTGGGCCTCAGGCTTGAATGAGGGCACTTTGAGAGCTGGCGCTCAAACCCAAGTGGCTTTTGGGACTTTAATTTTCACCGTGGGAGAGTTGACGGGCAACGTCTCTCTGCCCGCGTGGAGGCTGGCGACCGGCTTCAGGGGCGACCTGCGCTGGCTTCCGCTGGCCGGACGGAGACGCTATACGTTCGCACTCATTGCGCAAAAAGTGCTTGCCACGAATGAACCACCAATAATTCTAGATTTGAAGCTTTCGTGACTGCAAGGATTCATATTCTTAAGTTTTTTCGGTAAAGTCACGTAGGTAAAAAAGTTGTCACAAACCATAACAAAGGCTCACCCTCTTAAGCCTCACCTTACCATATGAATAAAAATTGTGCTGTACTTGGCCCTTCCCCCCTCTCCAACCATTATATAAACGGAGTGGTATCGCCTGCAATCTCTCATTTACTTGATACAGCTGTCGTGGCTGTGACGGTTCCACCTGAAGACGGAAGCTTGTGTTGCCTCCGAAACGTCGTGATTTTTATTTTATTTTACTTTTATTAATTTTAATGTTTTTACCTGCGTGACTTTACCGAAAAAACCTAAGAATATGAACCACCAATAACCTCGCCGATCTCGTCAAGAGCATAATAAACCATCGCGCAAACTGCGGTCGTTCTCGCAGAAGCGGCAGCTTTCGGATGTCGATTGAACAAAGGCGGTGGTCACCGCATCGCGTGGCGCTTTCGGGTGCGCTTCTGCGGCCGTCTGGAACGCTCTTCCTGCCGATGTTAGGAAGCAAAGGGGATTGCGTGAATTTCAATGCGAAGAAAGTCGGGGCAGTCGGGATCAGACTTTAGTCCTCTCTGACACACACAGACAGACGCACACAGATACCATCACAATTACTCATACACACAGATACCATCACAATTACACATACACACAGACACTATCACAATTGCATACACAGATACTATCATAATTACATACACACACATATACTATCACAATTACACAGATACTATCATAATTACACATACACACAGATACCATCACAATTACACATACACAGATACTATCACAATGACACTCACAGACACGATGACAATTACACATACACACAGATACTATCACAATTATATACACAGATACTATCACAATTACACACTCACAGACACGATGACAATTACACGCGCAGAGAGCAGAGATGCGCACTCTCACAAATACACCGGAACCCAACACCCTAACACACCGCAAATGTCAAAACATTCTCCCCACACAGACACGCACTGTCACAAAGAGACAGAGGAAAATGATCCCCCGAGATAGCTTCGAAACAGACTGTTGGTGAGCACCTATTGAGGCCAGTCCGGCACACGCGGTCAGAATTCGAATTCCAGCCAACTTGGGGGGGTGGTCCCACGTGGTGTGGGTGAGACCCGTGCGCTCTGCTGCGGGGTGCACGGACGTCGCGAATGTAGGGTCCTTGTGATGGCACCTCCTATTGCTGTGATGGCACCTCCTATTGCTGTGATGGCACCTTCTATTGCTCTGATGGCACCTCCTATTGCTGTGATGGCACCTTCTATTGCTGTGATGGCACCTTCTATTGCTGTGGTGGCACCTTCTATTGCTGTGATGGCACCTCCTATTGCTGTGATGGCACCTCCTATTGCTGTGATGGCACCTTCTATTGCTGTGGTGACACCTTCTATTGCTGTGGTGGCACCTTCTATTGCTGCGATGGCACCTTCTATTGCTGCGATGGCACCTTCTATTGCTGTGATGGCACCTCCTATTGCTGTGATGGCACTTTCTATTGCTGTGATGGCACCTTCTATTGCTGTGATGGCACCTTCTATTGCTGTGATGGCACCTTCTATTGCTGTGATGGCACCTTCTATTGCTGTGATGACACCTCCTATTGCTGTGATGGCACCTTCTATTGCTGTGATGGCACCTTCTATTGCTGTGATGGCATCTTCTATTGCTGTGATGGCACCTTCTATTGCTGTGATGGCACCTTCTATTGCTGTGATGGCACCTTCTATTGCTGTGATGGCACCTTCTATTGCTGCGGTGGCACCTCCTATTGCTGTGGTGGCACCTTCTATTGCTCTGATGGCACCTCCTATTGCTGTGATGGCACCTTCTATTGCTGTGGTGGCACCTTCTATTGCTGTGATGGCACCTTCTATTGCTGTGATGGCACCTTCTATTGCTGTGATGACACCTCCTATTGCTGTGATGGCACCTTCTATTGCTGTGATGGCACCTTCTATTGCTGTGATGGCATCTTCTATTGCTGTGATGGCACCTTCTATTGCTGTGATGGCACCTTCTATTGCTGTGATGGCACCTTCTATTGCTGTGATGGCACCTTCTATTGCTGTGGTGGCACCTCCTATTGCTGTGATAACACCTCCTATTGCTGTGATGGCACCTTCTATTGCTGTGATGGCACCTTCTATTGCTGTGATGGCATCTTCTATTGCTGCGGTGACACCTCCTATTGCTGTGATGACACCTCCTATTGCTGTGATGGCACCTTCTATTGCTGTGATGGCACCTCCTATTGCTGTGATGACACCTTCTATTGCTGTGATGGCACCTCCTATTGCTGTGATGACACCTTCTATTGCTGTGATGGCACCTTCTATTGCTGTGATGGCACCTTCTATTGCGGTGATGGCATCTCCTATTGCTGTGATGGCACCTTCTATTGCTGTGATGGCACCTCCTATTGCTGTGATAACACCTCCTATTGCTGTGATGGCACCTTCTATTGCTGTGATGGCACCTTCTATTGCTGTGATGGCATCTTCTATTGCTGGGGTGACACCTCCTATTGCTGTGATGACACCTCCTATTGCTGTGATGGCACCTTCTATTGCTGTGATGGCACCTCCTATTGCTGTGATGACACCTTCTATTGCTGTGGTGGCACCTCCTATTGCTGTGATAACACCTCCTATTGCTGTGATGGCACCTTCTATTGCTGTGATGGCACCTTCTATTGCTGTGATGGCATCTTCTATTGCTGCGGTGACACCTCCTATTGCTGTGATGACACCTCCTATTGCTGTGATGGCACCTTCTATTGCTGTGATGGCACCTCCTATTGCTGTGATGACACCTTCTATTGCTGTGATGGCACCTCCTATTGCTGTGATGACACCTTCTATTGCTGTGATGGCACCTTCTATTGCTGTGATGGCACCTTATATTGCGGTGATGGCATCTCCTATTGCTGTGATGGCACCTTCTATTGCTGTGATGGCACCTCCTATTGCTGTGATGGCACCTTCTATTGCTGTGATGGCACCTCCTATTGCTGTGATGACACCTTCTATTGCTGTGAT
Organism: Lethenteron reissneri; assembly: GCF_015708825.2. Classification (NCBI taxonomy): domain Eukaryota; kingdom Metazoa; phylum Chordata; class Hyperoartia; order Petromyzontiformes; family Petromyzontidae; genus Lethenteron; species Lethenteron reissneri. The sequence continues at coordinate 7,824,733 of NC_083829.1, forward strand.
GGCACCTTCTATTGCTGTGATGACACCTTCTATTGCGGTGATGGCATCTCCTATTGCTGTGATGGCACCTTCTATTGCTGTGATGGCACCTCCTATTGCTGTGATGGCACCTTCTATTGCGGTGATGGCACCTTCTATTGCTGTGATGGCACCTCCTATTGCTGTGATGGCACCTTCTATTGCTGTGGTGGCACCTTCTATTGCTGTTATGGCACCTCCTATTGCTGTGATGGCACCTTCTATTGCTGTTGTGGCACCTCCTATTGCTGTGATGGCACCTCCTATTGCTGTGATGGCACCTCCTATTGCTGTGATGGCACCTTCTATTGCTGTCGTGGCACCTTCTATTGCTGTTATGGCACCTTCTATTGTTGTTGTGGCACCTCCTATTGCTGTGATGGCACCTCCTATTGCTGTGATGACACCTCCTATTGCTGTGATGGCACCTCCTATTGCTGTGATGGCACCTCCTATTGCTGTGATGGCACCTTCTATTGCTGTGATGGCACCTTCTATTGCTGTGGTGACACCTTCTGTTGCTGCAGTGACACCTCCTATTGCTGTGATGGCACCTTCTATTGCTGTGATGGCACCTCCTATTGCTGTGGTGGCACCTCCTATTGCTGTGATGGCACCTTCTATTGCTGTGGTGGCACCTTCTATTGCTGTGATGGCACCTTCTATTGCTGTGGTGGCACCTTCTATTGCTGTGGTGGCACCTCCTATTGCTGCAGCCATTCCCCGTGTGACGGTGCGGTGGGCCCGTTGCGCCAGGTGCTGGACTACTTGGCGATCGGAGTGCACGAGTTGGCGGCCATCAGCGAGCGGAGGATCGAGAGGCTGTGCAACCCATCCCTGAGCGAGCTGCCCGCGTTCCTCGTCAACGAAGGAGGCCTCAACTCGGGCTTCATGATCGCGCACTGCACCGCCGCCTCGCTCGGTACGCGGGGACACGCGCCTCTCGCACAGCCTTGCACCCTCCCGCTGGAATGAACTTCCGCTGTGCGTTAAGCAGGCCCCCTTCTTAACCTCCTTTCGTTCCTCTATTAAAGCATCACCTCCTCTTCTCCATTGCCCATTCACTTAGTCTTCCCTCCCGTCGCCCCTCCACTCTATCCTGTCCCTCCCCCCCCCCCCCCCCCCACCATAGTCCCTTTTGTGAACCCAATGTGTGCCAGAGGTCGCAACCGGGTACCCGATACCCGTACCCTACCCGATACCCGGCTACCCATATCCGGCCGGGTACGGGTAGCCGTTTGCGACCCTGGTGCGGCCGGGTACTGGTACAGATAAGGAATCAAAACCCGTTTGCGACCTCTGATGTGTGCCCTCTGTTACAGTCACTCAATGCTCGGCCCTTGAATGCCCTTGCCATCTTCATCACTCTGATACCGCTTTTAAACCACGTAAAGCACATTGGGCTAAAGCTAACGTGGCCGAGATGTTAACTACCTCGCCTTGTATACAGGAGGTCGTGCGTTCAATCCCTACCCTGACGCCTGCAGCTGTATATTTTGAGTTTTCACGTTCTTCCCGTGGTTGCGTGGACTTTTCTGCGGGTCCTCGGGGTTTTCCCTCCACATTTAGAATGAACATCACGCGTTTAGACGAATTGGCTGCTATAAATTCCCACGTGAGGATAAGCCACTTGGCTGAGCTCATCATTTGTGGCGAGGTCGCTTCTGAAAGAGAGATACGAGGCTCAGCTGGGCCTTACCTGGCAAAAATTTTACAAGAAAAATAGTGCTTAATTTTCGATTTTAAGCTTTCGTGACTGCAGGGATTCATCTTCTTGGTTCTTTCGGTAATGTCACGTAGAAGGGAAATAATAAAATAATAAAAAAATTACATCTTTTATTTTATTATGTTTTATTTTTATTATTTTATTACTTCCCTTCTACGTGACTTTACCGAAAGAACCGAGAAGATTGTGTTTAGTTTTAGGTGTCTAAATATAATAGGACGTGTCCATGCGCGGTCCGCACGGACCCGGCGTGCGGATGACGCGCGCCGTGTTCAAAGTTCATGTATTAGGTCTAGCCCTGTGAGCCATTCGGCTCTTGAATCGGGTGCAACCGCAACAAACAAAAAACAAAAACATGAACAAGAAAACATCTTAAAGTGACTTTGTGAAAACAGAAAATCCAAGAAAAGACAGCTAAATATTGCAGAAAAAATCACCGTGTGACCGCTGGGTGCGTGGGGTGTGTGGCCGTGTTGTCTCCGGTCCCCGCAGTGTCGGAAAACAAGTGTCTGTGCCACCCTTCGTCCGTCGACTCCCTCTCCACCAGCGCGGCCACCGAGGACCACGTGTCCATGGGCGGCTGGGCCGCGCGCAAGGCCCTGCGCGTCATCGAGCACGTGGAGCAGGGTGTGAAGCGTGCACACACACACCGTGTAGACACGCCGTGTAGACACACACACACTGTGTATACACACTGTGTAGACACACACACACAAACCGTGTACACACACACATAGTGTACACACACACACACATAGTGTACACACACACACTGTGTACACACGCATAGTGTACACACACACCGTGTAGACACACACACTGTGTATACACACTGTGTAGACACACACACACACACCGTGTACACACACACATAGTGTACACACACACACACATAGTGTACACACACACACACACTGTGTACACACGCATAGTGTACACACACACCGTGTAGACACGCCGTGTAGACACACACACTGTATACACACTGTGTAGACACACACACACACCGTGTACACACACACATAGTGTACACACACACACACATAGTGTACACACACACACACTGTGTACACACGCATAGTGTACACACACACCGTGTAGACACGCCGTGTAGACACACACACTGTGTATACACACTGTGTAGACACACACACACACACCGTGTACACACACACATAGTGTACACACACACACACATAGTGTACACACACACACTGTGTACACACGCATAGTGTACACACACACCGTGTAGACACGCCGTGTAGACACACACACTGTGTATACACACTGTGTAGACACACACACACACCGTGTACACACACACATAGTGTACACACACACACACATAGTGTACACACACACACACTGTGTACACACGCATAGTGTACACACACACCGTGTAGACACGCCGTGTAGACACACACACTGTGTATACACACTGTGTAGACACACACACACACACCGTGTACACACACACATAGTGTACACACACACACACATAGTGTACACACACACACACTGTGTACACACGCATAGTGTACACACACACCGTGTAGACACGCCGTGTAGACACACACACTGTGTATACACACTGTGTAGACACACACACACACACCGTGTACACACACACATAGTATACACACACACACACATAGTGTACACACACACACACTGTGTACACACGCATAGTGTACACACACACCGTGTAGACACGCCGTGTAGACACACACACTGTGTATACACACTGTGTAGACACACACACACACACCGTGTACACACACACATAGTGTACACACACACACACATAGTGTACACACACACACACTGTGTACACACGCATAGTGTACACACACACCGTGTAGACACGCCGTGTAGACACACACACTGTGTATACACACTGTGTAGACACACACACACACACCGTATACACACACACATAGTGTACACACACACACACATAGTGTACACACACACACACTGTGTACACACGCATAGTGTACACACACACCATGTAGACACGCCGTGTAGACACACACACTGTGTATACACACTGTGTAGACACACACACACACACCGTGTACACACACATAGTGTACACACACACACACATAGTGTACACACACACACACTGTGTACACACGCATAGTGTACACACACACCGTGTAGACACGCCGTGTAGACACACACACTGTGTATACACACTGTGTAGACACACACACACACACACCGTGTACACACACACATAGTGTACACACACACACATAGTGTACACACACACTGTGTACACACGCATAGTGTACACACACACCGTGTAGACACACATAGTGTACACACACACACTGTGTATACACACACACTGTATATACACACATAGTGTACACACACACACACCGTGTATACACAGTGTGTGTGTGTATACACAGTGTCACTTTCCCGCTCACGTATCCATGTGCCACGTGTCTCTGCCAGTGTTGGCCATCGAGCTGCTGGCCGCGTGCCAGGGCATCGAGTTCCTGCGGCCTCTGCGCACGACCACCCCGCTGGAGAAAGTCTACGACCTGGTCCGCAGCAGCGTCAGGTACGACGAGAGAGGCCGCGCACACGGCAACGGCTGCGTGTCCCACCCCCACGCAAGCGTAGGGGTTGCTACGGGGAGAAAGGCGGACAGAAACACAAGGGTGACTGCACCCACACACAGGGTGTCTACATCCACGTCCGCATCGGTTAACCCTGGGGGGGGCATGGGGGGGGGGCGCTGTGATCCCCCATAGCCCCCCACCCCTCGGAGAGGATTCCTATAAAAGGCGGGGAGCCAGAGGGCTCGGGGCCAGTGTGTTAGAAGCTTACCGGTGAAGACTGAAGACCGGCAGAATAGGCCCTGGGACTCCCCTGGCTCGCTGTCCTTGTCAGGGCCGAGCAGGGCAAGCCAGTGGCGCGGCCCCAAGAGCTCCAAGACCGCTGCTCTTGTAAGAGCCCGGCCTGGTTAGCTGGGTGCCGGGATCCGTGCTTGACCAGGGCCGGATCAGATAGCCTCCCCTAGCACTCGTAGCGGAGGACTGAGAATAGGACAGTCAGGGAATAGTGCTAGGGGTGTTTCCCATTGAGTACGGGTGAAGGGGCCGTTACCCCTTCAAGTATTGTTACCGCCTTTGGTTAAATAAAAGAGTGTGCCTCAACTACGCCGTCTGACTCACTGAGAACTCACTACACAAGCGCTGCGGTGTCGTCGCTGCCACTTCATAGCCAACGGTGGCTGTTGTTATGCCGTGTGTGCGACTGGACGTGTGCGTGCGTGCGTGTGCATCGCAGGCCCTGGATAAAGGACCGCTTCATGGCTCCGGACATAGAGGCCGTGCACCGGATGCTCGTGGAGGAGAAGGTAGGAGCAGCGCATCAACGGAGGGGCTCCGTCGGGTCCTCTCGTCTTCCTTGAGGGCAGTGCGCGCGCAGCAAGGCGCTCACACTCCGGCGCGCCGTCTGTGTGCCCCTTGCAGGTGTGGCAGGTGGCCGAGCCGTACATCAACTGCTACCGGCTCAAGGACCTGCCCGAGTCGAGGCCGGATTCGCCGACGGCGTGCTCGCTCAGCTCGCCCTCGTCGCCCAACAAACGTCGCCGTAGCTGCGATTAGGCTGGGGGGGGGGGAGCGCTCGCTGGTTCTGCTGGCGATCATTCTAAACCGCTACGATAACGATAGCTAACGCCGGCGTGTAGCCACGAAAAGCCTCGCCGAGTCTCCCAACTCTTTTGTAAGGAGGGATCTGCGTTTTGATATTCGGCAATCCCGTGGGCGAGCTTTTTTGGCTGAATCCGGGAGGAATGCAGCAGTGCCTGGAGAAAGCCGACCGTGTATCAGGGGCTGACACTCAACAAAAAAACTCAACACTGATTACATTAATTGCTGTCCTGCCAACTTCTGGAGACCTCGAAGCACACGGCAGCATACTCACTCTACTCACACAGCACACAGAATCATACAGCATCATACTCACTCTACTCTCACAGCAGCATACAGCAGCATAACAGACTCTACTCTAACACCACACAGCATCACACACAATTTGATTCCACAATACATGTTCCTATGCCCTTTGAGAACATGGTGCGTTACGTGTTAGATTATGTTTGATTAAAGCACCAATCTGTAGGCTCAAGTGTGCAATGTTTGATGTTTAATAAAATCTCTGTCGCTCGAAAAAACAACGTTCCTGCCTTCACGAGGGGCGGCTGTGGCCGAGGACTCGCGGTTGGGTGGGGGGGCTTAACGAAGATGCATCTTAACCACAGTGCGTTAATCAGAGCGTGTTAATTATAGAGCGTGTTAACCAGAGTGCGAACTTCTGGGTTAGGACTCCGGTTTTTGTTCAGTAAGGTCAGAGTCCGCGTGCGCTTCTCCCAGGATGAATTGAGCTCATGGTCGTTCGTCAGGCAGTTCGCTTCGTGGTTTATTGTCCTACAACACGTCAGGTGGCTGGAAATTGAAAAAGGAAAACTCGCACCCACAGTACCCATCAGACTAAAACATCCCCTGGTCGCGGCGGTGTTCGATAGAGACGATGTGGGCGCGTGGAAGAGCAATGTTCACAACCTAGAATTGCAATTTAAAAGACCAAATGCCGACCAAGATATCTGTGGTCACAAGAGCAATCGACCAAGGCCGCACTGCAGTGCGGGGTGCCAGGAGGAAGTGCGCTGGACCCGGTGATGTCCCTCCTCCATCTTCAACGCCGACGTTGCAGCATTGCTCATCGCTCCAGCCTCGGCGAGCAGTCGGACGGCTCAGCGACTGTGACGGCTCAGCAGAGGTCGCAAACGGGTTTTGATTCCTTACCCGTACCCGGCCGCACCAGGGTCTCAAACGGGTACCCGTACCCAGCCATACCCGTACCCTACCCGTACCCGGACGGGTACGGGTAGGGTACGGGTATCGGGTACCTGATTGCGACCTCTGGGATGAAGCCATGTTGCAGTCGCGGGTGGGTTGATTCTAGGAACTTGAATTGTGAGAAGAGACAAGACGTTGGGAAATGAGTGACAAACGGTTACTCACCAGTGATTCACGGCCTACCCGTACCCGGCCGCACCAGGGTCGCAAACGGGTATCGGATAGGGTACGGGTATCGGGTACCCGGTTGCGACCTCTACGGCTCAGCTACTCTTGACAGCTCAGCTACTCTGACATCACAACCCCACTCTCTCCCGCACAGCTCTGTCATCACGCTGGGGCTTTCTCGCACGTTACCCAGCTGTTGTGGTTGGTCTCGTGCATCAACAAGCATCGATGAGTGTGTGGCACATTAGGAATGGGCCACTCTTCTATTTACTTCTAGTGCAGCAATGGAGTAAAGTGTGGTTTTGTGAGGGTTCTCATTTGCTGTGCAGTACATCAATGCGCGTGTGGACACCAGCATGCGATGACTGAGTTGGGCCTGTGGGTGGCTGGCAGGGTCATTGACTAACCTGACCTGTAGTCCAGCCACGTGGTTAATGGCGACTCGGTCGAGGATTGCTGTGTGTGACACACGTGCTGTTGCATTGTACAGGCAAAGGACCCAAACGTTGTTCTTGATAGTTATAGAAATGTTCTCATCTTTAAGCTTGGCTTTGAATTGGTAGTTTGTGATATGTTCAATAGGAGGAGGTTTAGCACTGAACACTGTAAATGATGACGTACTGGTGTAGTGACGTCATAGATGTCACCATGCTGTGGGTGCAGTACCGGCCCTATGGGGGGGCACGGCGTGCGGGTAATGACATCAATGGATGTCACCAGGCTGTAAGGACAGTACCGGCCCTAGCGGGCAAGGTGTGTGCAGACCGGAAGGGAAGGTCGGGTAAGGCCATGACAGTCGAGTTGACCCGGGAGGACACGTGACCAGTTAAGGCAACAGAGGGACCCCCGAGGAGGGGGCTGTGAGGGTCACGTGATGGAGCCGAGGTTCTTCGTGAAGGTTCTGGAATGGAGGCGTGGCCAGGGAAGGAGCTGGCCATGCCGGAGAGAATATAATCCGAATCCCGAGAGGGCTCTTGGCTGTCCATGCCGGGCAAGAAAACCTTTCTCTATATTCTACGGTTCGCGAGTCTTCAAGCACGTGGTCTGGGCAGTATGCTGTTAGCCCCGGCCCACGTTAGCAGTTGTTACGTAGTTAGCCAGGGTGATCACCACCCTAGGTCGTTGTGTTACGTTGTCCTGTTGTGTTCAAGAATAAAATACGCTGCCTCCGAGTTGAAGAGTACGTCTCAGTTGAACCCACTACACTGGTAATTCTCTAACCCTAATACTGTAATGTTTATTCTATAACCATGCACCCAGAGTACGAATACTTGCAATGCTATTAATAGAACACATGTACAGTAGTAAGTTGTACAATGGTGACAAGTACAGTACATATACAGTTCATATATGGTACAGATAATGGGTGTAAGGTACCAATATAAGTGCATGGTATATATATACATACAGCTTAGTATGAAAGTAATATTTGACTAGTAAAGTGTAAAGGTTATGATTAAAGACAAAGACGGTTTATCAGTAGTGGAATTGGGTTTAAGGGAAACTGTTATTGAGTAACCTGACGTGGACATCAGCCACGTGCTTAATGGCGACTCGGTTGAAAATTCCTGCGTGTGACACACGTGCTGTTGCATTTTACAGATTATCACAACAAATGTTTGCCCTCGATTTGGAGCATCTGCCCACGTCCTTCATTTCGAGTGTGCAACAAGTGGAGCCCATCCAACGGTCTGAAGCAAAATGCAGACAAGAAGACCACGCTCACCTGGCTGGGTTCTTGACACGGGTCAGACGTTTTCTCATCATCAATATTGTGACCCAACGATCCGTCAATACTAGTTTGTTCCAGTGAAGGGGGTGGACAAGGAGAGAGACAGAGAGAGAGCGAAAGCGTGGGTTGAGCACAAGAAGGAGGAGGAACAGATAGAGAGAGACAGACAGCTCCGAACTCTTTGTGGTTGACATGTCGGTTGTGTCGGACTGTCTTCACGGCGGAGGGTGCCCTGTGGTTTACAAGTGCTGCCACGAACGACGATGTTATAAAGGGGACACACAAACAACAGAGCAGCAACACTGTCGTAACTTCACGGTGTTAATGAGTTATACTGCCCCCAATAAATGGTCGCATGGATGAGGCGTCAAACCCGGCCACTGGGGTTCATCTAAGATCACAGCAATGTTTTGACAAGTCTGCGGACATGCGTTACGGTGTGATGCGCTTAGATGTCGTCTGCAGAAGCGTGGTTTTTGACGCGTGAAAGGTCAGGAATGTTTGCTGGTTAATTTCTGCGCTCATCGGATTCACGCAGGATTAAATACCGCGAAGACTGCCACTGCTGTCACACCTCCTGCACCGGTGTCACTTGTATAGGAGAGGTCTAGTGTGGAGACGTCTAGTGTGGAGACGTCTAGTGTAGAGGTCTCGTGTAGAGAGGTCTAGTGTGGAGAGGTCTAGTGTAGAGATTTAGTGTAGAGAGATCTAGTGTGCAGAGTTCTAGTGCAGAGGTTTAGTGTGGAGACGTCTAGTGTAGAAGTCTAGAGTGGAGGTCTCGTGTAGAGACATCTAGTGTAGAGAGTTCTAGTGTAGAGTTCTAGTGTAGAGAGTTCTAGTGTGGAGAGGTCTAGTGTGGAGACGTCTAGTGTAGAGGTCTAGTTTAGAGACATCTAGTGTAGAGACATCTAGTGTAGAAACATCTAGTGTGCAGAGTTATAGTGTAGAGGTTTAGTGTGGAGAGGTTCGTGAGTGGAGAGGGTCACCAGCAGCATGCGTTTCACGGCGAGGGTGCGTGGTGAGTGGTTGGCCGTCCCGGGCCGCGCTTCGGACTCGGTCTACTCGCTGGGGCTGGAGGCGCTCAAGCGGCACGTGAAGAACAAGCCGGACCACGGCGGCCTGGGGGCCCTGGCAGAGGTTCGCTTCACCGTCAGGAGGTGCCAGGGCCTCGGACTCCTGGACCAAGACGACCTGCTGGAGGACGTGCTGCAGGACAACGACTTCGTGGAGCTGGGTGAGGATGGACGCGGAGGAGGAGGGGGGCAGATGGGGATCGAGGCGAGCAGGGCTGAGATGGAAGGGAGGGAAATGTCAGTGTGGAAGGATTAGCGGATGAGTGCTGATGAAGTGAAGATCTGTATGGGGCGAGAGTACGGGTGACGTTAAGTGCTGACGAGGAGAGGGCCTGGTTGAGCGAGGTGAGAGTGAGGATGAGGTGAGGGTTTGAAAGAGGGAGATGAGTGAACGAGGTGTAGATTTGGATGAGTTGAGGGTCGAGATGAGGTGAGGGTGTAACTGAGGTGAGGTGTCTGGATGAGGTGAGCGAGAGCCATAGATGGCCGATGATGATGTTTACCTCCCAATGTTGCAGTGCTGGAGGGGGAGGCCATGTCGGACACGTTCTCTCGATTGGAGGATGAGAGGCTGCAGCCCTGGTGAGATAACGTGTCCATTGAGAATACTCACAGTAAGCAGTGCATCACCGCGTGGTATAGAGAACGACCCCCATGGTGTTAACCACGGAATTGTTGAGATCACTTCAAATGACCTCTTTTAGTTGCACACTCAGGTGCACACTTTCCCAATGTCCCAGTGTTGATTTGAGAGAGATTTTGCGTGGCAATCAAACTCAATACTGCAAATTTAGTAAAATTAAGCGACAAACCAAATAAAATTAATGTGGTGGGTTTTTTTTTGTGTCTGCAGTTATTGGTGACAGGTCTGAGCCATCAACGCTACCAAAGAGCCTAGTTTAATTCTGGAGATTTCACATGGAAAAATTCAACTTGGGATGGGTGAATTCAACTTGGGATGGGTGAATGGAACTTGGGATAGTTGAATGCAACTAGGGATGGGTGAATGTAACTGGGATGGGTGAATGCAACTGGGATGGGTGAATGCAACTGGGATGGGTGAATGGAACTTGGAATGAGTGAATTCAACTTGTCAACGCAATGTCTTGTTGCAGGAACATCACTTACAAGGAGCCAGAAGAGGTGACGTCACACACACTCACCTTCTGACACTCAACCCACACTGTGGAGGATGGGGCCAAGTGTGTGTGTGCGTTGTCTTTGTGCATGTGTGTAAAGTATGTCTATATATGTTCTATATAATGTGTGTGATGTGTGTTTGGCAACTGCTTGATGAAGCGTCATACCCAATTCTTAAATGCGTATTAATTGCTCTCCAATGCACCGGTGTGGCTGTCCACCCACACCATTGTGCAGAAGCGGTGACACATTGACTTTACTGATTGCCTGTGTTGGGTGGAAGAGGCTTTAACAACACACATTATACTTGCGTGCTCTCATCCAATAATACAGCGATGAATCACTACGCGTATGTTTGTGTATTAATGACCCTATCTCCAACTTGGCCTGCCTCTCCAAGGTCCTGGGACGTATAGTCTTCTCCCAACTCCGTAACCAGCTCTCACACCACTCCCTGGATGAGCCCCGACATGTCAGCTTTCCGCCCTGGGCATGGCACTGAGACTGCCTGCGTGCAGCCTCTGTGGCTCCCTGTCGCCTCCTCAATCTCCTCGGCCTGTCCGCTGCCTGTGCTACCATCGATCACTCCATCCTCCTCCACCGCTCCCCTCCTGCACGGTCTATCTCCACGGTGCCAACCGCCTGCATACCCAGCAGCTTTTCCTTCTCTCCCCCACGTGGTCACTTGTGGTGCCCCCCCCCCCTCGCCAATATGATTCACGAGCACAGCGTCAACTTCTACGCGCATGCCGATGACTCCCAACTTGACCTTCTGCCTTCACCATTCACCCCCCTCCCATCCCCCCCCAGAGCCACGGAAGTGCTGTCCGACTGTGGGATGAGGTTCAACTTCCCTCGGCTCGATGTCAGCACGATTGAAGCGATCGTTTTTGGCTCTCGTCGGAATTCGCGCGACTCTGGACCGGACTCTCCTTCAACCTTCTCGCCTGCTCCCTCACCCTGAGCCCACTTGTCTTCCTTTGGCCACTTTCGGCGGCCGGTCTTTTAGCGACTACATCCCACCTCGTGTACGTCCCTACTCAGGCAACCCCATCTGGTTCTCTCTCCAACACTTTCATTTTTGTTTAACACGTAGGCTTTTGTGACCAATATCCATAATATAGGTTTTTTTTTGCGGGGGGGGGGGGGGAGTTAGATCGCGAGACTATGAATGTGTCGTTAAACCCGCCGCCACCCGACACAGCCAACTAGTAAGGCTTGTCACGTAAACAGAACGTGGCCAATTCGTTACTAGTACAGCACCACCGGTGTTTGGAGAGCAAAGCCACAATATTTATAATCTGAGTACGACGTTTTGCCAGTATCTACAACTAGCACCATCAGGCGGACAGCACCCAGATTTGTGGAGATATCCTCCTGTTTCGTTCCTTAAATAGAAGGGTAGATGTGATGGCGTCACTTGTGAGCCCCCTCCCACCCCCATGAAGGGTTTCTCACCTCTGGGGTGCGTCACACCTCCTATTTTTATCTCTGCTGAAACGCTTATTACGTTCTGGTCGCATTATGAATATAAGTTGTCGTTGTGTATATCCGCGTGTGTGCGTGTGTGTATGTGTCCTCGCTTTGCAGTTTCTGAGCTTGGATGGCAACAGTTTGAGCACTCGGGAACTGCTGCGTCTCGGCAAAAGCCACTTCAAGATCAAGGTGAGGCCCACAGGGCAGGTCACCAGGTCACCAGGTCATTGGGTTGCAGGCCAATGAGTCGGCAGGTCACGAGGACACGGGCAGACACCGTGGGGTTCACCTTGCTCCACTGCATCGTGGGGCATTGCTCCACCTCCATCGTGGAGCCTTGCTCCATCGTGGGGCTTGCCTCACCCAGCTCCGCCGTGGGGCACTGCTCCACCATGAGGCTTCCCTCCGCCGTGGGGCCACTCATGCTGCCCCTGTGTCTCCTCAGCTCACGGAGGAGGCCCAGGTCAGGATCAGGAAATCGCGCGAGCTGCTGGAGACGATCATCCAGGAGAACAAAGGTCAGCCCAGGGTCACACCAAAGGTCACACCAAAGGTCACGCTGAACACGGTCGTGCCGCAGTTTGTCAAGGTTACACTGAACGCGTTTAGAGTGTCACTGTGTCACACCTGCACTGAACACGTGGTGTCACCGTGTCACACCTGCACTGAACACGTGGTGTCACAGTGTCACACCTGCACTGAACACGTGTGAAGTGTCACCGTGTCACACCTGCACCCGTGTGTGCGCCACAGTGGTTTACGGAATCACGACGGGATTTGGCAAGTTTGCCCGCACGGTCATCCCAAGCAACAAGCTCAAGTGAGGAAGCATCACGCAGCATCACACCACTAACACCGCACAGCGTCACCTATCATCGCAACACAAATACAGCACGACACAGCACAGAAACACATCCTGCCGACCCCACGTGCTGATGTCGTTCATCTGCCTTTGCAGGGAGCTGCAGGAAAACGTCATCCGCTCCTCTGCTGCGGGTAAGGAGCCGGGGTCGTCTGCCCGATGTGGGGCACCGATTTGGCAGCACACACACACACACGCGTGGGATCAGCCACACGTGAACTGGGCGCGTGACGCCACGTGTCTGTCGCGGTGGTGCAGGAGTGGGGAAGCCCCTCCCGCCGGAGCGGACCCGCATGCTGCTCGCACTGCGGATCAACGTCCTGGCCAAGGGCTACAGCGGCATCTCCCCAGAATCCATCAGCCGCTTGATCAGCGCATTCAACGGTGACGCCGTGCCCCGAGCTGTCTCCAGCATCGCGGCCTTCAGCGTCGACATCTCCAGCGTCACGATCTCCAGCATCACCATCTCTAAAATCACGATCTCTAGAATCGTGATCTAGAAGCACGATCTCCAGCATCACGATCTCTAGAATCACCATCTCCAGCATCACGATCTCCAGAATCACGATCTCCAGCATCAACATCTCCAGCATCACAATCTCTAGAATCACGATCTCCAGCATCACGATCTCTAAAATCACGATCTCCAGCATCACGATCTCCAGAATCACGATCTCTAGCATCAACATCTCAGCATCACGATCTCTAGAATCACGATCTCCAGCATCACGATCTCTAAAATCACGATCTCTAGAATCACGATCTCCAGCATCACGATCTCTAAAATCACGATCTCCAGCATCACGATCTCCAGAATCACGATCTCTAGCATCAACATCTCAGCATCACGATCTCTAGAATCACGATCTCCCGCGTCACAATCTCTATAAATCACGATCTCCAGTATCACGATCTCCAGAATCACGATCTCCAGAATCACGATCTCCAGCACCACGATCTCCCGCGTCACAATCTCTATAAATCACGATCTCCAGTATCACGGCCTCGAGCGTCACAGCTTTCACAGACGAGCCGAGAGTGTCAGCGCCTCGCGTCACGAGTGCGTGCGTGCGTGTGCGCGTGCAGCGTCGTGTCTGCCCTACGTGCCGGAGAAGGGCACGGTGGGGGCGAGCGGGGACCTGGCCCCCCTGGCGCACCTCGCGCTCGGCCTCATGGGGGAGGGGAAGATGTGGTCGCCCAGGAGCGGTTGGGCTGATGCGAAATACGTACGCCACGCGAGAACACACACGTGCACACACACGCACGCACGCACGAATGCACACACGCGCACGCGCGCATACACCAGTCTCAACGACAATGTGTATATTAATAGAACATGTTTTTTTTCACGGTCACCACAAGTGGATGTGGTTGTTTCCTTGCACAAAAAGGTATCCCATGATATAGCTGCTGCTTACCGTGGGCTATAAGTGCTCCAATGCGTGCATTGTCCTTGTGCTGTTCGCTTTTTGGCGTAGTTCTCTGGGAGACGAGGCCCTAAAGAAGGCTGCTGCTGTCTGTGGTGTAGGCCAATCCGTTTCAAAGACAATGCATCATCATATTATCAGATCATGTTTGTTTGCATGTTCACCACAATTACCATGTGTGGTTAATCCTTGTGTAATGACATGATGACACCTACTGGGTGGGAAAGGGAAGCACGGGTATGGGCACGGTCAAGACGACATCCAATCAGAGAGGCAGAGGTATCTGGGGCGAAGGTAGTTGGTGGGGTTTGCCGAGATCCGGGAACCTGCTCAGAGGTTCCACGAGAGGGTGTGGCCGGAGGTGGGGCCTAGCAACGCCGAGAGAGAAATCAGGGGGAGCGGACCCGGGGCTCGGGGCTCATGTGTGGGGTCCTGGGTCCTGGCTGCGTCGCTGCTCGCCGACATCTCTCTCCGTCGTCCGGCCACGTGGAAGATCTCCTGCGTGGTTTCCGTCGCCGTCATCGTCACGCCACCAGCCAGCGGCGTAGCCGAGTGAGGGCGGTGGGACCACGCCGAGTGATCGACCGTGTGTGTAGCCAGTAGAGACATCTCAACACAACTCCCGTTATATTGCCGGAAAGGGTAAAACCACCTATTATTTTTTATACTTTTGTAATGTGAGGTTATATCCGGGTCGTTGATGGATTACAACTCGTCACGATGATTGGCTCTGCCGGTCCTGGTCCATAGCCAATGGGGGAAGCCTAGGGGCGTGGCCCTGACGTAATGGAAAGGTGACAGCTGTTTGTAGAGGATTGGTTCTGCTGGCTTTAGCCACAGCCAATGGGGAGACGAGTCAGGGGCGTGGTCCCGGGAGCCTACGGTGGAGTCTGGAAGATTCCATAGAGGCTAACCAGGATTGGTGGAAATGTACCACGTGACCCGGGTATTAAATAGGGGTGGAGACGAACAACACGTGGTCAGAACTGGAACGAAGGGGAGAGGCCACGCGAGAGCGGGGGTCCAGGCTGCCACGTGGCTGCGCGCGTCTCTCTCTTCTATCCCTCTCACGCTGCCTGTCAGCAGCGTGAAGGAGTGCTGTAATGAAAGACGAATAAAGACCGGATTCCAGAAGTCGCTTCAACGACCTTTATTACACTTTCATACTGGCAACAACAAAAATAGGTTCCATGACGTTATATTTACACACGCCTAGTCGTTGACCTGAAGATGGCTTAAGTCTTTGGTTCTTTCGGTAAAGTCACGTATAAAGATACAATAATAAATTAAATAATAGCATACTACGACGTTTCGATGTGCGTACGTGCAGGTTTGTTGTGCATCAACACGCGTGCCGCGCGTCACGCAATGCAACCTTCTTGATCTACTCGCCGTGAAAATTGTAAAAAGGAAGGCGCAGCAACTGACGATGGTGTCTCTTTCAGGTGCTGCGCACCCACGGACTGTCTCCATTGTCGATTCAACCAAAGGAGGTCGAGCAATGCTATCACGACAGCGGCCTTTCTGCCTGACACTGTTGTATAACAAGGCAGCAACACGGGATGGCTTGTCACATATCCCCCCCCTCAGCAAATTGACTTTCATGTGTCTCTATGCGTGTTGTGGGGAGCGGTAGCGCAGTGCACTACGAATCCGGTGACCCGAGTTCGATTCCTACTCACAGCCAGCACAAGTAACGATGATCTATACCGGCCCAGGGATTCCCCTAAGTCGACTCAGCCTGAAATAAGTGCCTGATCTGTGTGTGTGAGATACGCACACTTGCAGTACTTACCCCGGCAGTCTGTTCAGGCTGTTCAGTGGATCTTTGGACTTGTGATGGTGTGTGTGGACGTGAGTCATGGGGGTATTAAGCGTGGTACTAACCACTCGTAGATTCTCACGGAAATGTACGCAGTCCCTTTACATGAATCCTGTGGGGAACTGGAAATGTGACAAATCTTGGCCTTTTGGTACTCGGAGCCCTGGTCTCCATTCACCGACCTCCATGAAACATTTATTTTGCAGAAATGAACACACAAGAGTCTGTTTTTATTGCACGAGATTTGTTTTCCCCGGGTCACTGAGCGAAGTTCCGCCATCCTCTGACTTGCCCCCCCCCACCTTATCCCTCTTTTTTAGGGCCTGGCCCTCATCAACGGGACCCAGATGATCACGGCGCTGGGGGCGGAGGCCGTGGAGCGGGCGGCCTCCATCGCCCGGCAGGCGGACGTGATCGCGGCGCTCACCCTGGAGGTGCTCAAGGGCACCACCAACGCGTTCGACAGCGGTGAGCTCCGTGGGAGGACGGGGCCGTGGTTTGTCGCG
Organism: Lethenteron reissneri; assembly: GCF_015708825.2. Classification (NCBI taxonomy): domain Eukaryota; kingdom Metazoa; phylum Chordata; class Hyperoartia; order Petromyzontiformes; family Petromyzontidae; genus Lethenteron; species Lethenteron reissneri. Next base: position 7,841,566 of record NC_083829.1, read on the forward strand.
GCCACCTCCCAGGTGAACGCGAGGAACCATCTCCGTTGCCGGCGGTAATTTGAAACTAAAACTGTTTTTTTATTTGGCTAGGTGAAGCCCACTGAGCTATATACAGCTCTTCTTCATAAGCGGCCTTATTGAGCTATCACAAATGATAGCTCAACTTAGTGGTCTATCATGTGGACATTTATATCAGCCAAATATTCTCGGCGCAAATTTCTAAATTTCAAAAACCGGAGGACCCGGAGAAAAATCCACGCGACCACGGCTAGAGAGACACGCAAACTCCAAATATACAGCAGCCGGCATCGGGGTCAGGATCGAACCCACGACCTCCTGTTTCCCAGGCGAGGGGGTTAACACCTCGCCACCGCAGCCAGATGATGGAGAGGCTGCCACTGTTTCTGTGAAGAGTGGCAAAAGCGATCGGTCGTCCACTCAGCCTCGCGCCAATCTCGCGTAGCGCACGGACGTCGGGGTGACTGTGGCCGGCGAGCGTAACGCGTGCCCTCTCCGACAGACATCCACGAGCTGCGTCCTCACCCGGGGCAGAAGGAGGTGGCTTTCCGCTTCCGCTCCCTGCTCGACTCGGACCACCACCCGTCCCAGATCGCCGGTCTCCACGCGCCCCACCACACCAACCCACAGCCTGCTCCACCACCACCGCCACCGCACCAACTCAATACCCCACACGCCTCCAATCCCTGCACCGCAAACGCTTTCTCACCGTCTCATCCGTGGCCGCCGCACTCAAATCAGTGGAAGTTTGAGTCACGCGGCCCAAACCCCTGCGGGTGATCTGAGTAACGCGTGGATTGTGCCGTCCCACAGAGAGCCACAGGTTCTGTGACCGGGTCCAGGACGCGTACACGCTGCGCTGCTGCCCACAGGTGCCCAGCGCTTGCCTCCATGCCTGTGTCCGCACACTCGAGCACGTGTGTTTGCTTAGCGAGTGCGTGAGACGCGTGTGCGTCTGTCTCTGTGCGAGTGAGACACGTGTCTGTCTTTCCTTGTCAGAGCCACACCTGGTTGTGGCCGGGTGCAGGATGCAGTGACTTGTGAATGACACTGCCCACTGCTGCCCTGTGAGCTGCCCCCTTCTGCCCTGTGTCCTGTGTTGTCGTCCAGGTGCATGGCATCGTGAATGACACCATCAGCTTTGTGCAGAAAGTCATCCAGACGGAGATGAACAGCGCGACCGACAATCCCGTATCCACACACCTGCCGCTCGCAGACACCATCAGCTCACACACCACAACAACAACCGCCATTCGCCACGAACTGGCGGTGACATCACCACGACGCCTGTGCCAGGCCAGGTGCACTTTAAGGCCACGTGAAGTGTCGAACGCCCGCTGGCAGGATGTTACGGGACTGTCCCAAGTCCCATGGGTTGACTGATTGAGAAGAATCCAGGCCACCAACATGAAGGTGCTTCATGATTGTGAGCAGAAAGTCAGGGACTACGAAAGCACAAATAACAATCCAGAGCCCAGGCCTATTGATGGCATCATAGGCCTTGACCAGGTCAATAAAGCAGAGATGTATGTCCTGTGAGCAGATGGACAGAGAATGTGGCACCTGTGCAGGACCGCCCTTTCCTGAAACCACATTGGGGCTCTGCAAGCCTCTCCTCAGCGTGCCTGGCAAGGCGATGTTGAATATTTCCCAGGACGTTTCCCGGCACACTGTGGTTGTTACAGTCTGTGCGGCCCCCCTTCTTAAGGGGGCGATCACCAGGGCATCCTTCCCATCTTGCAGAACCCATCCAGTGGTACAGACTGTTATAATGATGTCATATCGGGCACTCTGCACACAAATGCCACCCTCCCTGAGCAATTTGCTTGGGAGATCATCTCTGCCCACTGCTTTTCCTGGTCTCAGACTTGCTGAACAGATGTCACTTCAGCCAGCCACTCACAGCAGGTGACTACTTCCAATAATTGAGGCACATATATATACACACCAGCAACAGACACAAAAACACCACCAACAACACCTATACACCAGTGACACACGCACACACACGAGCACACACACGCACACATCAGCCTCACGATCCTTGACAGCAGCGCGAGATGGTGTTTTACGAGCGAGGTGAGACCATCTCTGGGGGCAACTTCCACGGAGAATACCCTGCGAAGGTCAGTCACCTCCTCTCCTTCATAATCACACATTTATAAATAACGCGATCTAAACCCAAAAACGTTGATTATGAATAATATTGGTCGCGAAAGCCTACGTGTTAAACTGACCTCCTCTCCTCTCACACGGCGGGCAGTTGACGGGCAACGTCTCTCTGCCCGCGTGTAGGTTGCATGAGCTTGAGCTCTCGTCAGCTCAATAAAACTGAAGCAATAATTTTTTGGTTCTCGTCACCTTTTGCTTGACTCTGGCCATTCCCCGTGTGGCGGTGCGGTGGGCCCGTTGCGCCAGGTGCTGGACTACTTGGCGATCGGAGTGCACGAGTTGGCGGCCATCAGCGAGCGGAGGATCGAGCGGCTGTGCAACCCGTCCCTGAGCGAGCTGCCCGCGTTCCTCGTCAACGAAGGAGGCCTCAACTCGGGCTTCATGGTCGCGCACTGCACCGCCGCCTCGCTCGGTACGCAGGGGCACGCGCGGACGCCTCGTGGACAGCGTCTCATCCACCAATGCGGGAACGCGGATTAGGACGGGGGGGACGGGTCCGTGCGTGGCCCGTGTGACTGCGGGATGTGCGGGATGTGCGGCCGTGGTGTCTCCGGTCCCCGCAGTGTCGGAGAACAAGTGTCTGTGCCACCCTTCGTCCGTCGACTCCCTCTCCACCAGCGCGGCCACCGAGGACCACGTGTCCATGGGCGGCTGGGCCGCGCGCAAGGCCCTGCGCGTCATCGAGCACGTGGAGCAGGGTGTGAAGCACTCTGCAGCGTACACACACACACCGTGTACACACGCACATAGTGTACACACGCTGTGTAGACACACACACAGTGTATACACACATAGTGTACACACACACATAGTGTACACACACATAGTGTACACACACACACCGTGTACACACGCATAGTGTACACACACACACACTGTGTACACACGCATAGTGTACACACGCTGTGTAGACACACACACACAGTGTATACACACATAGTGTACACACACACACACACTGTGTACACACGCATAGTGTAGACACACACACCGTGTATACACGCATAGTGTACACACACACACACACCGTGTATACACGCATAGTGTACACACACACACCGTGTACACACGCATAGTGTACACACACACTGTGTATACACACTGTGTAGACACACACACTGTGTATACACTCATAGTGTACACACACACACTATGTACACACACTCATAGTGTACACACACACACCGTGTATACACACATAGTGTACCTACACACACACCGTGTACACACGCATAGTGTACACACACACACCGTGTACACACGTGTAATGCGAGCGTAAATGGGGTTGTTGCTGGGCTCTGGCCCAATCACACGGCCCGGGGTATTGGGGGGCGGAGCCTGGTCTGCGGGGCGTGTGGGAGGGGCCACCGTTCACCTCGGCTCCAATGGGAGGCGAGGTGAATGGGGGCGGAGCCAGCAAGGCAGTATGGGAATTCCGGATATGACGATCCGGAAGGGGAGGAGTCAGGGTCACGTGGGGGGGAATGTATATAAGTGGGAGCCCAGAAGAGATCGGGGTCAGTTGGGGAAGTTAAGAGGCTGAGCCACGTTGGGTGATGAGAGAGATCCGCGCCATCGGCCACGTGGCCGAAGGACCTCAGCACGCCGTCGGCCAGCGGTGTGCGGAGTGCGGGAGTGGAGGAGCTAACGGAGAAGCGTGCGCGGCGCGCGAGAGAAGACGCTGGTCCCTTGTCAGGACCAGCGGGGTGTGAGGAGTGGAGGAGCTGACGAGGGAGCGCGTGCGGGGCGCGCGCGAGACGACGCTGGTCTACGGAGGAAACCAGCGGGGTGCGGAGAAAGAACCTAAATAAAAGACCAACGGAGACCAGCACTGCCTGACGGAGTCTTTTATTACACACGCATAGTGTACACACACACTGTGTATACACACTGTGTAAACACACACACACACACACACCGTGTATACACGCATAGTGTACACACACACTATGTATACACACATAGTGTACACACACACTGTGTATACACACATAGTGTACACACACACTGTGTATACACACTGTGTAGACACACACACACCGTGTATACACACTGTGTGTGTCTACACAAACCTTGTACACACACACAGTGTCACGTCCCGCTCACGTATCCATGTGCCACGTGTGTCTCTGCCAGTGTTGGCCATCGAGCTGCTGGCCGCGTGCCAGGGCATCGAGTTCCTGCGGCCTCTGCGCACGACCACCCCGCTGGAGAAAGTCTACGACCTGGTCCGCAGCAGCGTCAGGTACGACGAGCGAGGCCGCGCACGGCAGCGGCTGCGTGTCCCACCCCCACGCAAGCGCTGCGGTGTCGTCGCTGCCACTTCATAGCAACGGTGGTTGTTGTTGTGCAGTGTGTGCGACTGGACGTGTGCGTGTGCGTGCGTCGCAGGCCCTGGATAAAGGACCGCTTCATGGCTCCGGACATAGAGGCCGTGCACCGGATGCTCGTGGAGGAGAAGGTAGGAGCAGCACATCAACGGAGGTGCTCCGTCGGGTCCTCTCGTCCTCTTCGAGGCGCTCACGCTCCGACGCGCCGTCTGTGTGCCCCTTGCAGGTGTGGCAGGTGGCCGAGCCGTACATCAACTGCTACCGGCTCAAGGACCTGCCCGAGTCGAGGCCGGATTCGCCGACGGCGTGCTCGCTCAGCTCGCCCTCTTTGCGCGCGCCGTGTGCCAGCATAATTTAAACTCGAGATCAAGACGAAGGCGTCATCCTGGCCAAAGTCATCAATGACATCACTGTATACCCTCTGCCGGCTGCTGCACAGTAGACTCAAAACCTCCAAAAACCACCCGAACAATATCTGCTGTTCGAGGCACTAGACTTATTCAGAGAGCCACAGCCTCGCAGAAACCCAGAATCCTCCGCCTTAGCAGAATCCGTATGTAACCATCTGGTCTTAGACCTTACCCTCGTCGCCGGACTCCTGAAGACCCTTCCAATACCCGTTTTGGTAGTCGGCCCTCCCCTATCCTGCACACATCCCACCCAGAGCGGTCGTTTTTGCCAAGTTCTCTTCTGGACTTCTCCCGTCTCGCCACTTAATTCCCACCATCCGTTTCAAACATCTGAGCTCATATGCCCGCTGCTTAGGGTCCAGGGGCCGGAGTGCTGAACCGCTTAACACAATTCTACGTAGGCCATGAATTTGTCCCATTTTCCGATTCACGCGAGAACGCGAGGGAGGTCTGGACCGGCCTGAAATCCGCCTCCCAAAATGAATTTCATACCCCATGAAACAATACCTAGCCGGCTAAAGTAATTCTAACTGGAGTAATAATGCCCGTGTTGATCCAGAAAAGCCTCACCGAGTCTCAAGACTTTTTTTTCAGGAAGGTCTTGCTACATTGGGATCTTTGGCCAAACCCTATTCACGAGTGTTTGGCTTCATGTAGGAGTAAATCAGAGTCTCCTGGAGAAAACCCACGCATGCAAGCAGCTGACACAGCTCCATACACCGATTAAATGCATAATAATATAGATGATATTGGTCGTGAAAGCCTAAGTGTTAAACCGATTAAATGCATTGTTGTACTGTACTACCTGGGGCCCTCGATGCATCAGCCTACAACACCTGGTATTCCAAGACAGTCTCCCATACATACATTTACTAGCCAGGCTCAACTTTGCTTAGCTTAGAATAGCTGATGAGACTACATGTACACCGGTACACACCACTCGCAGAACAGACACGGCCACTCACCCTCTCCTCTCACAGCGCACATCAGCACACATGCTCCGCTTCCACAGATATATGATTTTTGAGAACACAGTATATTATGTGAGATTATTTTTGATTGAAGCACGAACGTGTGTATGCTAATTTTCAAGCTGATTGACGTCCAATAAAGTCTGTGGAGCTCTCGGTGTCATTCCAGGTGTCATTCACAAAAGATGCCTCGTGTCATATCACGTCACATGACCGTGCGTTGTCACCTCGAATGTCACGTGACATTGTAACGTCACATTGGGCGGCGACACGTGGTCCAGCTGGTGGCGCTGTGACAGGATACAATGAATCCGCGACAGAATGAATGTTAAATGTAAATGTTTTCGGCCAATATACGGAGTCTTCGGGCGTGGCTTTGCCCGTATAAGGAATACTGGAACGGGAATAGACATTTTGAACAAGCCAATGCTCGATTAAACGGGAATCGACCAATTTTTAAGGATGCAAAAGCTTAATGATATTGTTTTTTCCGAGACCAAGGTACTCTGCAAACCTTCGGGCTACCATCAAAGATTTGTCCATGAAGCGATCCAGATATATAAACACAGACACAATTTCAACCGAGGAGATGGGTACAAACAGAGCAATCATCGGTCATCAGCTCGTCATCAGGATAAAGATGATCGATCCAAACGTCGTAGTTTTTTGTTTATTTTATTCTTATACTCTTTGGTTCTTTCGGTAAAGTCAGTCACGTAGATAGAAAATTAATAGAGCACGACGTTTCAATCGCAACACAAGCGACCGTCTTCAGGTGAGAGAGAAAGCTACTGAAACAAGGTCTTATATAGGCCTGAGATGGGTGCAGCTTCAGGGTAAGAGGGCGGTGCTAGAGATGGTCTCCCTGAGGCTGTGGAAGTGGCTATTGTATTGTGAGAGATTAGCATGTCAATGCACGAGCTTCGTATGCCGCAGCATCGGTGACTGAGCGAGAAGGACATCCAGCCCGTCAATACAAAGACATGCAACTCAGAGAGTCAGCTAAAATCGCAGGAAAGATGTAAACATCACAGCAGGTTAAGGCTTTACCTGGTTAATCACGTCCTTCCAATGATTGCTCAATTTGTACCCATCTTCTCGGTTGAAGTTGTGTCTGTGTTTATATATCTGGATGGCTTCATGAACAAATCTCTGATGATAGCCAGTGGGTTTGCAGAGTACCTTTGTCTTGTAAAATATATTTCGTGTGTGCCCACAGCGTTAAAACAATGATCCGCAACGACAAAGGTATTGGTCCTACCGTGCTTCAGATCTGCCTTGTGTTCGCGAACAAGGTCCGAGACATGTCGTTTGGTTTCCCCAATGTAACTGCTGCCGCAGCCACAACGTAGTCTGTAGACACCAGGATATTGCCTATCTACGTGACTTTACCGAAAGACCCAAATAATATGAATTCCTGCAGTCACGAAAGCTTAAAGTCACGAGAGACACCGTCACCTGGGATTTTACTCGAGACGGTCCACATGACACTGCTGGCCCCCCACTCAACCCCCTCCCCACCCAACCCACTCCCTCCCCCCCGACCCACCCACTCCCCCATACTCAACCCCCCCACCCAACCCCCTCCCCCCCGACCTACCCACTCCCCCACACTCAACCCCCCCACCCAACCCCCTCCCCCCCTCCCCACCCACTCCCCCACACTCAACCCCCCCACCCAACCCCCTCCCCACCCACTCCCCCACACTCAACCCCCCCACCCAACCCCCTCCCCACCCACTCCCCCACACTCAACCCCCCCACACAAAATCTCCCCCCTGACCCACCCACTCCCTCTCTGTGACCCTCCCCCCCAACCCCCTCCCCCACCCAACCCCCTCCCCCACCCAACCCCCTCCCCCACCCAACCCCCTCCCCCCCAACCCCCTCCCCCACCCAACCCCCTCCCTTCCAACCCCCTCCCCCACCCAACCCCCTCCCCCACCCAACCCCCTCCCCCCCAACCCCCTCCCCCACCCAACCCCCTCCCTTCCAACCCCCTCCCCCACTCAACCCCCTCCCCCACGCAACCCCCTCCCCCCCAACCCCCTCCCCCACCCAACCCCCTCCCCCACCCAACCCCCTCCCCCCCAACCCCCTCCCCCACCCAACCCCCTCCCCCACCCAACCACCTCCCCCCCAACCCCCTCCCCCTCAACCCCCTCCCCCACCCAACCCCCTCCCCCACCCAACCCCCTCCCCCCTAACCCCCTCCCCCACCCAACCCCCTCCCCCACCCAACCCCCTCCCCCCCAACCCCCTCCCCCACCAATCCCCTCCCCCACCCAACCCCCTCCCCCCTAACCCCCTCCCCCACCCAACCCCCTCCCCCACCCAACCCCCTCCCCCCCAACCCCCTCCCCCACCAACCCCCTCCCCCACCCAACCCCCTCCCCCACCCAACCCCCTCCCCCACTCAAACCCCTCCCCCACCCAACCCCCTCCCCCCCAACCCCCTCCCCACCAACCCCCTCCCCCACCCAACCCCCTCCCCCCTAACCCCCTCCCCCACCCAACCCCCTCCCCCACCCAACCCCCTCCCCCACCAACCCCCTCCCCCACCCAACCCCCTCCCCCACCCAACCCCCTCCCCCCCAACCCCCTCCCCCACTCAACCCCCTCCCCCACCCAACCCCCTCCCCCCCAACCCCCTCCCCCACCCAACCCCCTCCCACCAGAAGTTCTCGCTCTTCCGGAAGTGACGTCCCCTCCCGGAAGTGGCGGCGACGAGGCGAGCACCGCGAGCACCACGTGTCGGGGAGAGCCGCCAGGCGACACGCGGCCTTCGAGTCTCGCCTGCGACTCCCGGAGTAGCGGGCGGCGGGCGGGGGGGTGAGAGCCACAGATTACGCCTCGAAGCTTCTCTGCCGAGTGCTGCCCTTGATTACTCCGCGCGGTATAGACACGGCTCCCGAGCGCACTCACACTCGCCTGTGAGTGCCGTGCGGGTTTAGCGCGTTACTCGCAGCAGCAGCAGCAGCAGCCATCAGCACTCGCCAGCACCATCGGCATCGCCGATATCAGCAGCAGCACCCCTATACTCTGCAGCATCAGCAGCAAGCAGCGGCCTCCCTCCACGCGTGAGCCATGCCCAAGGAGAAGCGCGCCCGTGACACGGGCCGAACTCTGGGCCTGGCCGACCAGATCGCGATGAGCCGCTCGGCGCCCCGAGCCCCGCGGGCCCCGCGGCCCGAGCGAGCGAGGCCCGAGGACGCGTTCGTCGACGACGCGCTGACGGCCAAGATCCTGCAGCAGGCGAGGGAGCAGCAGCAGGAGGAGGAGGAGGAAGAGGAGCAGCAGGGGGAGGAGGGGGAGACGGGGCCGGAGGGAGCGCGCGTGGGACGCCGCTCCGCCGCCAAGATCACGCGGCTCGGTGGGTGCACAGTCGGGGGCGAGTCGTGAGCCAGGCACTCGCTTGATTGTTACAAGTAATAATAATGTGTGTGACCCTTTCTGGCAAGGACACGGGTGTTATTATAACATGTTCAAGCACTAAATGCTTGTACAGCTGTAGATCGAGTACTGCATCGTCCACACACATTACGTGCGGCAAGACGCGCTCACAGACGCGCTCTGATAGCGCATGGCATTGCCTTTGACACGGATTGGCCTCTACACCAGAGGCGACAGCCTTCTCCGTGGCCTCGTCTCACCAGTGTCGGACCAGAGTTTTTCAGTTTCATTCATTAGGCACAGCCCTGTGAGCCATTCGGCTCTTGAATCGGGTGCAACCGCAACAAACAAAAAACATGAAACAAAAAAACATCTTAATGTGACTTTGCGCAAACATAAAAATCCAGAAAAAACTTCAAAGTCTTCCAGAAAAAAGCACCGGACACCAAACGCTGTGCAAACATCCGAGAACAACGCCAAGAAGGTCCCTCCCCATCGATGCACTCGCGGAGGATTCACAGCAGCCCCTCGCTCGCTCAGCGCCTTGTAACTCGACTATCGCTAACTGCGGCTGCAGTTCACGTGACCGTGGCTCGATGATTCCTCCACCCATGTCCACCCGACTGACACACGCGTGTGTCAACTCTGGGGATTGTGAGTGTACTCCATCCAGTGTACTCCATCCATGGAGTACACTGTGTGTACCCCGTAGGTCCTGTGTGTGTCTACCCCGTAGGTCCCTGTGTGTGTACCCCGTAGGTCCTGTGTGTGTCTACCCCGTTGGTCCTGTGTGTGCAATCTATGGGCCCTGCTCTTAACGTAAGAGTCAGGATGAGTGCAGGCGCGGGCCGCTGTGCACGACCACTCGTGGCGAGAGCCCTGGGCCTCAGGCTGCACGTTTCCCCTTCCCCCCCCCCGTTGGTGTTGCAGGTGCGGCCGTGCGGGATGGGGGCTCTGGATCGTCGGACGACGAGGAGCAGGAGGAGGAGGCGGACGAGGAGTGGCCCTCGTTGTCCCAGAGCGCGGCCCTCGCGCGCGGCACGGGCGGGCACCCGTACGAGTGCGTGGAGGTGGACGCCGAAGATGAGCGCGCCATCGAGATGTTCATGAACAAGAACCCGCCAGCCAGGTAAGGACCAGAGGCCCTGTGGAGGCCACACGGCGGTGTTGGGTGGACGGTGCCGCGCTGTGGTTCGTGCGTGTGTACGTGGGGCGCCCTGTCTATTGCACGTGGCGCATCTCTGGGTTTGTGCGCAAGCCATTAGACGTTTGTGTGCCCGTATGTATGTATGTTGAACTTATTTCGCGCACTGTGCGGAGCCGACCGTCCTAATCGGAGGTGCGGGGGGATTGGAGGTGCGGGGAACATGCGCCAAAGGTCGGTGTGTGTGTGTGTGCATTGATAGACCGCTCTACGGGCATCTCTCGACATACAGAACTGTTATGTTCCTAAAAAGTTGGCCGCAGAGCGAAATTCCGTCGTATGTCTATCCCTTGTCCCATTGACTTAAATCATAGAATCGGAGATGCGTTCCTTCGGAGGAAATAAATATGGCCTGAAGAAAAAATAATACAGTAAACCTTGGATTGCGAGCATAATTCGTTCCGGAATCGTGTTTGTAATCCAAAGCACTCGTATATCAGTTGTGATCACGTGACGCTCGGCAGACAAAGCGTACACACGTGCTACTCGTATTGCAAGACCTCGCTCGTTTATCAAATTAATATTTATTTTAAAATTTTGCTCGTCTTGCAAAACACTCGCAGACCAAGTTACTCGCAATCCAAGGTTTTACTGTAATAAAAAAATCACACTTAATGCAGCAAACATTTTTATCGCGCATATTTAATGGGAAATAGAACATTTTATATAATAATACTCCATAAGTTGCAAAATAAAAAAACAGTACAGCACTTACCAGTACACAAAGCCCCAGCGTGGAGAGTGTAGGAATCTAGTAAACATTGAATACCGTGAAATGCATAGATGAAACATTTCCACGAATTCGAATTTAACGTAACGCAAGCGAATTAAGATCGAGAAATTCTAAAAATATGAGTTGCCGTGTGATGAGGCCGTAGTTTATAAGTGTGGATATGTTCGTGTGTGTGTGTGTATCTCTGGATTTGTGTGGGAATGTGTGCGCACGCAAGCACTGCGCATGTGGGCAGCGGCAGCGCTATGAACCCGGCGACCCGAGTTCGATTCCCTTTCTTGGCCAACACCAGTGACGATTATCTGAAACCAGTCCTGGGCCTCCCCTAGGTCGACTTGGCCTCAAATGAGTACCTGGTGCAGTGTTGAAACATTGCAACTGGTGAGATAAAGGCAGCCTTGTGTGGTGCTGGCCACTCACCCCCTTGTGTGCGGTGCTGATGTTCACGAGTGCTCGCTAACAGTACTTTCCCCAACAGTCTGTTAATGCTATGTGGAGGGTCTTTGTGTGCCATGTGTTTGTGTGTAGGCACGTTTGTGTGCGCGCGCACATGTTAACGCACGTACATGTTAACGCACGTACATGTTAACGCGCGTGTCCATCCATGCGTCCGGGCAGGCAGACGCTGGCGGACATCATCATGGAGAAGATCACTGAGAAGCAGACGGAGGTGGCGTCGGCGCTGTCGGAGGCCACGGGGCGACCCATGCCGGCGCTGGACCCGCGCGTGCTCGAAGTCTACAAAGGCGTGCGCGAGGTTAGAGAGACGGCGGGAGAGGAGCGGCCGAGGTCGCCAGCCAGCCTGTGCATCTTTCGATTTAAAGCTTTCGTGACTGCAGGGATTCATCTTCTTGGTTCTTTCGGTAAAGTCACGTAGAAGGGAAATAATAAAATAAAATAAATAAAACATAATAAAATAATTCTCACGACGTTTCGGCCACAACGCAAGTAGCCGTCCTCAGGTGAAGACCAGGTCTGTCGGGGAGACAGCATCTGAATTTGCCTTTACAGATCTCTCATTCAGACGCTGTCTCCCCGACAGACCTGTTCTTCACCTGAGGACGGCTGCTTGCGTTGTGGCCGAAACGTGAGAATTATTTTGTTATGTTTTATTTTATTATTTCCCTTCTACGTGACTTTACCGAAAGAACCAAGAAGATGAAAGCCTGTGCATCCTGATGACCTATTGCAACCGTGACAACGGGTCATCAGGACGCACTTGTATGCCATGTGCGAGTATTTGGCAGCGGTAAGAAGATGGAATTGAACAGTTCATCGATTGACATCATTTCGATGGGAATACCTGCATCGAATCGCATGTTGAAGAATCAATCATTTACGAAATGTCCAAACTAGACGCGGATGTTTAGGCCAAAAGAGGGAATGAGACTGGAGCCGACAGGGTCAATGGGACGTGAGAGAAGAGGGGTCACGGGAACTGGCGCCGCGCTCCTCTGCACGCCCGCTCTCAAGTGCGCGACGGTAACACGTCGGTGCAGCTTGCCACGTTTGTGACAGTAGTTTTGTTTCCAAATTTGCCTTTGCAGATCTTAACAAAATACAGAAGTGGGAAGCTTCCCAAGGCCTTCAAAATCATCCCGGCGCTCTCAAACTGGGAGCAGATTCTGTACGTCACGGAGCCCGAGAGTTGGTCGGCAGCGGCAGTCTACCAGGCCACCAGGTAGGGACTACCAGGGCTGGAAGCTACTGGGTAGAGACTACCAGGGCTGGGAGTCACTGGGTAGAGACTACCAGGGCTGGAAGCTACTGGGTAGAGACTACCAGGGCTGGGAGTCACTGGGTAGAGACTACCTGGGCTGGGAGCTACTGAGTAGAGACTACCAGGGCTGGGAGTCACTGGGTAGAGACTACCAGGGCTGGGAGCTACTGGGTAGAGACTACCAGGGCTGGGAGCTACTGGGTAGAGACTACCAGGGCTGGGAGCCACCTGGTAGAGACTACCAGGGCTGGGAGCCACCTGGTAGAGACTACCAGGGCTGGGAGTCACTGGGTAGGGACGATGAGGGCTGGGAGCCACCTGATAGAGACTACCAGGGCTGGGAGTCACTGGGTAGAGACTACGAGGGCTGGGAGCCACCTGGTAGAGACTACGAGGGCTGGGATCCGTTTAGGAGAGGCTACCAAGGCTTGGATCCACCTGGGAGAGGCTACCAAGCTTGGGAGCCATTGGGTAAACGCTATAAGATGTTGGCTTCTGAAGCGCATGGTGTGTACAACAAAACGGAAGTAACTTAATGTGACTGAACGGTTTTAAAAGGAATTTGGTCGAGCCAACTTTTGTAACGGTAAAATCTGTTTAACCTAAATAGTTTTCAAGTTCTTCTGTAATGTGGTTACTTTTTTTATCTCGTTGCGAAGTTAACAATGGTTATTTTATAAATCGACTTGCCCCTGCCATAAGAATGTGGTATTTCCCCCAGTGGCTCAAGGCTCTAAACGAACACGAGATGAGCACCATTAAAATTAATAAAAGTAAAATAAAAATAAAAATCACGACGTTTCGGAGGCAACACAAGCTTCCGTCTTCAGGTGGAACCGTCACAGCACGCTTGCCGTATCAAGTAAATGAGAGATTCCAAGAGATACTACCCCGTATATATACTGGTTGAGGGGGGGGGGATTGGCCAGGAACGGCCCACTTTATATTATTATGGTAAGGTGCGGCTTGAGACTACGGCTAGTCTACTTAACAAAAGACTGAGCCTTTATTATGGTAATGCCCAGTCCTTTGTTATGTAGACTAGCCGTAGTCTCAAGCCGCACCTTACCATAACCTAAGAATATGAATACTTGCAGTCACGAAAGCTTCAAATATAGAATGAGCACCATTGACACAGTGCTCGCTTTAGCAGGGAGGGAACAGCTCTGAAGGACGGAGTCCGGTGGAGGTGTGGGCTGCCTTGTGCAGGTGTTTGTTGTGACGGAGTGTGGGGGTCTGTGCTGCAGGATCTTCACGTCGAACTTGAAGGAGCGGATGGCGCAGCGCTTCTTCAACCTCGTGCTGCTGCCGCGCGTACGCGATGACATCGCCGAATACAAGCGCCTCAACTTCCACCTCTACATGGCGCTCAAGAAGGCCCTGTTCAAGCCTGGGGCCTGGTTCAAAGGTGAGGCGCTTGCACACGGCACCCGGGTGGTGCGGTGGCAACAACGCACGCGGCGAGCCGGCGTGGCGCAAGCGCGGTGCTTGACTTGTCCGCTCCTCTCTCTCTCTCTCTCGTCGCTGCCGGGCGCAGGGATTCTGCTCCCTCTGTGCGAGTCGGGCACCTGCACCCTCAGAGAGGCCATCATCGTCGGCAGCATCCTCTCCAAGTCCTCCATCCCCGTGCTGCACTCCAGGTGCCCACCCTCACCCTCATCACCACCTCAGCAGACTACCCCATAACTATTGACGACTCTAAACGGCGGTCATGCAAACTGCGTCTCAAGCCAGCCACCGCTGTAATGTTTGTAGCTCGGTTGATTTCCACACCGAGGCGCGGGGAACCAGAAAGGTTTTTACCCTTTAAACTGGTCCCATGTTTGAAATAACCACCACAAGCAGTCAAAATTCAAACAAAAAGAAACAACTCTGATGATGATAATGATATGTCTTCTTGGTTATAATAATAAAAATAAAACAATAAAATAATAAAATATTTTATTATGTTTTATTTTTATTATTTTATTACTTCCCTTTTACGTGACTTTACCGAAAGAACCAAGAAGATGAATCCCTGCAGTCACGAAAGCTTTAAATCGATAATGATATGCACTATCATTATCAGAGTTGTTTCTTTTTGTTTGCATTTGTGTTGTGGTTATTGCAAACATGATGCCTTGTATAAAGGTGTCAGTTTTGTGCCAGTTTAAAGGGTAAAAACCTACTACTATATTTTGCCACTGGTAAAGGAGGTCTCATAGTGGCTCTTTATACGTTTAAATTATTATTAAGAGCGCGGGAAGGGAGACAACCTCTCCAGCTCTGTGGTGCTGTATTGAGATGTTGTATACCCGTGGGAGGAAATCAGAATATAGTACTCGTGCGCCGTGCCAGCATTCCTAGGTGCCCTCTAACAGCGACCTGCCCCACCAGCTTTTCTGTAGGCCGCTCGCCGAATCTGTGCCATCGTCTTTGCGCGTGTGCAGCGCCGCACTGCTGAAGATCGCCGAGATGGAGTACAGCGGCGCCAACAGCGTCTTCCTGCGCCTGTTCCTCGACAAGAAGTACGCGCTGCCGTACCGCGTGCTGGACGCCCTCGTGTGTCACTTCCTGCGCTTCCGCGCCGACCGGCGCACGCTGCCCGTGCTGTGGCACCAGGCTCTGTTGGTGCTGACACAGCGCTACAAGGAGGACCTCTCCTCCGAGCAGAAGGAGGCGCTGCTGGAGCTCATCAAGGTGCACGGCCACCCCGCCGTGACGGGCGAGGTGCGGCGCGAGCTCCAGCATTCGGCCTCGAGGGACGTGGAGATGATGCAGCTGGCGCCCATGACAGATGGCACCGCAATGCTGGAGTGATGCGCGGGTGACAGTGATGGGGAGGGGGGCAGTGACAGTGACAACATTGGTGGGGGGGGGGGGGGGGCAGTGGCAACATTGGTGGGGGGGGGAGGGCTGAAAGTGACTGGGGTGACGGTGATGCTGAGGCCACAGCAGAGGTCGCAAACGGGTTTTGATTCCTTACCCGTACCCGGCCGCACCAGGGTCGCAAACGGGTACCCGTACCCTACCCGTACCCTACCCGATACCCGACCGGGTACGGGTAGCCGGGTATCGGGTAGGGTACAGGTATCGAGTACCTGATTGCGACCTCTGGGCCACAGCGACACACAGGCAGCAGTTGGGGGGGGGGGGGGGGAGACCTGCTGGTGACTATGGAGGGGGAAGCAGTGACACTCCACCTTCAAACGTATGCTTTTATTTGTTGTGTACAGATACTTGGAATTAAAACGTCATCTGAATCAGAACTTTACTTTTAACTTATTTCTGAATCTGCATTTTATTGAATGTATTTACCTGGTCTGTCTCCTGTGGGCAATAATTACCAGAGCCTTTAAAGGTGTGCCACAGGGCCGTTTGGCCATCCCCTACAGAAGGCGATGAGTCCACACTTCTTAGACGGCGTTCTTCCAGCAAGCAGGACACGTGCGCGAATCTCGTGTGTGGGATGTGTGAGGGTTCTGTGTTGATCAGTTCTGCAGCGCACAGCTATTCAACCTGGGCTTTAGGGGAATGGCAGAAGCTGTGCAGCCCACCTGGGAGTGAGTTTTTTTCAGCAGCATTAGTTCAGCACAAGCAAGGGGGGGGGGGGGCTGCTCGTTCTCTGCTTGACTCCACAGCCACCCCCACGGATTGATCTGCGCAGCACCAAGTGTTGCATTGAACCAGCACGTGTATAAAACAGAGAGGACCCTTGCCAATTAACATCTGGCAGTTCATCTTCTTGGTTCTTTCGGTAAAGTCACGTAGAATTGAAATAATAAAATAATTAAAATAAACACAATAACATTTTATTTTTGTTATGAAATGATAAAAAGAAAAAATAATAAAATATTTTTATTATTTCAATTCTACGTGACTTTACCGAAAGAACCAAGAAGATGAATCCCTGCAGTCACAAACGCTTTAAATCGAAAAATAAAATCTGGCAGTTCATCAGTGTTGGGTTCGAGCAAGCCCGACTGGTGATGAGACGCTGACAGTCAAAACCGGCCGCAGCGTTGCTCGTATGAAACCAATGCTGTTGAGAAGAATGTGCTCCCAAGGAGGCCATGTGGCTGATGGGATTTGTAAAAAAAAAAATGTTAATTTGTGTGCGGAGACACATTGTAGGTGAAGAGTTGCCGAGTTAAATTCCACGAGTAACCCACGGCGACACTCGGGACCATTCTCGCCGTGCGGCAGTAATCGGAGCTGCTGCTGCTAGAGTGGTGGTGGTGCTGCTAGAGGGTGGTCGTGTTGCTGTTGCTGTTGGTGCTGCTGCTAGAGTGGTGGTGGTGTTGTTGCTGCTGCTGCGAGAGTGGTGGTGTTGCTGCGGGTGCTAGAAGGTGTTGCTGCCGCAGCCACTGCCAGTGACCCTGTCCAGGAGCGTTGAGTCTGCTGGGTGGTGGGGAAGTATGACGCGCAGGTCCGCGTGCCGCGCTGCCTCCCGTGTGACGGTGTCGCGAGCCGTGTCGTTCCCTGCCCAGCACCGGCGAGCCACCTGCAGGGACCGCACAAACGTCGCACAAGCGTCGCACAAACACGCGCTGACACGTCATGGTGACGTCACACCAACCCATCGCACTGACACGTCATGGCGACGTCACACCAACCCATCGCACTGACACGTCATGGCGACGTCACACCAACCCATCGCACTGACACGTCATGGCGACGTCACACCAACCCATCGCACTGACACGTCATGGCGACGTCACACCAACCCATCGCACTGACACGTCATGGCGACGTCACACCAACCCATCGCACTGACACGTCATCGTGACATCACACCGACACCAACCCATCGCACCGACGCAGCAGGTGGCGGTGGTGTGTCTGGAGCTGTGGGAGGTCACAGCACTGACCCCGTTCATCACGTCCCAGTGCAGCATGCGGGCAGCGCGCTGGGCCGCGTCGCTCGACCCGTCCAGCACCAGCCCAAAGCCACCGTTGATGACCTCACCCCTGCAAGGACAAAAACCACCCCCGCATGGCCCTTAGCAGACTGTTGGGGGCAACTGATGTTCGGATCAATCAAGAAGTCATCAAGAGGTCATCGCGACGCGTTCTCCCCCTCCGTTGGATCTCGGAGATGCCGCGCAGGAGATGCGCGATGCCCTCCAAAGACCTGCACGAGGGACAGTCTCACCATCTGCTCCGAGCCTCGTGGACTCGTAAAGAGCCCCATCGGCCCCCTGCTGCCCTGACAGCATCTCGCACCACGTGCCCCCCTCGGCTATTCTCTTCCCCTTGGCCGCCGGGCTCACGGAGACCAGTCCTCCGGTGGCCGCCCCTCCTGTTCGCACGTCCCACCCAGCACTGACATTTAGCGCACGCCGTCTGTGAAGGCCAATGGGACGCACGGGGGAGTGGTGTGGCCAGCACCACGCCTGCCCTCCGTTGTCTCCCCAAGTGCTGGTATCTTCACACCGCACCGGTTTAGGTACTCGTCATCGATAAATATCTTTGACGGTGCTGTTTGTTGCTGGCCGCTTGCCGTTTTGGGCCGTGCTGAGAAACCATGGTGCAGTTGGAGCGGGGGGGGGGGTGCAGGGGGACAGCGGTGCAGTTGGAGCGAGTGAGTGGGAGTGGTGGAGTAGTGCGGGTGGGGGGGTGCAGTCGGAGCGAGTGAGTGGTGGGGGGGGGTGCAGGGGGGCAGCGGTGCAGGAGGAGCGAGTGAAGGGGGAGCGGAGCGGCGGGCGTCGTACCATCCGACGCCGCCGCCGTTGTGCAGCGCCACCCACGTGGCCCCGCGGAAAGCGTCGCCCACAAAGTTCTGCACGGCCATGTCTGAGGGTGAGAGGTCGATGGGAGGGGGGGGGGAGAGGTAGGTATATCGTTGAGCGAGTTGGCGAATGAGCGCGTGTTACCAGCGCGTGTTACGAGCGCGAGCGAGAGGCGATGATGATGCCGCGAGCCCCTTGCCTGCGCAGAAGGCCGAGCCGTCGTAGACGTTGGACGTCTCGCGGAAGGGGCTGTCGGTGCCGCTCACGTCGTGATGGTCGCGGCTGATGACCACTGGGCCCTGCGGGAGTCGGAACGCAGCGCCGCGTCGTCACCGTTACACCCCGCGCTCGCCAACGCACGCTCACCACCGCGAGCTGGCGTCGCCGGCAGCAACACAACGTTGTCTTCGAGCTGGGATGAAGTCGCGTGAACCCGCAGTTCGCTCCGACTCCGGACTTTGGGAACCTGGTCGTCGGGCTCCGGACACGGTTAGCGGTTTTGTAGGTTGCGGTCGATCGGCGCGAATTCTCACCCGGAGTTTCCCGTCGGCGACCGCGCTGTTGAAGGCGTCGGCGAGGGCGGCGCGGCCAACCTGGTCGGAGTAGAGGATCCGCGCCTGCGAGCCAACGACCTGCGGCCACGGACGGCAACCCCGCGTCCACCGGTGACACCAACCCCGCGGCCACGGGGGTGGGACCGCCACCCCCGCGCTCCACTAACCCAGGAGAGCCTCGCCGAGAACCCCGAGCCAAATCCAGGAGGGTCCTCTCACACCTTAGCAGCAGGAGGGGGGCGACGGCTGCCGCCCGCCTGTACACCCAGTCGAGTCGTTTGCGGAGCGATCTATTTTCAAATTCGGACCGTGACGCGGGGCGCACGATGGCCAACTCTTTCCGAATGGCGTCACGGGATCTGTAACGGCCACCGCGAGTGAAGCAGACGGTGCCCAGCAGCACTATTATCACGGTTGCTTCATACGCTGCCCACCAGCGCAAGGATTAACCAGGGCGGCCGCCGGACTTGAACCGCGAACCTCGGCAACGATCAGCGAACGCCGCCGCCGCACCCACGCCGGCTCACCAGGTTGTGCTTGTGCGCTTCCTTGATCCAGCGGATGTTGTCGAGGTACTGCTGCCGGACGGACTCGGGGACTGCGAGGGTCGTGGAGACAAAGACAGAGGAGGTCACTGCAGAGCGGTGCCGGCGCGACCGGCGCCGCGTCCGTGCGCTCGGCAGAGGTCGCAAACGGGTTTTGATTCCTTACCCGTACCCGGCCGGGTACGGGTATCGGGTACCCGATTGCGACCTCTGGGATGAAGCCATGTTGCAGGCGCGGGTGGGTTGATTCTAGGAACTTGAATTGTGAGAAGAGACAAGACGTTGGGAAATGAGTGACAAACGGTGACTCACCAGTGACTCACGGCCCACCCGTACCCGTTCCCGGCCGCACCAGGGTCGCAAACGGGTACCCGTACCCGTACCCAGCCGGGTACGGGTAGCCGGGTATCGGGTAGGGTACGGGTATCGGGTACCCGGTTGCGACCTCTGGCGCTCGGACAGCACGGGCAGGAGTGGCAAGATTCTCGTGCACATGGGGCTCGTCGAAATAACTCGGAAACGCCGAGCGCCTCGCGTCGCATCTCGGACGTTAGAGGGGGCGGCCCGCGGTGGCAGCTGTTCCCCGTGTTGGTGCCTCGGCGCCGGCCTGCAAGCGGGCGCCAGTCTGCCAGGAGAGCGGCGGTGGTCGCTGCCGCGTGTGAACCCGATTGAGTCACCGGCGGGGCAACCGTTTAAGGATTTGGCAAATTTTTGACCGCGACGCCGGCGAGCACTGTCCGGCTCACGCCGTCGTTTAATGTCCAACGAGAAGCGGCGCTTAACAGGGACCACACCGGCAGCAACAAGCAGGGTAGCTGGGTTCTAACCGTGAACCCCCCGCCACGCCTCTCCCTTCTCCCCGTGTCTCACCTGGGTGGCTGCGGTCGGTGACGATCTCCTGGAGTACGGCAGCTGCGATGGCGTCGGTGGCGAGGAGGTCGCGGGCGTCTCCGGACGTGCACACCCAGCGGAACGGCCCGAAGCCCATGGAGAAGATGTCCCTGAGGAGGCGCGGGTCGTGTTCCAGTTAAAACAATTCGGGAGACCGACGGCAACTGGCGTACTGGCAAAAGAAATCGGAGCCAAAAATAACGGCGCGCCACAGAGGGAATTTAAAAACAGCGGACAGACACCAGCAATGTATAATTTGGCTCCAACTAATCCAATGCGTTCGGAGTAAAAGGCAGCTGCGGAAACGGGAGCACGGATTGGAGGGCGATTGTTGCGCTGGTGCCACCACGAGCCGAGTCATCGCCGGCGCGGCCTAGGCTGACCGGGTCACGGCGGAACGGCCACAGCAGCGTTGCCACCAAGTCCGGTACCTGGCGTCTGCGATGGATTTGCGCCGGGGGATCTGGTTCCGGCATTGTGTCGGTTACCGTGAGGACGTTATCGCGGTAACCTGCGCGGTGTGGGATGGGGCCGAGTGCCGACAGAGAGGAGGCGTGCCTGGGTGTGTGGCCCCCAGTGGCAGGCAGGAGGCCACCCCAGAGCAAGAGGAGGACTCTGTGCGCTGCTGTGTACCGACCGGACCCGCGGCCGGGAGGGGCGGCCTCACCCCATGATGTGCTGCACGTATGACGGGTACCGGAACTCGCTCTGGTCACCGGATCCGGCCTTCTCCACGTCGGCTCCTAGAGAAGACACGCACCACGTCGCACGCTCGGCATGGACACCACCAGCCAATGCCGGCCCATGTTGGCCTAGAGAGTTGGAGGGAGGGCGGGGAAGGAGTAGGAGGGAGGGAGCATTGGGGAGGGGAGGGGCATTACCTGCGCGTTTAGCCTCCAGGAGGAAGGCGTTTCCGTAGTCCCAGAAGAAGAGGCCTCGCTCTGTCAGGGCGTTGATGGCCGCCACGTGTCTCCGCAGGCTGCAAACGCACACAGACAAAGATCCCCGGGTGTAGCCTTAACAGCCGGTGCTGTTAGTGAGCACCTACGAAGGCTGGCACGGCACACGAGGGCATGGGTGGCCAGCACCAACGCCTTTTGGTGCCCCAGTTCTACCGTTTACACGTCGCACCGGGTACCCAATTAAGTTTGCGTCGGGGAGGCCCGGGACCGGTTCAGATATTCGTCACTGAAGTTGTTTTGTGAGTGGGAATCCAACTCCGTGTGCAGTGGCGCCGTGTGGTGGTGGCGGTGCGGTGCGGTGAGCGTGGTTGTGCCGTACGGTGTGTGCGGCGATGGTGCGGTATGGTTAGCGTGGTTGTGCCATACGGTGTGTGTGTGGCGATGGTGCGGTGAGCGTGGTTGTGCCGTACGGTGTGTGTGGCGATGGTGCGGTGAGCGTGGTTGTGCCGTACGGTGTGTGTGGCGATGGTGCGGTGCGGTGAGTGTGGTTGTGCCGTACGGTGTGTGTGGCGATGGTGCGGTGAACGTGGTTGTGCCGTACGGTGTGTGTGGCGATGGTGCGGTGCGTTGAGCGTGGTTGTGCCGTACAGTGTGTGTGTCAATGGTGCGGTGAGTGTGGTTGTGCCATACGGAGTGTGTGGCGATGGTGCGGTGTGGTGAGCGTGGTTGTGCCGTATGGTGTGTGTGGAGATGGTGCAGTGCGGTGAGCGTGGTTGTGCCGTACGGAGTGTGTGGCGATGGTGCGGCGCGCACCTCTCCTGCACGAGTGCGCGGAAGCGCGTGGGCTGGGCCTGCAGGAGGCCCAGCGCCTCGCCGTGCGCCAGCTGCACGGGGCAGTAGCCGCCCCCGTACGGGTTGTGGCACGAGGTCTGGTCCGAGCCGAGGTCCGCCAGCAGCTCCCCGCTCTGCTCCGCTTCCTGCACCAGCCGCTCCCTGGACCGAGAGCACATCTCACGACGTGCCACCCCGCACCGCGCCCTCACACCACCACAACGCGCCACCCCGCACCGCCCCGCATCGTCCCACCCCACACCGCACCGTGCCACTGCACCAAGCGTTGATTTGAAGCTTTCGTGACTGCAGGAATCCATACTTCACCTGAAGACGGTTGCTTGCGTTGCGATCGAAACGTCGTGAGCTATTATTTTGTCTACCTACGTGACTTTACCGAAAGAACCAAAGAGTTAATATGTTCAAATGCGAAACGGATACGCCTATCTTTTTCGATTGAAAGCTTTCGTGACTGCAGGGATTCATTTTCTTGGTTCTTTCGGTAAAGTCACGTAGAAGGGAAATAATAAAATAATATTAATGTAAAACAATAAAAAATTTTCGCGACGTTTCGACTGCAACACAATAATTTGTATTGTTTTATATTATATATTAATGTTATTATTTCCCTTCTACGCGACTTTACCGAAAGAACCAAGAATATGAATCCCTGCAGTCGCGAAAGCTTTAAATGAGAGTGATATTCAGCAGAATAAACTTTTCAACTCACCACAAGTCCACGATGTTTCCATGGTAACCGAGACTGAGGGGAACCTTCTTGGCACGTGCATCACTAAACACGCACAGACAAAGACAAAGACCCCCCATGTAGTCTTTAACAGACTGTTGGGGCAAGTGGGATTTTTGCACACAGCGTTGGTGTACGGTGATTTTTTTCTACAATATTTTGCTGTCTTTTCTTGGATTTTCTGTTTGCACTTGGTCACATATTCACTATAAGATGTTTTTTGTTCATGTTTTTGTTTTTTGTTTGTTGCGGTTGCACCCGATTCAAGAGCCGAATGGCTCACAGGGCTATACCTAATACATGAACTTGAACTTGAGTAGCACCTTCGAAGGCCGGCACGGCACACGAGGCAGTGTGTGGCCAGCACCACGCCCGACCACCTTTGTCTCCCCAGTGGCGACGTTTACACACCGCCCCAAGGTACTCATTTAAGGCCTAGTCGACCTAGGGGCCGCCCAGGACCGGTTCACACATTCCCCACTGCTATTGGCTATGAGCGGGAATCCAACTCTGGTCCCCCAGGTTCGTAGCGCGGCACGCTAACCGCTGCACCACCGCTCCCCACGCACTCAGGCGCGCTCACCGGATGCGCGCGATGCAGTGGTCCAAGTTGGTGGAGACCTCCATGAGCCAGCCCTGCTCGAACCGCTTCCTCAGGGCCACCTCATCCACCTGAGATGCACAAAGACAAAGATCCCCCGCGTAGCCTTAACAGACTGCTGGGGCAAGTGCTGTTAGCGAGCACCTATGAAGGCCGGGGGTGACCAACGCCAGCCCCGGCCGCCCTTTGTCTCATCGCGCCGGGTACTCATTTGAGGTTGAGTCGACCTAGAGGTGGCCCAGGACCGGTTCAAACATTCGCCGGTGTTGTCGGTCGTGAGCTGGAATCGAACTCGGGTCGCCGGGTTTGTAGTGCAGTGCACCGACCGCTGCGCCACCGCTCCCCACGAGCGTGACGGGCGGGCGAGCGTGGCGGGCGAGCGTGGCGGGCGAGCCAGGTGAGGCTGAGGGGGCGGTGGGGCGAGCTCACCTCCGCGATGACCCCGATGCACCCGGCGATCACCGCGGCCTTGGCCTGCGCACCGCTCATGCCGCCCAGCCCCGAGGTGACGAACACGCGGCCCCGCAGGTCCTCCAACCCCAGGTAGCGCCGCCCGGCGTTCAGCACCGTCAGCTGTGGCCACGGCAGCGGCACGGTTACTCAACGGCGGCAGCGGAGCGAGCGCGGTGCCGTGCGTGGCGTGCGTGGCGTGGTGCCGTGCGTGGCGTGCGTGGCGTGCGTGGCGTGCGTGGCGTGCGTGGCGTGCGTGCCGTGCGTGCCGTGCGTGCCGTGCGTGGCGTGCGTGCCGTGCGTGCCGTGCGTGCCGTGCGTGGCGTGCGTGGCGTGCTCGTGGTACCAGGGTGCCGTGCACGATCCCCTGCGGGCCGATGTAGCAGTAGCTGCCGGCCGTCATCTGCCCGTACCTGGCGCGGACACCACCACCACCAGAACATCACCACCACCACCACAACATCAACAACGAACAGCAGCAGCAGCAGACACCGCAGTGCGAGCGCTCACGGCAGCAGCGGTGGACCTCTGCTGGAGGGCAGCGGTGACGGTGGCGGCTTACAGCGCAGGCGGTGCCTGGGATTCGATCCGCCACCAAGAGGACTGCCCCTCGTGTGGCTCTCAGCTGCGTGTGGCGTCTAGATGTTCTCCCCCCTGGTCTGGCTTACTCCGGTTTCCTCCCTCCCATAGCGAAACCCCACAAACACAGTGGAACTACTGTTGGCCAAACACATCCCAGCAGCGCTGAACAACTCCCTGCACCATTACTCGATCGCGATGATCTCACAGCAGCGACAGCAGCATCGCCTACTGCGAAGACTTGGCAGGACCCTCCTTGAAAGAGAGACTCGGCGAGGCTCTCCTCGGTGAACAGGAGTCATCATAATGACGTGACCGTGACTAATTATGGCATGCTAATTGATGACAAGGCACAAGTGGTGGTGGCGTTGACAGTCGCCCAGCTACAAATATGCCACGGGGGGGTGGGGGGAGTGGTGTGCGTGGGTGGGGGGGGTCACTCACATGGTAACCCCGAGGGCGAACAGCTTCTCGTACTCCTCCCGGGAGGAGTAGTTGGGGATCACCTGGGGACACACGCACGGCACGCAGACACAGACACAGATCCCCCCCCCCCCTCGTATAGCCTCAACAGAGTTTTGGGGCGAGTGCTGTTTCAAGTTTCATTGATGAGGTATAGCCCTGTGAACCATTCGGCTCTTGAATCGGGTGCAACCGCAACAAACAAAAAAACATGAACAAGAAAACATCTTAAAGTGACTATGTGCAAACAGTAGCGAGCAGCGCCTATCAAGGCCGGAACGGCACACGAAGGGGTGGGTGGGGCCAGCCCCACGCCCGGCCGCACCCAGGTACTCATTTGAGGCTGAGTGGACGTAGGAGAGGCCCAGGACCGGTAATTGTGAGAGGGGTTGCGGTAGCGTAGTGGTGTGCGCGCAATGGAACAGACTCTGTTCTAACGCGTCACTGCGCCAGCAATTGTGAACCCCGTGTGTTGCGCTCTGTTATGGCCACTCATTGCTCAGCCCTTGCACGCCCTTGCCATCTTCACTCTGTTTCGGAGCTAAAGCGAACGTGGTGCGATGTTAACTACCTCGCCTGGTATACGGGAGTTCGTGGGTTCCACCCCGACCCTGACGCTCGCTCTATATTAGGAGTTTGCGTGTCTCTCTCTCCGTGGTCGCGTGGATTTTTCTACGGGTCCTCCGGTTTTTCCCTCCGCATTTAGAATCAACACGCGTTTGAGAGTATTTGGCTGCTATCAATGTCCAACGTGGCGATAAGCCACTTCGTTGAGCTATCACTGCTCCTACAGTCTGTTCAGGCTATACGGGGGGGTGGGGGTCTTTGTCTTTGCTCACTACATTTTATTGTTGGGGCGAGGGGGGGGGGCTAGGGTATTCAAGACGATGGCAGGCGGCGCCACGTGGTAGACTGGAAGAGTCCCAGTGCACGGGTAGAACCGCACCGACACCCATTGTCTTGTGTTCATTGCGCGGCTTAGAGGAACGATTAGGGCGGCCAACACAGACATCGTTTACAGCCCTGATAGGTAAATGGAGTCAACAGGACTGAACCCTTGTCTGGGTGTAAGGGCGCGGTAAATGATGGAGACACGGGAGGATGAGAGAGGGTGGGGTGGAGAGAGAACGTGGCGGCAGGGTGCTGCAGGAGACGGCGTGGGGGTGTCAGGGACGTGGGACCCCCTTCTGATCGATGTTCCCCTTTAAGCGCCCATTTCCTATCACGTCTGGGACTTCATCATCATCATCATCGGCGGCGTTGATTGAAGCCAGTGGGAACTCCGCTGACGAGACACTGCGTTTGATTTAAAGGGTCCCAGAGACGTTTCGGCTGCACCCAATCATCGATGCGTCGCGGGGGGCAGGTGCACGACGGCTCTCACACCGGGGACAGATATTTCAGCTCGGCCATGAATACTGGATGAGGTCCGTTTAGTGTCGCCCCCCCCCCCACACGTGAGCCCCCCCCCCGCGCGCCCCTCCCCCCGCGCGCCCCCCCCCCCCGCGCGCACCCCCCCCGCGCGCACCCCCCCCGCGCGCGCACCCCCCCCCCCCCGCGCGCACCCCCCCCCCCCCGCGCCCCCCCCCCCCGCGCGCACCCCCCCCCCGCGCGCACCCCCCCCGCGCGCGCACCCCCCCCCCGCGCGCACCCCCCCCGCGCGCGCACCCCCCCCCCCGCGCGCACCCCCCCCCCGCGCGCCTCACCATGCCATTGGTGATGACGAGTCGGGGCCCGTGTCTCGTGCTGGGGAACAGCCCCATGGGGTGGCCGCTGTAGACGACCAGGGTCTGCTCCTCCGTCATCTCGGCCAGCAGCTGCATCACCACCCAGAACTGCACCGCAGCCACCACCACCACGCGCAGCGAGGGTCACGGAGACAACGATAACCCCCCCCCCCCATCCTCTCCCATCGTGTGGGCTACACTGCTTGGGGCAAGCGCTGTTAGCGAGAGGGTGGGTGGGTGGCCAGCGCCACGCCCGGCCGCCTTTGTCTCCCGAGCGGCGATGCTTACACTGTCGCACCGGGTACTCGTTTGAGGCCGAGCAGACCTAGGGGATGCCCACGACCAGTTCAAGTAATCGCCACTGTTGTTTGCCGTGAGCGCATTGCTCTCGCCACGACGCTACTGCTCCCCAGGGACACGCACGCGCAAGCGGCAATGTCCTCGATTAGTTAATTATTCTTGTGATGTTCATTTACCGAGAAAAACCCCTTCAACCCCAGTTGAGTTGTTTGCGTGGGGACACGCGTGGGTGTATGAGAGTGATACTGGGTACACGTGTGTGTGGGTGTGTGAGAGTGGTACAGGGTACACGTGTGTGGGTGTGTGAGAGGTGGAGGGTACACGTGTGTGGGTGTGTGAGGGGACAGGGTACACGTGTGTGGGTGTGTGTGGGTGTGTGAGAGAGAGAGAGTGGTACAGGGTACACGTGTGTGAGTGTGTGAGGGGTACAGGGTACACGTGTGTGGGTGAGGGGTACAGGGTACACGTGTGTGGATGTGTTAGGGGACAGGGTACACGTGTGTGGGTGTGACAGGGGTACAGGGTACACGTGTGTGGGTGTGAGAGAGGGTACAGGGTACACGTGTGTGGGTGTGTGTGGGGTACAGGGTACACGTGTGTGGGTGTGTGAGAGGGGTACAGGGTACACGTGTGTGGGTGTGTGAGAGGGGTACAGGGTACACGTGTGCGGGTGTGTGAGAGAGAGGGGTGGAGGGTACAGGTGTGTGGGTGTGTGAGAGGGGTACAGGGTACACGTGTGTGGGTGTGTGAGGGGTGGAGGGTACACGTGTGTGGGTGTGTGAGGAGTGGAGGGTACACGTGTGTGGGTGTGTGAGGAGTGGAGGGTACACGTGTGTGGGTGTGTGAAGGGTGGAGGGTACACGTGTGTGGGTGTGTGAGGGGTGGAGGGTACACGTGTGTGGGTGTGTGAGGGGTGGAGGGTACACGTGTGTGGGTGTGTGAAGGGTACAGGTTACACGTGTGTGGGTGTGTGAGGGGTAGAGGGTACACGTGTGTGGGTGTGTGTGAAAGAGGGTACAGGGTACACGTGTGTGAGTGTGTGAGGGGTACAGGGTACACGTGTGTGGGTGTGTGTGAGAGAGAGCGGTAGAGGACACAAGACGGTTTCTCACTTGGGCCCAGTTGCTGAACACTTGCCCATTCCCTCCGTAAGTCACTAGCTCCTGTGGAAACTGCACGCACGCGCGAGTTGCAGGTTGAGTTTGTGACCGGCTGAGGACGCGAAACAACGGCACGCAGCCCTCACTCGGGAAGAGGGATGAGGTTCACTGCCAGTGCGGGTGCGGTGACCGCTGATGCGTGCGCGCGATCACAACGGAGTCATTTGCGGCGGCGTTTTTCGAATTTCGCAAATTCGGAGTTCGATCGCCACCTGGTCACCTGGTCACATGACCACCTGGTCACCTGGTCACATGACCACCTGGTCACCTGACCACATGACCACCTGGCCACCTGGTCACGTGACCACCTGGCCACATGACCACCTGGCTACCTGGTCACATGACCACCTGGCCACCTGGCCACCAGCAGTGGCCTAATCTGCGAATGTCAACATCGAATTTGTTGATGTCCACTCAGAGTGAAGCGGTCATCACGCCTTACACGTGTGCCTGGGTGCGGTGCGCGAGACATGGGGGCATTGGGGAGACAAAGGCGGCCGGGCGTGGTCTTGGCCACACCGATGTTCGCCCGCAGCACTTACCCCAACAGTGCTTGTTCTAGGCTACACACGGGGGGACCCCCTTTGGCTTTGTGCGAGTTATAACTATTGAATTGTGCGTAGCAGCAGCAGCACTCACAGCTGGCCTACAACATACAACGCGACATCTTTCCGTTCGCCTTTTGGCGTCGTTCTCTGGTCTGACACTGCTGAGACTCGGACATCGGCTGTCTCTGGTGTAGGCCGGTCACTTTCAACGACAATGCCATCAACTATCGGAGAACGTTTGTTTGCATGTTCACCACAAGCACACGTGGTCAATGCAGATTCGATTCCTTGCAACAGATACCCATTTTGGTTGTTGAAACATCTTCACGCAACTCGTGTTTTAGTGCCAAACAGGGGTTAAAACCTTCCCGTTTAAATTATTACAAACAAGCCACGTGTCAACAAATATCGGCTTTACCCTCTGGAAGTAAAAACCAAAACAGAGTTCAGACGTTCAAACGCCAAGTAGACAATCTACGACTGCTCAGCCCAAATGATCGCTGCGTTAGTCGCATCGTCCTTGGCGAGGGTTCTCTTTTTGGCGTTGTGCTCTGGGCCCCAACACTGGTCGGTTTGAGACACGGCCACTAAGGGAGGTCACCATCTCTCTCTCGTGTGGGCCAACCCGTGTCAAAGGCGATGCAGGCATCATTACACTGGTCATCACACTTTTTTCTGGCATAAGGTATTCCAACGGTTTTAAGGTAATTTTGGGGTGCCGATTCCAAATCTGGCATCAGTTTTTGTCTATCACATGAGGTTTTCGAGATATCAAATATTGCATTTTCAATAAAAACTGCAGAAGAAAAATATTAAATAAATGTGAATATCTACATAAAATGATATTATAAACACACTATCCTAAAAATACAGCACCATATTTTAACACTAAAGCAGTCACCGACTCGCAACAACTTGCAATCATAAGTGACAGGTTTAACGACACATTTATATACTTACGCCTCCTGTTTTAGCACCGTAAAGGGTCAAACAGCCAATTCTTATCCCCCCCACCACCACCCATCATTTTGCTACTGCCAACAAAAATGTCTCCCCCCCCATTCGCCAGAAAGCCGTGGTCACCAACGTGGCCACGAGCACCGTCACGGGCCGCGTGTGGACAGCGACCGGTGCCAACGCACGCGGTGCGAAGCCCCAGGGGCGGCTGGGTCCTTGCCCGCGGGGGTGGGTGGGGGAGGAGGGCACCGCACCCGCTCGGGACGCCGTGGGGTCGACCCCGACCTCAACAACGTTGGCGAAGCCGGCCACCACCACAACGCCTCGAGCGCCGCTCCCGTTAGCTCCCCACGAGGAACTCACGGCTTCCCACGGCTCCCACGGACTCCTCTTTTTAAATCCTTTATATTAATTTCGCCTGCTTGCTTGCGTGCTTGCGTGCTTGCTTGCTTGCTTACGACCGTGCAAATCTTTCGGTCGTTTTTTAACCCACTTCCCGTGATCCAATCGAGCTGACATTTTGCGCACAGACTCGTTGTGCGAGACAATTAATGTTCGTGAAATTTTTTAAAAAAAATTTTACACTGTTTAGGGAAAACAAATTAAATATTTAATTACCAATTGCTTAATACTGGCAGACAATCATCTGACCCATATGTGGCAGCCATCTCAAGCCAGAGGACGAGAGGACTCTAGCCGCCACGCATATAAAGGATTTATAGTGAAAAACTTTGTTTTTACGGGTTATACTTATTACCCACCCCACTCCCTGTATGGGTCGAAAATCTTTAGTGGCTAAGGGCTGCTTCCCAACCCGCTGGGGCGCCACAAACCGGTGTCTCCCCTCTCTCCTAAAATACCCCATCCTCCCCCAGACCTCCACCTTCCAATTAACCAATCATCTGGCAACCCTCATCAATTAGTACTCGCCTCGTGCTCCACGCTGACTTAACACGTGCCCACACCCCCACTCATCATCATCACCACCATCATCATCACCACCACCATCATCATCACCACCATCACCACCACTATCATCACCATCACCACCATCATCATCACCACCATCACCACCACCACTATCATCACCATCACCACCATCATCATCACCACCATCACCACCACCGCTATCATCACCACCATCATCACCACCATCATCATCATCATCACCACCATCATCATCATCACCACCATCATCATCATCACCACCTCTCTCCCAGCACGCGAGCCTCTTACCTGCTCCCCTTTCATCGCCCAATCGGGGAGATGACATTCGTATGCAATATGTGTGTATGTGTGTGTATGTGTGTATGTATGTGTGTGGGTGTGTGTGTGTGTGTGGGTGTGTGTGTATGTGTGCTCACTAGTATGTGTGTGTGTGTTCTGAGTCTCTCCGAGGTCGACTCAGCCTTAAATGAGTACCTGGCGCGGTGTGTAAACATCGCCACTGGGGGCAGACAAAGTGCGTGGTTTTGGCCACAACACAACGCCCTCGTGTGCCGTGCCAGCCTTCATAGGTGCTGCTCGCTAACAGCACTTGCCCCTACAGTCTGTTAAGGCTACACGGGGGGGGGGGTCTTTGTCTTTGTGCGTGAGTGTGTTTAATTGGTGCTGCTGCAGCAGCAGCAGCTGCCGCGGATTGGCCCAGTTTCCCACCTGCGCCACCCGCGGGTCCAGGTTGTTCATGATCATGTGCATGATGGCAGCCGCGTGGACACACTGGCACGGGTACGCGTGGATCGGGTACGCCCTGTGGAAAGGAAAAACACAGAGAGAGAGAGAGCCGAGCCGTGAGCGGCACAAAGAGGATCGCCTCCACGCCCTCACAGAGTCCGTGGCCGCAGCAGACGTCGCTACCGCTGGAGTGAGCAGAGCTCCGGTAATTTACACAGCTTACCTGTACAACGCATGTTGAATCTATTTTCGCACCGTACGTAGCCAGCCGTGATAAGCGGAGGTGCGGGGGAAGAACAGCATACTGAACACGAAAAGCAGTCTGAGAGAAATGCGTTTTCAATCTGGATGATTTAAAAGTGAAAAGCGCCAGTGGCTTCCTCATTATTTCTGGAAGCAAGAGCGTTCCAGACGGCCGCAGCAGAAGCAGCAGCGCATCTGAAAGCGTCGCGCGATGCGGTGACCGCCGTCTTTGTTCGATGGCCAGCAGCAAAAAGCCGCCGCCGCTGCTGCTGCGAGATTGAGCGGAGTTTGCGTAACGATGGTTGATGCTCCTGGTACTGCTGCTACTGCTCCAGCATGGGCAGTGGGACACGAACAACAACAACCCAACACGCCCCGTGTCAACAACAACACTGGGATTCATCTTCTTGGTTCTTTCGGTAAAGTCACGTAGAAGGGAAGTGATAAAATAATAAAAATAAAACATAATAAAATATTATTTTATTTTATTATGTTTTATTTGTATTATTTGTATTATTTAATTATTTCCCTTCTACGTGACTTTACCGAAAGAACCAAGAAGATGAATCCCTGCAGTCACGAAAGCTTTAAATCGAAATAAAAACAACACTGGGGCTCGAAGAGGAAACATATATGAATATTAAATGTCTCGCTATTGTCCGACGTTTCGGGTAAAGACCATTTCGGAATCGTCTCCGAGGAGCTGCTGCCACAGTAACGGTCAGCAGCAGCAGCAGCAACCACACCGGACTTGAAACGAAAGGTCGTAGGTTCGATTCCATCTCCCGGCGCGGCAGTCTAAGCAACGGGTGCGGGTTTCTCAGGTCCCCTGCCAGCTCCTATTCTCTCAGCATCGGTCTAATGGGTTCACCGCAGCTGAGTCGATCGGCAGGTGGGGTGAAACGTGGGTTCACCCTCACCCGTCCTCCAAGCCGTGGCGCCCCACAGTGTGTTGACCGACTCTCTGTGTTGCATTACATTACATTTCGATATTTTGCTAGGTTATTTAATTTAGTGTGTCTCTCTCCCTGTATCCTAGTTTTCATTGACATGCTAATTTTCTCTAACCCCTCCCTCTCTCTCCGCCCCCGCCCCCTCTCTATATTTAAGGCCTCGACACAGAGACGTGGCTTTCTCTGTGTGCCGATGTTTGTTCTCTCTCTATGTATCTCTGTGATATCTGTGCTTATATGTCTGTCTATATGTTTCTGGTTCTGTGTTTTATCTCTCTCTCAAATTTAGCATTCTCAGGAAGAACGTAATCAACCAGGTAGGGTGTTGACTGTTATGTTATCCGACTCTCTCTTGTATTACATTCCATTTCTAAGTATACTAGATTTGTGTTTCTATTTCATTTATACCTGATGACGATTGCTTGTGTTGCAATCGAAACGTCGTATGCTAGTATTTAATTTATTATTTTATCTTTATACGTCACTTTACCGAAAGAACCAAAGAGTAATTCCTGCAGTCACGAAAGCTCCAAAGTAAGATTGCCCCACGGTGCCTCAAGGTCTGGCGCGCCTCGAGGGAGCGGCGCCGGGTTCATGCGGCGGTGCGGGCTGTGGGGCACCCACCTCATCTCGAGCGTGGGGCACAGGCGGTACATGTAGATGTGTCCGTACGCCCGCAGCTCCTGCAGGAACTCCGGGGCCAGCAGCTCGTGCAGCGAAGCCGGGAAGTAACGCAGCGCATTGCGCAGGGCGACCTGCGCAGGGTGGTGAAGGGCAAGAGGACGCACACAGACACACTCCCGCTCACGACCGATGATAACACCTGGTCACCTGGTCACATAGTCACCTGGTCACATGGCCACCTGACCACCTGGCCACCTGGTCACATGACCACCTGGTCACATGACCACCTGGTCACCTGGTCACATGGCCACCTGACCACATGACCACCTGGTCACATGGCCACCTGACCACCTGGTCACATGGCCACCTGACCACATGACAACCTGGTCACCTGGCCACGTGACCACCTGGCCACGTGACCACCTGACCACGTGGTCACGTGACCACCTGGTCACATGACCACCTGGTCACATGGTCACGTGACCACCTGGTCACCTGGTCACATGACCACCTGGTCACCTGGTCACATGACCACCTGGTCACCTGTTCACCTGGTCACATGACCACCTGGTCACCTGGTCACCTGACCACATGGCCACCTGGCCACGTGACCACATGACCACGTGACCACCTGGCCACGTGACCACCTGGCCACGTGACCACGTGATCACCTGGCCACGTGGTCACCTGGCCACCGAGAGCCGGAGGAGCTGCAGTCTTCACGGTCTCCTCCTTCAGCCGTGGGGCGGTGACGTGGCCCGGCCTTGGTGAGGTTTGCGGTTCGAATCCAGCGACTGCCCTTTATACGCGGAGAGACATATATATATCTAAGTATTGTCTGCGTGTTGACTTACTAGCCTATTGCCCGTCCAAGGACGGGTGTATTTCAGTAAATCTGAAACTTGCAAGCGAAAAGCAGCCCGCGACGTGGTATTCATTGCATCAATTCGTGTGCAATTTGTAAGGGCGCGGTGACACAGACCTATTTCATTTACAGGTTATAATCCCTTGATCATCGTGACGTCCTTGTTACTTCTATGTCTCAACAGCAGCGTGACGGAGATCGCGTGACGTGAGGGTTGGAAGTTGACGCTGAGGTGCAGACACGCGGACACCTCGTGTGGTGCGCGTGGTGTATGTGGTGCGCGTGTGAGGTGTGTGTGGTGCGTGTGTGGCGCGCGTGTGGTGTATGTGGTGCGCGGTGTATGTGGTGCGTGTGGTGTATGTGGTGTATGTGGTGCGTGTGGTGTATGTGGTGTATGTGGTGCGTGTGTGGTTGCTGTGTGGTGTATGTGGTGCGTGGTGTATGTGGTGCGTGTGGTGTATGTGGTGTATGTGGTGTATGTGGTGCGTGTGGTGTATGTGGTGCGTGTGTGGTGCATGTGAGGTGTGTGTGGTGTGTGTGGTGTATGTGGTGCGTGTGGTGTATGTGGTGCGTTTGTGGTGCGTGTGTGGTGCGCGTGTGGTGTATGTGGTGCGTGTGGTGTATGTGGTGCGTGTGGTGTATGTGGTGCGTTTGTGGTGCGTGTGTGGTGCGCGTGTGGTGTATGTGGTGCGTGTGGTGTATATGGTGTATGTGGTGTGCGTGGTGTATGTGGTGCGTGTGAGGTGTGTGTGGTGCGTGTGAGGTGTGTGGTGCGTGTGTGGTGCGTGTGTGGTGCGTGAGGTGTGTGTGGTGTATGTGGTGTATGTGGTGCACGTGTCAAGGTAAGGAGGGGGAGGTGACAGCCACTGCGTGCTGGTGGGGGGGGTGGGGGGCTGAATGTAGAGAGAGAGGGGGGGTGGGGGGCTGAATGGAGAGAGAGAGGGGGGGTGGGGGGCTGAATGTAGAGAGAGAGAGAGGGGGGGGGGTGCTACCTTTTCCTGGGCAGGGGAGAGGCCGGGGGTCCTCACGGGAGCGTGGGGGCAGTTGGGGTCACGGCCGCGTGGCGGGGGCAGCGGATCCAGGGGCAGGCCTTGGCACAGCTCCGCCAAGCTCGTCATCGCTGGCGGCGGCGGCGGCGGCGGCGAGGGGGATTCGGTGTCCAGAGGGCCGACTACGAACCTCGGCTTGTTGACCAGGAGGCACCACCACCACCCCCCCAACTCTCACGGAGATGAACGTCCCTCGGTGCCTGTGGCTGCACGGGGGATTCCTTTTATCGTGGAGGGTGGGGAGGCGGGGGCGAGCTGCGATTGGAGGAGGCGCAGAATCGATCGTGGGCAAAGTCCCGCGGTTGTGGGACGAGCGAGAGGTGAGTCGGGTGAGCGAGTGTGGGTGAGTGAGAGGGTGGAGTGAGGGTGGGTGAGTGGGTGAGTGAGAGGGTGGAGTGAGGGTGGGTGAGTGGGTGAGTGAGAGGGTGGAGTGAGGGTGGGTGAGTCGGGTGAGCGAGTGTGTGGGTGAGTGAGAGGGTGGAGTGAGTGGGTGAGTGAGAGGGTGGGTGAGTCGGGTGAGCGAGTGTGTGGGTGAGTGAGAGGGTGGAGTGAGGGTGGGTGAGTGAGAGGTGAGCGAGTGTGGGTGAGTGAGAGGGTGGAGTGAGGGTGAGTGAGTGGGTGAGTGAGAGGGTGGGTGAGTGAGAGGTGAGCGAGTGTGGGTGAGTGAGAGGGCGGAGTGAGGGTGAGTGAGTGGGTGAGTGAGAGTGGGTGAGTGGGTGAGTGAGATGGTGGAGTGAGAGTGGGTGTGAGTGAGTGGGTGGGTGGAGTGTGAGTGAGTGGGTGGGTGACTGAGTGGGTGTGTGAGTGGGTGAGTGAGAGGTGAGTCTGGTAAGTGAGAGGGTGGAGTGAGAGTGAGTGAGTGGGTGAGTGGGTGGGTGAGTGAGAGGGTGAGTGAGAGGTGAGTCGGGTGGGCAAGTGTGGGTGAGTGAGAGGGTGGAGTGAGAGTGGGTGAGTGAGAGGGTGGAGTGAGAGTGAGTGAGTGGGTGAGTGAGAGGTGAGTCGGGTGAGCGAGTGTGGGTGAGTGAGAGGGTGAAGTGAGAGTGTGAGTGAGAGGGTGGAGTGAGAGAGGGTGGAGTGAGAGTGGGTGAGTTCGATGGTCGAGTGAGAGTGGGTGAGTGATAGGGTGAGTGAGAGTGAGTGAGTGAGAGGGTGGAGTGAGAGTGAGTGAGTGGGTGAGTGAGAGGTGAGTCGGGTGAGCGAGTGTGGGTGAGTGAGAGGGTGGAGTGAGAGTGGGTGAGTGAGAGGGTGAGTGAGAGGGTGGAGTGAGAGAGGGTGAGTGAGTGAGAGGGTGAGAGGTGAGTGTGAGTTAATTGGTGAGTGGGAGGATGCTCACCAGCGCGGGCCAATCACCAACAACAACAACAACGCAAACAACATGTCAACAAAACTCCTCTCGAGCGCAGCCCCACAATAAACATCTCACAAGCAACGTTACGGGGGCCAATGCCCCCCCCCCCACATCTCGTGTCATGAAGAAGGACCGTTTGCCCGAAACGTCGCCTATTATATAACGGGGCTTTGTTTTACAGATAAGGCGACAGCGCGTTGTTGACGAACGCGTCGGTTGTTGTTGTTTGTTTGATGTTTGTACGCCGCTGGCAGCAGCAGCAACAGCAGCAGCAGATAGCTGACCAAGTAAACTGCTGCATCAGGGATGGTGGGATGCTGGGTGGGGGTTTGCGATACTAAACCATCCGATGGCCAGAGACATGCGACGGCGCGCGCCTCTGGCCAGACACAACGCCCTGGGGCAATGGCTGGGCTCACCTGCCATGCCCATGCTCAAACCCGTAAGAGCTCGATCCCATGCTCGATCCGATGCTCGACTCCAAGTTGTAACCCATGCTCAAACCCATAACGGCTCGATCCCATGCTCGATCCGATGCTCGATCCATGCTGTAACCCATGCTCAAACCCGTAATAGCTCAATCCCATGCTCGACTCCATGCTGTAACCCATGCTCAAACCCGTAAGAGCTTGATCCCATGCTCGAACCGATGCTCGATCCATGCTGTAATCCATGCTCAAACCCGTAAGAACTCGATCCCATGCTCGACTCCAAGCTGTAACCCATTCTCAAACCCGTAACAGCTCAATCCCATGCTGTAATCCATGCTCAAACCCGTAAGAACTCGATCCCATGCTCGACTCCAAGCTGTAACCCATGCTCAAACCCGCAAAAGCTCGATCCCATGCTCGAGCCCATGCTCGATCCGATGCTCGATCCATGCTGTAACCCATGCTCAAACCCGTAGCAGCTCGATCCCATGCTGTAACCCATGCTCAAACCCGTAGCAGCTCAATCCCATGCTGTAACCCATGCTCAAACCCGTAAGAGCTTGATCCCATGCTCGAACTGATGCTCGATCCATGCTGTAATCCATGCTCAAACCCGTAAGAACTCGATCCCATGCTCGACTCCAAGCTGTAACCCATGCTCAAACCCGCAAAAGCTCGATCCCATGCTCGAGCCCATGCTCGATCCGATGCTCGATCCATGCTGTAACCCATGCTCAAACCCGTAGCAGCTCGATCCCATGCTCGACTCCATGCTCCGTGTTTCGCGGACTCGTCACGTCGCGCCACAGCGCTGTCGTTCTTCGAGCGAAGGGCGATCGTGACGAAGAGAGGCGCCGCTGTGTTTCACACGAGACACGGCCCTGCAGTGGATCCTTCGATTCTAAACTAAACTAAAACTCTTCTTGGTTCTTTCGGTAAAGTCACGTAGAATGGAAATAATAAAATAATTCTCACGACGTTTCGGCCACAACGCAAGCAGCCGTCTACGTGACTTTACCGAAAGAACCAAGAAGATGAATCACTGCAGTCACGAAAGCTTTAACTCGAAATAAACTAAAACTATTTTAATTTTACCAGGTAAGTCCCTGCTGAGCTCTGTAGCAACTTCTTCGGAAGCGACCCGGCCACAAATGAACCTTATGGCGGCACCCCGGGGTCCCGAATAAACGGAAGTCAAAATCGTAATTATTGGCGACTCCGTCCCACCGCGCACATAAACGCCGCAACCCACCAGAAATCAATCCTCTCGTTCTTCACCAAGCACCCGTCGTTGTCAAAATTGCCGGAGTCATAAACAAAACGTTAAAACTTTAATTAGCGCATCGTTTAGAGCTCGTCGAGAGGAATAGATCACCGTGTCGTTCACCTTCAACAGACATAAAAAAAATTAACCCGTAAAAACTAAGTTTTTCACTATAAATCCTTTATATGCGTGGCGGCTAGAGTCCTCTCGTCCTCTGGCTTGAGATGGCTGCCACCTATGGGTCAGATGATTGCCTGCCACCATTAAGCAATTGGTAATTAAATATAAAAAAAATCCTAAAAAGTGTAAAATTTTGGAGAAAAAAAATTCACGAAAATATATTGTCACGCACAACGAGTCTGTGTGCAAAATGTCAGCTCGATTGGATCACGGGAAGTGGGGTAAAAAAACGACCGAAAAATTTGCACGGTCGTAAGCGCGCAAGTAAGCAAGTGAACTTAATATAAAGGATTTAAAAAAACGTCACAACGCAGTTTATGCGAGAGCCGGGGGCTTATGGGACCCCGGCGTTCCGCCATAAGGTTAATTAATGATAGCTCAACGAAGTGGCTTATCACGTGGAGATGTATAGCAGCCAAATACTCTAAACGCGGGGTGATGTTGATTCTAAATGTGGAGGGAAACACCGAAGGATCCGGACAAATATCCAGGCGACCACGGGGAGAGAGAGAAACACGCAAACTACAAATATACATTTCGATTTAAAGCTGTCGTGACTGCAGGGATTCATAATCTTGGTTCTTTCTGTAAAGTCACGTA
Source organism: Lethenteron reissneri (assembly GCF_015708825.2). Classification (NCBI taxonomy): domain Eukaryota; kingdom Metazoa; phylum Chordata; class Hyperoartia; order Petromyzontiformes; family Petromyzontidae; genus Lethenteron; species Lethenteron reissneri. The sequence continues at coordinate 7,880,705 of NC_083829.1, forward strand.
GAAGGTAAATAATAAAATAATAAAAATAAAACATAATAAAATACAATTCTCACGACGTTTCGGCCACAACGCAACCAACATTAGGACGCTGTCTTTCCGACAGCTCTGTTTCTTCACCTGAGGACGGCTGCTTGCGTTGTGGCCGAAACGTCGTGAGAATTGTATTTTATTATGTAAATTTTGTATTATTTTATTATTTCCCTTCTACGTGACTTTACCGAAAGAACCAAGAATATGAATCCAAATATACAACAGCAGGCGTCTGGGTCGCGATCGAACCCACGAACCTCCTGCACACCACATACCGTGTCAACCCATACGGCTTACCCCCCCCCCCCCCCCCGTATTCTTGTACAGATAAGTTTAGTTTTCAGATCCATACGGCGTACAGGCAAAAGAAAACATTGTTTATTTTTTAGTTTCTCCCTTGCGATGGGACTTTGTAGGATGAACGTTGAGATGTATAAGGGGCACGGGGTGACCACTCAGGTCTAAGTTGGTCTGTAACCAGGTAGTCAGCACTGACAAGGGGGTTGACAGGTGTGATACCAGGCGAGGTAGTTCACATCTCGCCAACTCGGGCGATGCTGCTGCTACTGCTGTGTGTGTCGTCCCTACTGAGTCACTCTCGCGGTGTAAATGTCTCAAATTGTTTTAATTCTTCCAATGTTGCCGCTCACTCCCGCGAATGGCGCGTCCCGGCGATGTTGAACGTCGCCCCGCGGTGTTGAGTGAGAAGCGGTCGCGTCGCCTTGCGCAGCGACGCCCGGGGGGACGGGGAGGGCGGTAGGGGGGCGGTGGGGGGAGGGCGGTGTGGGGGGCGTTGGTGTAGTGGGGAGGAGGGCGGTGTGGGGGGCGGTTTGGGGGCAGTGGGGGGAGGGCGGTGTGGGGGGCGTTGGTGTAGTGGGGGGAGGGTGGTGGGGGGAGGGTGGTAGGGGGGGGCGGTTTGGGGGGTGGGGGGCGGTGGGGGGAGGGCGGTGTGGGGGGCGTTGGTGTAGTGGGGGGGAGGGCGGTGGGGGGGCGGTTGGGGGGGTGGGGCGGTGGGGGGAGGGCGGTGTGGGGGGCGTTGGTGTAGTGGGGGGGAGGGCGGTGGGGGGGGCGGTTGGGGGGGTGGGGCGGTGGGGGGAGGGCGGTGTGGGGGGCGTTGGTGTAGTGGGGGGGAGGGCGGTGGGGGGGGGCGGTTGGGGGGGTGGGGCGGTGGGGGGAGGGCGGTGTGGGGGGCGTTGGTGTAGTGGGGGGAGGGCGGTAGGGGGGGCGGTTTGGGGGTAGGGGGCAGTGGGGGGAGGGCGGTGTGGGGGGCGTTGGTGTAGTGGGGGGGAGGGCGGTGGGGGGGGCGGTTGGGGGGGTGGGGCGGTGGGGGGAGGGCGGTGTGGGGGGCGTTGGTGTAGTGGGGGGAGGGCGGTAGGGGGGGCGGTTTGGGGGTAGGGGGCAGTGGGGGGAGGGCGGTGTGGGGGGCGGTGGTGTAGTGGGGGGGAGGGCGGTGGGGGGGGGCGGTTGGGGGGGTGGGGCGGTGGGGGGAGGGCGGTGTGGGGGGCGTTGGTGTAGTGGGGGGAGGGCGGTAGGGGGGGCGGTTTGGGGGTAGGGGGCAGTGGGGGGAGGGCGGTGTGGGGGGCGTTGGTGTAGTGGGGGGAGGGTGGTTGGGGGGGCGGTTTGGGGGTAGGGGGCAGTGGGGGGAGGGCGGTGTGGGTGGCGTTGGTGTAGTGGGGGGAGGGTGGTAGGGGGGGCGGTTTGGGGGTAGGGGGCAGTGAGGGGAGGGCGGTGTGGGGGGCGTTGGTGTAGTGGGGGGAGGGCGGTAGGGGGGCGGTTGGGGGGGAGGGGGCGGTGGGGGGAGGGCGGTGTGGGGGGCGGTGGTGTAGTGGGGGGGAGGGCGGTAGGGGGGCGGTTGGGGGGGAGGGGGCGGTGGGGGGAGGGCGGTGTGGGGGGCGGTGGTGTAGTGGGGGGGAGGGCGGTAGGGGGGGCGGTTGGGGGGGAGGGGCGGTGGGGGGAGGGCGGTGTGGGGGGCGTTGGTGTAGTGGGAGGGAGGGCGGTAGGGGGGGCGGTTGGGGGGGAGGGGGCGGTGGGGGGAGGGCGGTGTGGGGGGCGGTGGTGTAGTGGGGGGGAGGGCAGTAGGTGGGGCGATGGGGGGCGGTTGTGGGGGTGGGGGGGGCGGTGTGGGGGGCGGTGGTGTAGTGGGGGGGAGGGCGGTAGAGGGGTAGTGGGGGGGGGGAGCGGTGGGGGCTGTGGTTACCTAACAGATGAATTTGGTTGCTAATTTACAGAAAGTTGTCACGATATTCTGGAAAACAATGCATTGAGTGAGGGGTGTGATTGTCTGGTGAGTGTGATTGGTGGGTGGGTGGGTAGGTGAGTGTGATTGTCTGGTGAGTGTGATTGGTGGGTGGGTGGGTAGGTGAGTGTGATTGTCTGGTGAGTGTGATTGGTGGGTGGGTGGGTAGGTGAGTGTGATTGTCTGGTGAGTGATTGGTGGGTGGGTGAGTAGGTGAGTGTGATTGTCTGGTGAGTGTGATTGGTGGGTGGGTGGGTAGGTGAGTGTGATTGTCTGGTGAGTGTGATTGGTGGGTGGGTGAGTAGGTGAGTGTGATTATCTGGTGAGTGTGATTGGTGGGTGGGTGAGTAGGTGAGTGTAATTGTCTGGTGAGTGTGATGGTGGGTGGGTGAGTAGGTGAGTGTGATTATCTGGTGAGTGTGATTGGTGGGTGGGTGAGTAGGCGAGTGTGATCATCTGGTGGGTGAGTAGGCGAGTTGCCATTTTTTACACAGAAAAAATACAAGACATTTATTATGCAAAAACCATCATGCACAGAGGCTGTTATCTGTACACGTGTCTGTACACGTCTGTGTGCTCTGTACACATGTCTGTACACGTGTCTGTGTGCCGTCTGTGCACGTGTCGGTACACGTGCCCGTGTGTTGTACACGCGTTCGAGGTGGGCACCACTCTATCCCATATAGAAGATGGAACAGATTGAGATGCGTCCACACTTTGCTCCACCGCCTTAACGTGTCGAGCCGTGGCACGGCTGCTCCTCGTCATCGCTCGCCCACGGGAAAGGATTCTCGCAACATCTGCGTGGTGACCCACCAACCCTGGCTGCTGCTGCTGCCACTGCCACAGGGGTAGCCGCTACCACCAGGCAGTTCAGCTTGGGGCTGAGGGTGGTCACGTGCTGCCCTCTGGTGGACACGCGCGCTTTCACATGCGCTCCTGCGGCCGTCTGGAACGCTCTTCTTCCGATATGACTAAGCCACTGGAGCTATGAACTTTAATATCGTAGAGATTGAAAAACTCATTCCTTCAGGACTGCTCTTTGCCGTTCGGTTGTTGTCCTACCCCCCCGCCCGCAACCTCCGATTGATACGGTCGGGTGATAGCTTGAAAGCATTTAGCGCGGGGCCCTTGAAAGCGCGGGGCACCGCAGCTGCTTGTGCTGCTCGGATAAGGGGCCGTTCATAAATGACGTCACGCGATTTTGGACGATTTTTTACCCCCCCCCCCCCCTCGTCACAAAAAATCAGACCCCCCCCCTGAAATGACGTCACAAAGCTCTGCCCCCCCCCAAACCATATTTCAATTTTGAATATAAAACATGCTTCAAATCGCTTTAAACTATTGTCATTGTAGTGCGTATTTAATGTGGCGCTGCACTGATGTTGTAGGAGAAAACATTTATTACAAAGTCTATTTAATAAAGTAGAACGTGTTGTCTATATTTATTTAAAGTTGCGCATTTTGACGTGACGTCACATTTCTCAACCCCTCCCCTCGTCACACATCGTCACAAATGTCTGACCCCCCCCCCAGGTGCGTGACGTCACTTATGGACGGCCCCCTAATCCGGGACTGGGCCCTGGCACAAGCACTCTGCTACTCCAGGCGCAATCAGACCCGGTGTAACAGGCTAAATAAGCCCCTGCCCCGATTAAACCCGGGTATAGTTTGGCCCAGGCCAGAGTAAACCCGGAAGGATAAAGTGTCCTAGGCTAAACTATACCCCCCGGGGGTTTAAACTAGACTGGGCCAGACCATACTCCTCCAGGACAGAACATGCCGCATGTGAAAGTTAAAACGAACTTCAATCGATATCTAATAAGTATAACCCGTAAAAACAAAGTTTTTCACTCTAAATCCTTTATATGCGTGGCGGCTAGAGTCCTCTCGTCCTCTGGCTTGAGATGGCTGCCACCTATGGGTCAGATGATTGTCTGCAGTATTAAACAATTGGTAATTAAATATTTAATTTGTTTTCCCTAAACAGTGTAAAATTTTGGAAAAAAAATTTCACGAACATTGTCTCGCACAACGAGTCTGTGTGCAAAATGTCAGCTCGATTGGATCACGGGAAGTGGGTTAAAAAACGACCGAAAGGTTTGCACGGTCGTAAGCAAGCAAGCGAACTTAATATAAAGGATTTAAAAAGCGTATAAATGGTAAGAATCTCAATTTGATCAATTGAAGCATTTTTAGGGTTTGTGTTAAGGTTATTATTATTAAAGTTTTTCTGGTTGAAGCAATCAAAGTCTGTGTGTTTACAGTTTTAAATAAAATGTTGGACATTTTTTTTAGTAATTCATGTGTATATCGCTCAACACTATTACTATCATGGGGGGGTATAAGTTGGCCTAGAGGGGCATAAATTGGCCGAGGCCATAATATACCCGGGTAACCTAGGATGCCGCTCTGAACCCTTTGGAAGGAGATGCCCTCGTATCACCCTGTGTTGCCACCTATTGCCATGGGAGGCAGATTTGTTTGTTTTACCCAGTGTCAAAACCCACCGCAGGTCACAGCCCAGAAACGGTGGCAGCTGCTGCGGACGCGACATCACCCACACGTGTTGGTTGTGATCAACTGTTGTGCAGGGCAGAGACTCGCCTGCACCTACGCACGCTATGGAGCCCTTGATCTTGCACGGTATCCATTCCACAGACTGCACCACCCCTGCACACCTCGCGGCTCGATTGCCAGCCAGTCCAGGACCCACCCTCACCGCTGTAATGTCCGTGCTGGTTTCGAGGCAGGGTGTGTGGTAGGGCCCAGTTGAAGTGGGCTCCACGTACGCATGCCACGTTGGGCCGTGCCACGTGGTCACATTTCTCATCTCGCGCGGGAGAAGTAAACAAGTATAACCCGTAAAAACAAAGTTTTTCACTATAAATCCTTTATATGCGCGGCGGCTAGAGTCCTCTCGTCCTCTGGCTTGAGATGGCTGCCACCTATGGGTCAGATGATTGCATTGCACCATTAAGCAATTGGTAATTAAATATAATATTTTTGTCCTAAAAAGTGTAACATTTTGGAAAAAAATTTTCACGAACATTGTCACGCACAACGAGTCTGTGTGGAAAATGTCAGCTCGATTGGATCACGGGAAGTGGGTTAAAAAACGACCGAAAGATTTGCACGGTCGTAAGCGCGCAAAAGGATTTTAAAATAGGATTCGATGCATGTCGAAAATCCGTGCAGTTCGATCAGAGCCCCACTCCATCAGCTCCTCGCAATCATGTCTCTTTATTCGTCGCCACACGTGCAGTCGTTTCAAGTATCACCTCCCGGGCTCATGAGACCCCGAGAGCACCCCAGGGTCCCGCTTTTACAGGATCCAGATCCCAGGACCCAGAGGTCCCCAAGGCCCCCCGCTCTGTAAAACCATTTACCCAGATGCCCTGTTTGCAGGGACCCACAGATACCTGGTCGCACAGGAGCCCCAGAAATCCAGCCCCCTCCCCTCCTTTGAGGACAACAGGTCCCCTGTGAAATGGGGACCCAGGACCCCAGATGCCACTAACACAGGGACCCTGCACCCTCCGATCTCTGCAACACAGGGATCCTTGTAGGGGATCAGGGTCCCCTTGTACAGGAGACCCCGGGGCACCCTATAGACTCACATCCCACAATTAACCCCCTTGTTTACACGCCTGCACCCCACCCCGCAGACCCCTAATCTCAGGGGGATCTTTCCAACCCTGAGCCCCCTAAAAAGTGGTCACTCAGATACTGTAAACATGGAACAACGGGGGGAGGAGGGGGCACCAACTCCACCCCCCTCCCCCCCAAACGATTAAAAACCTCCACCAGTGGGATGAGGCTGTCAAGCCGGATCCACACCGCAGCGAGTCCGTTCCGCAAGCAAACCACCTCCCCCGGCTACGGATATTCAATCACCCAACTCCGTCGCCGGCATCCGCTTTTGTCCGCGCCTGGGCGAGCGGACGTGCGACGAGGACCTTAAAAACGGCCGCACGGATTCGGGGTCCTCACGACCAAATCGCGGCTCGCGAACGTGCAGCAGCTTTCGTCGCGACGCAAAAGTTTCAGTCGGTCTCCGCCGCGAGCAACAGCGTTGCACAGAGAGGTCCGCACGTAGCGTTGGCACCACATCCAAGCGATCCCAGCTGTGCGCAACTCGGTTCCACGCAACCGAATAACTTGCGTGGACACGTCTGTGCAACTCGGTTGCTCGCAGCAGAGGACCGACCGCGCTTTCCGTGGCGACGCGGGCGGCAACATTCACGAGGCGCGATTGGTCAGCTGCTTGGATCCCGTCGCGCAACTACTCACCCTGGACGTGGACAAAGCGGCTGCGGACCACGATCGATCTGCGCGAGTTTCAGGAGCGGTTTGGTTTTCTTTTAGCCCCGCCCCCCTCCCTCCCGATACGTTCCATTCATTGGCTACCACATTCTGATAAGCTCCCCCCCCCCTCCTCAACTTGTATTTAAGAGCTTGCATCTTGAATACTTGCCTCACTTGATGCAGCAAATCTGGCTGTGACGGTCCCACCTGATGACGGAGACTTGTGTTGCCTCCGAAACCGTCGTGATTTTATTGTTTTATTTTTATTAATTTTAATTTCATTTTTTATCTACACTGTGACTTTACCGAAAGAACTAAGAGTATTTCGCGCAGCTATTCGCTGGGGTGTGGTACGGGCGGACAGCAGAGCGTGCAGCCTGGGCGAGCCGGCACAGGGATCTGGTAGCAGGATGCGGCGGCGAGGAGTGGCGAGGGGTGGCGAGACGCGGTTGGCCGTGGCATCACGAGCACCGTGATCATTTTAATAACTTAAAAACCGGACCGGGTCCCCCGACCAGAGGAGCTGCCTCTGAATTGGGGGCCACACACGAGGAGATGGGCAGTGCTGTATACTCTGGGGGGACCGACCCATCATCCCCACTTCCTCCACCATAAAATTTCTATCGGTCCCAGACCCTGAATCCCTGGACCTCTCAAACCCCAAACCCGTGTTCGACCCCACACAGCTCCATGCGTTGGGGGGTCGATGGTGACAAGGGCTGTGGGTGGGGTGGTATGGGAGTGGTCGCAACAGTGGTTGTAACAGTAGTGGCTGCGTGTGTGGTTGTGGTGGTTGTGGTGGTAGTTGTGGCCACGGTAGTGGCTGCGAGTGTGGTTGTGGTGGTTGTCAGTGGTGGTTGCGTTTGTCGCGAGTGTGGGGTGTAGCGGTTGTGGTGGACCCTCGGGGTCAGAGGTCACGGTGATTGTGGTCTTGTGTCTTCTCCTGATCACTCTCACCCACCTCCTCCTCATCTGCAAACAACAACAACGTCGTCGTCAACACCAAGGTATGCAACACCAATGCACATCATCCACGACACGAACGAGACCACGAAACCCTGGTTGCCCAGAGAGATTGTGACCCACAAACCATTCAGAAATAATTCCCGAATCATTACCTTGGTCGCGAAAACTTACACGAGTTAAAGTAAGATCATGAGCATTACCACATCAATAACAAGAACACTATTTAAACTAAACTATTTTTTGTTATTTTAGAGAGCTTTTTTTCCAGAAGCCACCTGGCCACAAATGATAGCTCAACGAAGTGGCTTATCATATGGAAATGTACAGCAGCCAAATAATCTAAAACGCACGATCCCAAATGGAAAGAAAAACCGGAAGACCCGGAGCAAAATCCACGCGACCACGGGGAGAAAATGCAAACTCCAAATATACAGCAGGCATCAGGAACAGAATCAAACTCGCAACCTCCAGTACACCAGGCGAGGTGGTTAACATCTCTACACCGTGGCGCCAAATAACAATATCAAACCGAACAACATCTGCAACATTTCGATTTAAAGCTTTCGTGACTGCAGGGATTCATCTTCTTGGTTCTTTCGGTAAAGTCACGTAGAAGGGAAATAATAATAAAAATAAAACATAATATAATAATATAAAAAAATATAAAAATATTTAATTGTGTTTTACTTTTTATTATTTTATTATTTCCCTTCTACGTGACTTTACCGAAAGAACCAAGAAGATCTGCAACATTAACAACAAGATCGCAACGAACAAGAACAACAATCAACAACAATATCCGCACTTCCAGGGAGGCACGGTATGCCCCGGAGAGGAGCGACCACACGGCACCTTGCGGGCTGCATAACTCCTGGCGTGAAAAACCGCCACTCAATTCCATTCGTCGTACGATGCGACGTCACTCAAAATCGAATTTGCCGTTCAGGTTTACTCCGAAAGAAAGTGGCAAATAAAATCAAAATTGCTCTTCACACCGACGCATGCATCCGTGCTTTCACGCTCAAGATCCGAGGGGGGGGGGGGGGGGGGAAGGTGGGCCTGGGTGGAGAAGGTGCTCTTAAGATGTTGCAACTCCGACAGACTAGCCATCTTCTTGGTTCTTTTGGTAAAGTCACGTAGAAGGGAAATAATAAAATAATAAAAATAAAAACATTATAAAATAATTCTCACGACGTTTCGGCCACAACGCAAGCAGCCGTCTGGTCTGTCGGGAAGATGCATATCAACAGAGGAATTTGAATATGCTAAATTTCTCTGTTAATATGCAAATTCATTTGTCAAGGCGCCTTTCCTCCCCTATCCCAGCTTAAATATACGCTGCCAAGCTTGGTGGTGCTCATTGAGATGCTGTCTTTCCGACAGACCTGTTCTTCACCTGAGGACGGCTGCTTGCGTTGTGGCCGAAACGTCGTGAGAATTATTTTATTGTTTTATTTTTATTATTTCCCTTCTACGTGACTTTACCGAAAGAACCAAGAAGATGAATCCCTGCAGTCACGAAAGCTTTAAATTGGGACTAGCCATCATCGCAAGATTTCTTGTGACCATTTGTCGCAACGACCTTGCTTACTCGGAGTTAAGTCTCGTCTTGAACGGGCCGTCAATTCTCACGTGTTGCAAGTCCTTCTCTAATCTGGCCCCCGGTTCCGTTGGCACCATAGTGGCGATGATCATGTCGATGGCAGTGATGGTGGTGACGGTTGTGGTGACATGTGCTCGTTAACAGCACTTGTCCCAGCAGTCTGTTAAGGCTAAACGGGGGATATTTGTCTTGAGCGACAGGTAAGAACCCCATCACTGCCATCACCAAAGTAGCAGTGCAGCTCTGCGTGTTTTTGATAGAGGTGCCCTGCTGCACGCCAGGGCGTCTCACAACACCCGACATGCGATAAGCCCCTTACACCTCACGTCACATTTCATAGGGCACCCCCAGTGCCAGCGGTCCCTGTGCGTAGCACCTGGCCCACAAGGCATTAGTCTGCTGCCAATAGGCAACGATTTCTGCTGTGCGATCCCTAATAGTTGTTTTTGCAGAATATTTTTTTTCAAATTTGGACCCCGACTCCAGCACATAAGGGACCTCCCACTTACGAACAACATCACGGGATCTTTAAAGTCCACTGCAAGTTAAGCAGACCGAAGTAAATTTTAGTTAATGCTGTAAAAAACCACTACCACCACAGTATTAACCAGGGCTGCCAGCCAGATTGAACTGCGAACCTCTGTGACAAGCGGCACCACAAACACCAGCAACAAGTTAGTCAAGCCACCCGCTTTAAAACAGCGGCAACGCCACACTCACTCCTACGGTCCATGCATGCTCACCACGTGCGTGTGTACGGGGAGGGAGGTGGGGAATTACTGGCCATTCTCTAAGCTCAACACATGCCCTCCCTTGCCCTGCACTTCACTGACCTTAACAGAATGATCCAGGCCACTCGACGGCAATGGGAGACACGCACACGTGTTATGTACACAGACACAAAAACATGCGTTACACACACACACAGCGAATTACAATCACATGAGTGACACACGTCACGTACACACAATGTTACACACACACACTCGTGTGGAGAGTAAGCACGTTTAGACGTGCTTACTATTTGGATCTCGTTCAGGCAACTCAACTCCAGCCCCGGTTCAAACATTTCACTGGACATCTGTGAAAGAGCTTTATAGCGCATCGGATTCCTCCAGTATATTCCGAAAATTTGATTTCACTACCGAGTGAAGTTTTTAAACCCGAGTGGACTCAAGCCCAGGGATTGAAATACTCAGGGTATCGCGGTAAAAATTCTCCAACGATGCACGACAAACTTGACACGAGGGGGCGGATCATGGCGATATCAGTCTCCCGCATATTTTTAAACCGCGAGTCAAGGGTTGCCGTGTCGGTGCCGGACGCTTTTCCGCACACGTGGCAGGGACGAACATTTTGTACTCGACGAGTTCTTCACCTGCGGTTTTGCTCGCCACAAGCGGACGCAAGAGCCTCCCCCCCCCCGATCGCTCGCCTCGCACCGCACACGGCGCTGAGGTCGGGCGCGCCGTCAGTGGCACAAACACCGATTCGATAAATCAACTAAATTAGGAAGGTCGCGAGACCACCACGCAGCCCACGACTCCGGAACGCGCCTTAAAAAGCACCGCATGGGTAAATTGCACCGCATGGTTAAATTGCAAAGGCGCGGCCCAGCAATTGCACACGCTCATGCCACTGCTGTCGGAAAGGCCCCCCACGAGATCCAACTCGGTCTGGAGTACCAGGCCTACTCTTCCACGCTGACCAGACGTCTTGGAAGGAGGTGGGATTGCCCAGACTTTAGCCCACCAACACACGTGACCTGCCGATAGACTGACTGCGGTGGAAAGCGGAAAGTAGGAGAGGGTGGATTTAATGAATTTGCCCCACCGTTTCAACGGCCATTCCAGGAGATGGAGCCGAATCGGCAACGCGTGGATTTCAAGTCCAGCGTGCCGACCACAACATCAGTGGTGGCGGTGGACTTCTGTGGCCCCGGGGGCGTACCACACACACCGTAGGAGCAACACCCAGCATCACAACGGTGATGGTGCAGGCTGGCAAGCCGTGCACTTCAAAACAAAGACTTGTCAACAAACAGTACTCAGCCCTGGTGCAAAAACCATCAACAGTTCCTGAAGAACTGCATGTCCATCTCTGCACCACCGCGTCCCGTCAGTCGGTATTTTGATGGTGAATGCAAGGCAGTTCGCTTGAGACACAGGCGATGTTTTTTTTGCACAATTCACAAGGGCCCAGTGCTGTTTGTACACGCGCGTGCGTGTTGTTTGAACCCCTGGGAGCCGAGGCGCACTCAGGCATGGGTGACGCACGCGGGCACGGGCGACACGGTGACACGAACTTTATTGATCCATGAGCACCGACTACAAGATTCAGTGATTCAAACGGGAGGCAGGGGTCAGAGGGGGCAGGTATAGTGTGTACATGTGTATGCGTAGACGTGCGTTATCTGCGTGTGCGAGTGTGTGCACGCGAGTATGTGTGCGCGCAGTTAGGCACGTGTACGTGTGTGTGCAAGTGTTAGGTATGTGTACACGCGTGCGTGTGTGTGCGAGTGTTAGACGTGTGTGTGTGTTAGGCATGTGTACACGCATGTGTGTGTGTGAAAGAGTAAGGGTTGACAGGAGTATCAGGGCAGTGACTGCAGTCGTTAGAAATCACTTCGATATTCCACCGGGCGAGCCAGACCCGGCTTAGCCCGGCGCTGGGTTAGGGTTAGCGGTCAGCACCCGGGGCTAGACCCAGCCATAGCTGTAGCCCGGTTTGCCATCAACGTTATAACAGAAGCTTCCTTATGTGGTGCGAATCCTGGCTTAGACCCCCCTGTGGTTAGAGTCGAGCAATACCATAAATTATTATTATTAAATTAAATATTTACCCAGGCAGGCCTCACCGAGTCTCAAGTCTCTTTCACCAGGTAGGTCCTGGCAAGTTTTTTTTCAGGGGCACAGGGTTTAAAAATGAGGACTACTCTAACGGTAGGCGATGACCAAAACGCACCTGTTGCCAAGCCGACCCTTGGTCAGTGCCAAATAACATTGCCAATGGCCAGTAACGAAACTGGACAAATTATCTGGAGATGCTGCTGTTGTGCCGCATTTGTGCACACGCAAATGATATGAAAATCACCCAAAAACACGTTCCGTGTCTAGAATTCTGTGGCCTTAAAAAGGTGCCAAGACGACGCCCGTTGCCTTACATCGACCCTTTAACGCCACAGCGTCACAAACGCAGGCGTTTAATTTTTTTCGCAATGACATCCGGGACCGTCCGTGACGACAGCAACTTTTTCTGCGACTACTGCCCCCACAGTCTGAAACTCCCCCTCTTCCCCGCGGCTGCCCATGCTGCTGCCCCCCCCCCCCCCCCCGTCCGAACCCCATGCTCAGGACCTTCTCCCTCCGCCGCTACGAGTGACCGCCGATTCGCCACGACATCGACACCAACAGTCGATGCCACTGACTAGGTGCTGCACACATCACACCGTGTACAGCAGGCCCTAGCCGCAGCAGCCGTGTGAGATGTGCAATACTAATCGAAGGACTGTGTGGTGCTGTCTTGGCGGGGCGGCTGGTGGGGGACTGGATTTGTTGTTTTGGATGCCTTGCCCAAGCTTGCAATTCGTGTTGAAAAATCGACAGGAACTTATGCAATTTGCACTAATATCCAGGACTTGATGTATATTTATTTATCGTGACTCGCTTACCTTTAATCTATTTCACACTTCTGTAGTTTTTTTAAATTCCTTGTTATAACTTGCCGACCCGCCCCTGCACATCTGTCAACAACTTCATAGCTCGTCGGCTTCCTGAAGTCTAAATCGAGATTCGGCTTCCGATTCCGAGATGCTGTGTAATCCACAAGGTATATGCGATGCTACCCCCCCGCCGCCCCCCGTGTACAAGAACACTCCACAGAGCTCTAGGGGCAGGGTTACGCACTCCTTAAAATAGGCCCCGGTTTAGCGTTCGCTCCTCATGGGAGCGGCGTATGCAAACCCCTGCTAGAAGGAAGCACAGAAAAGTTTTCAACCAGTGCACACTGTCGGCAATGGCACATCGGGTTGACGGTTGTCGTTGTGGTTCTCCTCGTCGACTGTTGCTGTGGCTCAAAGAACGTGGGCGACTGTTGTTGTGGTTGCCACGGTCGACTGTTGTGGTTGCCACTCAGTCGACTGTTGCGGTGGTTGCCACCCGGTCGCGTGTTGTGGTTGAGACCCGGGCACCTGTTGTTGTGGATGCCACCCGGGCGACTGTTGTGGTTGAGCGACCCGGTCACCTGTTGTTGTGGTTAACACCCGGTCGCTAGCCGTGTGACATCTGTCAGGTCGGGTGCCCCCCACCCCACAGCATCCACACCGCCACGACCCCTTTGGCAGCAGCACTCGGCCCCCTCGCCGTTACTGCAGGTGGCTCCAGTGGGCCTCCCATTACCTCTGCGTCTACTGCTCTGAAGTTTGAGGGGAGTAGCCCCCCCCCCCCCCCCCCCATTATATCATGCGGCGGCAGTCACTCCCATTATTGTTGACGGCAGTGACCGCCCATTATCACGTGATCCCCATGAAGCGGTCGGTGCCCCATAAGCGGCGGCGTTGCCATGGCTTCTTCTTTGCCGAGCACGTCACCGACGTCGACGATCGATCCGCCCCCATTATCCCAGGTGGCAACAGTTGGGCAGCCCCCTCATCCCCCACCCCCCGCCCCCCCCCTCCGACCGCGTCTACTGCTTGACGGTGAGCATGTCGTCCAGCAGGCGGTCCCCGCGCTCCGAGAGCCAGTAGCCGGCGGTGGCGGCGGCGGCCCCGATGAACAGCGAGGTGTAGACCATGTCGCCCTTGGCGGCGAGAGTGGCGAGTGCGCACAGCACCACGCCCACCGCCATCTGCCGCAGCACCACCAGCTCGTCCTCGGAGATCTCGTCAAAGAGGCCCTGCTCGCCTGCACCGCCCATCCACCGTCACCGCGGCTTCCGTTGCTGCGCCGCCCCGCGCCGGTTGCCCGACCGTGCATTTTTGCTCTTCCCCGTCATCACATGACCACAGCTGACCACGTGGTCATATGAACTTACCGTCACCTGACCCTGTTGTCACGCGACCCCGTCGCCCTCTTTCTGTCAACGTCCGTCGCCTGATACCGTCATCAGCTGACCCCGTGGTCACATGACACCGCGATCTCGTGGCAGTCATCGCTCGATCCTGCCGTCACTTGACCACGTGGTCATCCGACTGGACAGTCGTCACGTGATCAAAAGACGCTGCTGCCGTTACCTGACCATCTCATCCGTACAATCTACAAACTGCTACATCGATTGCTATGAGCCTCACACTGCTAACCAACACCAATGCCCCATACTACAACACAAATGCCTAGTGGGGAAACCACGGCGACCATGTGTGATGCTGACCACATCACCCCTCGTTTGCCATGCATGCCTTAATAGGTGCTCGCTAACAGCACTTGCCTCAACAGCCGAAGTCGGCTATGTGGGGATCTTTGTCTGTTGTGTCAAGGACCGTGCCAGTGGGAGCACAGGTGGTTCAACTGCCAGCTACCCAAGTCGGTTTACCCATCATAAGGCCTGGGCCTATACGATGACCACCTGCTTGTGAACCTTCCACACTTCACACAATAGCCTCAAAGTGCACCTAGTCTGGCACAAGTGCTGTGAAGTCACGTCAGTGTTGAATGGTGGTTGTTGTTGTTAGGAAAGGGGCGTTGGACACACGCTCACACGCTTCCACAATCGCCACGACAGCCATGCTCAACGGGAAGATGCGTGCACCTCGCCACCGTCTCATTACATGTTTAAACGAGGACGGATACAGTCAAGGGATCTCCGCGGGTCCTCTTACACCCAGGACCCACGATGACGAGATGATGATTGGACACACGCTCCTACCCTCGCTCGCATACCCAGCTCGCTCACCCGCGCACACACGCCCGTTCACACACTCGTTCCCCTGCCAACACACCCCCTTGCTCCCTCTGCACGCACAGGCAGACACGTGTGCGCTACGCCACCGGTTCTCTCGCTCAGCAGGTGACACTGTACCTGGAGGCTTGACGAGCTTGCAGGCCCCGGCGCGGTCGTGGAAGCCAGGCCCACACTCGCAGCGGTAGCCGCCCTCGGTGTTCACGCACACCTCGTTCTCGCGCACGCACTGCGTGGCGAGGCCCTCCTCGCACTCGTTCACATCTACACACACGGGTTCATTGAACACACGGAGGTTCATTACACACTCGTCGTACATGTTCAGTACACGAACACATGGTCATTACACACAAATTTACTGGTCACACAGAAACGCACACAAACATTCTGAAACCGTTGTTGTTGTTCCACTAACTCAAGGTGTTGTGTTTATTGTTTGTGTGGTAGATGTTGTTTCACCAACACCCTGGTCTCTCGGGGTGAGAGAGAGAGAGCGAGCGGAGCGGATACAGGAGAAGCTACTCACCCACACAGACGCCGTCGCGCTCCGTGTATCCACGCAGACACTTGTGGCAGCTGTCAGGGCCCGCGGCCTTGCAGCCCTCGCACGCCGGGTCGCACACTGTGATGCGGTGGGGGGGAAGGGGGGTGAGGTAGAGGCAGAGGTGGCAAACGGGTTTTGATTCCTTACCCGTACCCGGCCGCACCAGGGTCGCAAATGGGTACCCGTACCCTACCCATACCCTACCCGAAATGAGTGACAAACGGTTACTCACCGGTGACTCACGGCCTACCCGTACCCGTACCCGGCCGCACCAGGGTCGCAAACGGCTACCCGTACCCGTACCGTACCCGGCCGGGTACAGGTAGCCGGGTATCTGGTAGGGTACGGGTATCGGGTACCCGGTTGCAACCTCTGGGTAGAGGTGATCGTTACCACGGTCCAGCACCGCGGGTCGTTACGTGGAAGTGGCGGTGGTCACCGTGGCGGTGGTCGCCGTGGCGTTACCTTTGCACACGTAGGAGCCGTCGGTGTTGGAGCAGAACTGGTTTCCATGGCAGGGGGTCGGCTCACTCGCACACTCGTCCACGTCTGCGTAGACGGACACACACACCGACAGACACACGATCAGTTGACTGGTTGCTCACAGTTGTGTAAATCGCTTGCTACCAGAAAAAGATGGACTCTGTTCAAGCGTTGATCTTGATGGGGGGGTAAGGGGTGTGGGTGGACCTCAATAAAAAAGGGGCAGGGCTCTGCTGTGAAGGGTGTGGCCAGAAACTTTAGCAACTCCGAGACACAGGCGTGTCACACGCAATTACTCGCTCAGATGTGAACAAAGCAGTTGGAGACGACGACTAATCAGCGCGATTTCATTGCGCAAGGGATCGCGTGCAGGTACGGCACCGACAACATAAAAATCGCACACGACACAAAGACGCGAAGAGCACAATCGGGACAACACTGGAGAAAACAGAGCCACAACAAAGTCAAACACCGCGACGGCCGCACGCGTGTCCGAGATAAGCTGGCAGTGGAAATCCGGCACACGGGCTCACCGACGCAGCCGCCCTCCTCGTCCTGCTTGGCGTAGCCGGGCCGGCAGTCCCCGCAGTCCGTGTGCTGTGGTCCGCTGCAGGTTTTGCAAGCCGAGTGGCATGCTGCCCCCACCCCCCACCACCCAACAGTAACAGCACACACACACAACAGCACTCATCAGTGGCACAACGATGTCGACAATGGGGACTTCAATGCGGGGAGATGACGCAGGTAGGCACAGTGGGTGGGCGAGCGAGTGAATGGGGGTCGGAGGGTGAGCGAGTGGAGGTGAGCGGGTACCGGAGCACAGCGCGTGCGTGTCGTTGTGCTGGGCCAAGTAGAAGCCCTCCTCCTCGCACTCGAGGCACAGCGAGCCCACGTAGCCCGGGTGGCAGACGCACAGCCCCTGTGCCGCGCCGCGTCCCATCGCCGTCGCACCGCCCGTTCCCCGCACACGGCCGCGTCGCTTCGCCCTGGCACTCTGGGGGGGGGGGGGGGGGGGGCACATATGTACAGGTGGCACTGAGAGACAGGAGGATGTGGGTTGATAGCATTGAGAGCGGTAGGGTGGTTGGAAGTGGTGGTGTGGTTGAGAGTAGTGGTGGTGTGGTTGGGCAGCATTGTTGTGGTGTGGAGGGGCCGGCACCCACGGTTGCAGTCGGGCCCGAAGGATCCGGCCGGGCAGCAGACCTTGGCCATCTCCACGCAGAACCAGCTGTAAAGGTCAGGGTGGGCACGCTGCCTGCACTCACAACCAGCACACAACCAACACACAACCCAATAAACTAATCAACACATAACCAATACACAACCGGAACGCCGTGCACAACTGGAGTGATGATTACAACGGGTGATGGGCTATAGGTGTGAGGTGAAGGGCTGTAGGTGATACGTTAGGTTAGAGATTGTAGGCGAGGGTCAAGGTGCACTGTACTAGCAACGAATTGGCATGTTCCGTTTACGTGACAAACCTTACTAATTGGCTATTTCGGGTGGTGGCGGATTTAACAACACATTTATATTTACGAGATCTAACCCCCAAAAAAAACTGTATTATGGATGATATTGGTCACGAAAGCCTACGCGTTAAACTGGTTAAGGGGTGGGGGCAAGGTTGTGGGTGAAGGGGTCGTACTTGTGGAACCACCACTTCTCGAGGTGCTCCTCGTGCTGCTCCAGCATGGCGTGGCACGCGTAGGCCGTCTTGTCGCACAGCGACTCCAGGATCTCCACCAGGCGCGTCTCGCTGCCACCGCATCACACCACGCCACACCACGTCACACCACGTCACGCCACGCCACGCAACATCACCACTCTCAACCCACACATCGCACGCACGCCGTTCTCACACTGCACACCCATTGCCCACAATGATCCAGGTCACCCCGCACCCCACTTCCCTTATTTATTCATGGCTCCATTTCAAATGTCTCCATTGGAAAAGCACTGCACAACCACATGGAAATTAGGCCACACAACTCTGAGAGATGGCGATAGATTGGCGAGGGGCCTCCATCCAGCGGCGGATTGATCGTGGCTGATAGTGATGAAAGTGGGGGGGGGGGGCTTAAGAGGCATGGCTATCGATTGGCCGGTGATGTCGGATCAGCAGTTTTGTTCATACAGCTCTGGGGAATGATGGGAGCTGACGACTTACCAAGTCTCATCTTACACGCACGCGCTCATTCATTATTTATCGTAGCCTACAGCCAACACACACACACCCATGCATGTTATATTTTACCAGCTGAGCAAACAGTGAAAGGCTCATGTCTCGCAAGGGAGACCCCTGAGCATCTCGGAAAAGGTACAGCCCTGCCATTTCTTACACGCCACAAGTGGTGGAAAGGCCTCCTCCGCTAGATTACAGCACGAGAAGGTATTTGGCCTAGTCGTTCACGCCGACCGGACGCGTTGGAAGAGGTGGAGGGAGGGTTGGTTGGGCGTACCCACACCGCTCGACTTGTCGAGCGACTGTGGGGAAACCATTAAAACGCACTTGAGTGGAGGTGCATTACAGCAATAACCGGCAATGCTTTCCAGTGCAGGAGAGAGGCGCGCCTCAATCCCTGATAAGTATAACCCGTAAAAACAAAGTTTTTCACTCTAAATCCTTTATATGCGTGGTGGCTAGAGTCCTCTCGTCCTCTGGCTTGAGATGGCTGCCACCTATAGGTCAGATGATTGTCTGCCAGTATTAAACAATTGGTAATTAAATATTTAATTTGTTTTCCCTAAACAGTGTAAAATTTTGGGAAAAAAATTTCACGAACATTAATTGTCTCGCACAACGAGTCTGTGTGCAAAATGTCAGTTCGATTGGATCACGGGAAGTGGGTTAAAAAAACGACCGAAAGGTTTGCACGGTCGTAAGCAAGCAAGCAAGGTTGGCCACTCGGTGGCACGGAGCTCTGCTCACCTCTGCTCGTACTTAGCCACGCGCTCCGCCTCCCACGCAGTGTTCCCTCCTCCGAAGTTCTTCTTGGCAGTGTTCTCTATGCCCTGCCAGGGTTGGGGGGGGGGGGGGGTACACATGGCACCATCGATTACAGAGCTCTGGTGGCGGACGTGGGTGGGGTCTATCTGTAAACCATAAAAATAAAGCAATAACAATCATAATGATCGAGTACGTTTGCAATTGGCGCTATTCTTCTTATAGCGCAAGGCACTGCTGTGTTTCGCAAAGACAGGCTGCAGGAGTTCTTCAAGTAGGGGTGATGTTGCTGCTGCTGTGCGCGATCCCAAATGAGCCACTTCCAGGTAATTTTTCTAATTTGGAACGTGACGTCAAATGACGTCAGGGCATCCTTTAGTGTCCGTCCAACACGAAGCAGACTGCGTGTCGTATTTTCATGGTTAATACGCACACCACCACCGCAGCAGCATTAACCAGGGGAGGCCTAGCAGATACCAACCACGAACCTTCGCACGGCTGCAGCTGGACTACCGCGCCACCGCCTCGGTTAACTCTCCATTAGCCGTGGACGGGCAGACCGTCCAGGTCGCACATTTAGCCGTGCTTGCGCAAAAACAAATAGAACAGCTTTACACGCGCACCAATTTCTATTATTAGCGGCTCCTCACCCACGTTTTCAAGTGCAGCGAGTCGATGGTCTCGATTCTAGATTTGAAGCTTTCGTGACTGCAAGGATTCATACTCTTAGGTTTTTTCGGTAAAGTCACGTAGGTAAAAATAAATAATAGAAGTAATAATAATGAATAATAATTTTATTTCTATTGTTACTTCTATTATTTATATTATAGGAATAATTAATTAATTTATATTATTACTTCTATTATTATTTTTTACTTTTACCTACGTGACTTTACCGAAAAAACCTAAGAGTATAAAACTAACTAGCGTGTCAATAATCAGAATCACCTAGTCATCAACACAACATCAATATTTTTCGATTTAAAGCTTTCGTAACTGCAGGGATTCACACTCTTAGGTTTTTTTCGGTAAAGTCACGTAGGTAAAAATAAACAATAATAAATCAATAATAAAAATATAGCAATAATAATATAAATAAAATAATAAATCACGACGTTTCGGAGGCTAACACAAGTCTCCGTCATCAGGTGGGACCGTCACAGCTGAATTTACTGGCCCAGTGAACAACTAAGCCCCGTGGGTCAGACCAATACCTGTGTCTGGTTGACTGGCAGTAGGTTAGGATGAAGCTCAGTCAGAGGCTACTAGAAGTGGCTGGTTGGTTGGGTGTAAGGTTACAGTTAGTGAGAAGGTGAGCATCCAAGTGTGCTCCCTCCTAAACTCCTCTCTGCCTCCCCTCATATGCTATGTAGAGCTTGTTTTGCACCGTACGTAGCTAACCGCGCTAATCGGAGATGCGGGGCAAGGACAAACAAACAAACTAAATGCAAAAAGCAGTTCACGCAAAAATCTCAACTAAAAGCCCCCTTTTGTTGGTTTGAAGCAGCGTTTCCATTCGCGGAGGCCACAGCTCCCACCTTCTTGAAGTTCTCCACGATTCCTCTGCACATGGAGCAGGGTTCGTCACCGTGAGAGGCGACAACGTGCCGGCCCACCACCATCAGGGCCGCGACGAGCAGACACAGCTGGGCACAGCGCGCCATCCCCAGTGTCCACCGCCCAGCGTCACACTCTGCAAGCCCCGCTGCTCCCCCGATGATCACTCCTCAGTGTCCACCTCTCCAGAGGCCACTCTCCAACATTCACTCGTCAGTGTTCGACTCTCCAACTCCGCTCCGCAATGTCCACTCTCTCCAACCTTCGCGTAAGTGCCCCCGCGCTCTCCAAACCTCTGCTCAGGTGTGTGTCCCTTGCAAGTCCTGGCCAGTGTCTCGTCAAAGCACAGACGGAGGGCTTTGCCGGCAGAGGGCGAGTTCACCTACGCACGGGAGTCAGACAATTGAAATCGTGTTTCCCGTAATGAACTTTTAACGGCAACACAATCGTAACATCAGCCAACGACGGGTGTTGTTAGGTGTGAAAGTTACCGAATGCTGGGCTCCTGCCCCCACGCAACACTGACCACTCCGCGTCGCCAAGTCGAGCAAGCGTCAGACAAACCTGTCAACACCTTGTCAGTGCTGCCTACCTCATTAGAGACCAATTCGGACCCTATTGGTTCACCCCGTGCCCTTATAAATCTCAACATTAGTCCTACAAAGTCCCATCACAAGAGAGAAACACAAACAAATAGACAAAAACATGTTTTGCCCGTATTGAAACGGCTGTACACCGTATGGACCTGAAAACCCAATTTCTCTGTACAGGAATACGGGGTAAACAGTTTGGGTTAACAGGTATGTAGTAGTGTATAGTGGTGTATAGTAGCGTATTGCATAGTAGCAAACCTGTCAACCCATACGGGTAAAAGGACGGCTGCTTGCGTTGTGGCCAAAACGTCGTGAGAATTTTATTAAGTTTCATTTTTATTATTTTCCTTCTGCGTGACTTTACCGAAAGAACCGAGAAGATGAATCCCTGCAGTCACGAAAGCTTAAATCGAAAAGGTATGTAGTGGTGTAGCGTATCGTAGCGTAGTGCATAGTAGCAAACCTGTCAACCCATACGGGTAGTGAACCCTATGGGTTGACAGCTTCGGAGTGAGACCACGCAGAGCTTCAACCACAAGCCACTCAACCAAGCCGTCCAGTCTGGGCGCAGAGTCAACGCGTGGTTGAGGTTCCAGTCGGAAAGCCACGCAGAGTCGGGAGAGGGTTTCCTGCCTTGCATTGATTTTTTGGGATGTTCGGTCAACATCGTTAACAACGGCACAGAGCGACAATTAAAAGAGAGGCAGTCGCATGCACGGCGTCAATGAACACGCAGTGACACAGTGACGTGTACAGTGTCAATGAACACGCAGTGACACAGTGACGTGTACAGTGTCAATGAACACGCAGTGACACAGTGACGTGTACAGTGTCAATTAACACGCAGCGACAGTGACGTGTACAGTGTCAATTAACACAGTGACACAGTGACGTGTACAGCGTCAATTAACAGTGACACAGTGACGTGTACAGTGTCAATTAACAGTGACACAGTGACGTGTACAGTGTCAATTAACACGCAGCGACACAGTGACGTGTACAGTGTCAATTAACACGCAGCGACACAGTGACGTGTACAGTGTCAATTAGCACGCAGTGTCACAGTGA
Source organism: Lethenteron reissneri (assembly GCF_015708825.2). Classification (NCBI taxonomy): domain Eukaryota; kingdom Metazoa; phylum Chordata; class Hyperoartia; order Petromyzontiformes; family Petromyzontidae; genus Lethenteron; species Lethenteron reissneri. The sequence continues at coordinate 7,902,935 of NC_083829.1, forward strand.
CGTGTACAGTGTCAATTAGCACGCAGCGACACAGTGACGTGTACAGTGTCAATTAACACGCAGCGACACAGTGACGTGTACAGTGTCAATTAGCACGCAGTGTCAATCACCCGGTGTCAATCACTTGCAGTCGGGCAACAGAGAGTCAGTCGCCTCCACGGTGTCAGCAGTGTCGATCGCCTGTCCAGTGTCAATCAACGCGCATCATCAATGAGGCTACGGTGCCAATTCAATTACAGTTCCAATTACCTGTACAGTGCGAAGCCGAGATCTGAGCCGATCGCTGCCCCGCCGCCGCCGCCTCTGATCGGCCAATGAGACCTTAACGCCCTGCAGCAGCAGTAGCCAGCGGGTAGTGTTGGTGTCGCGTTGGTTTCTTTATAATCCTCGAGCGTGCGTCAAAGTGGACGAGTTTCCCCGCTCTGCTGACTCCGCGACCCCAACAACAGCGGCGGCGGCAGTGGCTGTCGACTGCGCCCCCCTCCCTCCACCCCCTCTCTTATAGCCGCGGCGCCGCCAGCTCGCCAACCAATCAGCGGCCGCCTTCTGGCGCGTGCGGCAAATGCTCGCCGCCCATTGGCCGAATACGGGGGGAGGGGTGGGGACAAGGATTTCCATCCCCGACTCCGCCCCCAACGCTGCGGAACTGACCAATCGGAGGGCGCCACGCGCCCAGCCAATCGCGAGGCCACGTCTGGTTCCCTTTTTAGGTGCGCGGACGCATCGACATGCGGCGTCGCGTTGGTCGCTTGCAAGACAACGCCACCGACAACGTCAAGGTTCATGTGCCCCCACCCCCACACCCACCGAGTCGGCGAAGAGAGAATGCACCCCGATAAATCGTTTGCCCGTTGATCAATTATGATGGGGTTGGGTGACGTCGTGCTGATGCGTTGCGTGGGTTACACGTGTGTTGAACTTCTTTCGCACCGTACGTAGCCAAACGTGATAACGTAGCTTGTCCAACCCATACGGCTTACCCCGTATTCTTGTACAGGGACATTGAGTTTTCAGGTCCGTACGGCGTACAGCCGTTTCAATACGGGCAAATAAATAATTTTGTCTATGTGTCTTTCTCTCTTGCGATATGACTTTGTAGGATGAACATTGAGATGTATAAGGGGCACGGGGTGACCACTAAGCTCTGAATTGGTCTCTAATAAGCTAGGCAGCACTGATAAGGGGTTGACAGCTATGGGGAAGGACACGTTCCGTGCCAATGCGACCCCGTGTGGCCTTACATGGAAACAATTACATAAAAAAAATAGGCGACGTTTCGAGCAGTGGCCAGTAAACAGAGAGCACCCGACACTATGACTCCCTGCGCTGTGCCACCCTGCACCGTGCCACACGCGTGGCTGATGTCGATGTAGAGGACATTTCTGTGATTTTACATTGAGGTAATTGCGTCAGCTCATTGTGGCAGGAATAGCGGATTGCATCGCTGTGATGATGCCCTCTGCGTATTTGTGAATCGAGCATTGAGTCTTCAACTGTATGTTGAACTTATACTGGTAGGAACGAAGTGGACCAGACCACCAATAGATTAATGTGTCCGTCCGTCCGTGGGAGGGGTGGTGTTGAGGGTGGTGTTGGAAATGAAAGACTACGAGTCTTTAAATCTCACAGCGTTTCTTGTCAAAACAAACACTTTTAATTAACGTTACACTAGAATACAGTAATTTTTTCTTTAACTCCTCTATACCCGGTCGATATCTCTGTACCGGTACTAAGTATTATTCCTACCAGCCCACCCCGCAGGGTCCTGTTACTGGTAGTAACCTCCTGGTTACACCAGCCCACAGGGGATTATTGTGTCCGTCCGTCCGTCGTGCATCCAAAAAAGGGAGGGGTGGGACTGGGTGGAGAGGGGAGGGTGGGGAGGGGCTGGTGGGAAGGGTGGGGCTGGGTGGGGAGGGGAGGGTGGGGTTGGAGGGTGGGGAGGGGCTGGGGGGGGAGGGTGGGGCTGGGTGGGGGGTGGGAGGGGTGGGGCTGGGTGGGGAGGGGCTGGTCACCACGTGGTGCCCTTATAAAACTCAACGTTTAACCTACTCACGCCGGCTTGTGCCTGCCCTCACAGTCGGCCATATTTGCGGAATACACCACGCCGCCGTTGACCCTGGCCATTGACCGAGCAACCCAACGTTCCTACCAGCTCCCTCCGCAGGAATGTGTTTTCGCACCGCACTTTTGCCAACCGTGCTAATCGAATGTGCGAATCATCAAACGTACGGGTCTGCCATGGTTTGGCTTGAACCTCCCATTTCCAAAAATATCTCTCAGTGGCGTTTAGGTCGCTGTTCAAGGTGGACTTGATGTATTTTAAGGGGGCCGCTTGCGGTACCAGGGCACAGTCATCTGCATATGCAAATTTTCAACACAGCACTATCGGGAAATGACTCTTCGTCATAGCACACGACATTCAAATAGCTCAAGTAGCGTATCTATATATACTGTATATAAAAGGGAAATTTGTGAATATGTGTGTCTGTTCGAAATGTTTAGCATACTTCCCAACATGCAACAAACTTGAAATTTGGCGTGTTTGGTAGCTTCCAGACTCTACACAATGCAAAAAGTATAAAAATATACTTTTGTATTTTGGGGGGAGAAGGGGGGCGCAATAATGGATATATTTTGCACGGCAAGTGAGCGGTGACGTCACATCTGTGATGTCACCCGCATGCGGCAGCGTTACGCAGTGTGCCTGCTGACGTCGCGCATCCCCCCCCCCCCACCCTCCGCGTAGGCCGTGTACTCATCCAAGACAAGAATCCAAGTCTCGGGCGAAGCCGGGTAGTAAAGCCAGTTATATATAATTGAAGGCAAGTTTTTATTATGCGAATGTGTTTAGGAATGTATAATTAATGATCCTAAAAATGTGTCCCATTGACCTCACTGCAACAGGTCCTCCCATGATGCAATGTGCCAGCAAATGTTAATATTTTTATACTGGTAGGAACCTCCTGGTTACACCAGCCCACAGGGGATTATTGTGTCCGTCGTGAAGGGAGGGGCTGGGTGGGGAGGGAGGGGCTGTGTGGGGAGGGTGGGGAGGGGTGGGGCTGGGTGGGGAGGGGCTGGTCACCCCGTGGTGCCCTTATAAAACTCAACGTTTAACCTACTCACGCCGGCTTGTGCCCGCCCTCACAGTCGGGCATATTTGCGGAATACACCACGCCGCCGTTGACCCTGGCCATTGACCGAGCAACCCAACGTTCCTACCAGCTCCCTCCGCAGGAATGTGTTTGATACTATTAGGTAACTATTAATGCCAAATAAAAGCCTTCATTAGGAAACATTTTCAAACTATATTTTTCATCAGGGCCCTATTGTGTAAGCTAAACGTTTACTTAACAGGTCAAGCCTACTGAGCTAATCTAGCTCTTGTTCAGAGGCGACGTGGCAACACATAAGTTCATCGAAATGATTTATTAAGTGGGAATTTATAGCGATTGCCAAATCCAAACGCATGCTTCTAAATGTGGAGTGGAAACCCGGAGGACTCGGGAGAAAATGCCACGCGACCACGGTGAGAACACACGAACTCCAGATAATGCAGGCGTCAGGGTCTCAGGATCGAACCCACGACCTCGTGCAAACCGGCACAAGACCATCAGCACCGGTGACGATTACACTGGTCAACAAAAACAAAATTCTGGCCTGGACTTTTGCAGACTAATTTCAGGGTGCAGATTCCAAATCTGATCTCAGATTTGCTCTATCACATCTCATTTTTATGCTATCGGCATACCCCATTTTCATTGATTTTACCCGAAATTAACTCTTGTCACTTATGATTGCAAGTTGTTGCGAGTCAGCGCCTGCTTTAGTGTTAAAATATGGTGCTGTATTTTTGGTATAGTGTGTTTATAATATCATTTTATCTAGATATCCACATTTATTTAATATTTTTCTTCTGCAGTTTTTATTGAAAATGCAATATTTGATATCTAAAAAACCTGATGTGATAGACAAAAACTGATGTCAGATTTGGAATCAACACCCCAAAATTACATTAAAACCGTTGGAATACCTTATGCCACAAAAAGTGTGTTGACCAGTGTTATCCGAATCGGTCCCGGGCCTCCCCCCTAGGTCGACTCGGCCTCAAATAAGCACCTGGTGCGATGTGTAAACATCGCAACTGGGGGAGACAAATACGGCCGGGTGTGGTGTTGACCATCCACCCTCTCGCGTGCCGTGGCGGCCTTAATAGGTGCTCGCTAACAGCACTTGCCCCTACAGTCTGTCACAGGCTACACGGGTGGGGAGGGGGTCTTTGTCTTTGTTTCATGTCTCGTCATCAAGACTGTCGGGCCGGTCACGTGCTCCACCCCCTCCCCCCCTGCAAACTGATGACTCCGCGGCGGCCATCTTGGCTCGGGAAAGCGAACAAAACAGCGACGGCGGCGACGTCTCACGCGACGTCATCGCCACGCGCGTCGGACCCCGGCGTAGACTCTCGTGACCCCACGTGGCGCGGGTCTCCCCTTAGCAAGATGGCGCACGACTAAACATCGGCGTCGCGTGTTTTTAATGACGTTGAAACGCGTACGTCACTGTTGGCTCCTCACCCCTCGCCCCCGCCCCCCCACCTCCTCCCTCCCCCTCGCCCAACCGCCCCGGCCTGGCCATTGTGCGCGGGGCAGGAGGCACCACGACATTTCGGGGGTCCTCACTATCGGCGGCCCCCCACCCCCCTTCCTTAGACTACCCCCCCACACACCACCACCAACAACAACCCCCCCACCACCACCACCACCCCCGCGAGACATTGAAATCGCCGAGATCCCCCGCGCCGACATGGCCGAGGCGCCGCCGATCAGCGGCTTCGTGCGGCTGCCCGGGTGGGGGCCTTTCGGCGCGGCAGGTGCGTAAGGCCTGGGCGAGAGGGCCCGAGGTGGTTGCGGGGAGCGAGCGAACGAGCGAGTGAGGCGTGGGTGGGTGGGTGGGTGGACCACTGTGGGGGGTTTTCAGGTGACCACTGTGGGGGTGGGTGGGTGGAGCACTTGTGGGGAGATTTCCACGGGACCGGGGTGGGTGGGTGGACCACTGGGGCGGTTTTCGTGGGTCCAATGTGACCCTTGGCTACGTTGAGGGCTTTGCAAACCGTGAAAAGCTCATGGTTTATGGTCCTTGTTGGCGGCTCCGGGTATTCAGGGTCTTTAGTTCTTGGATTATTTGGGGAGGTTATGGGATTTTGAGGTCCATAGGGGTTCCGTGGTTGCTTGGAACCATGGGATTCATGCGGTCATTGGGGTCTGCGAGCACGGAGTATCTGCGGTGCTTTGGGAACTCTCGCATCTTTAGATCCCCAGGGTCTCTGATTGTGGCTAGGAGATGTTAACTACCTCGCCTGCTGCTGTATAATTGGAGTCGGTGTGTTCTCCCCGTGGTCGCGTGGATTATTCTCCGCGTCCTCCAGTTCTCCCCCCTCTTAACATTTTTGGCTGCTATACATTTCAACTTGATAAGGCTATCATTTGAGACCCGGTCGCTTATGAAAACGAGCTCTGTATCTCAGTGTGCCTTACCTGCTAAAGTAGGTTCGTTTCAGGGGTCCTGGTAATCTGTGGGTTTCTGGGGTCATCATATCACTGGGATTACTGTGTCGGTGTTCCCGGGGTCTTGGGATATCTGTTTTCCGGAATCGTAGAGTTTGTGGTGTTTTGAGGTGGCAGATATTTCACGGGGTCTTGATGACTCAGGTTACTCGGGTTTCGGGGGTTCCCGAGGGGGGGTGGTTTTTGGGGTCTTGAGGTATTCCTACTCATGGTTACACACTCGCGTTGCCACGAGTTGGTGTTTGGCACGGGACATTCCGAGAATTGGCATCAGTGTTCGGCTGGCAGGAATTAATTTGCGCCGAGATCTGATGTGGCATTGTGTTGACCTTAACACAATACTGCAGTGTTGATAATAGACCAAGGCTAACGGATAAATATATCCGGTTTGGTCAAAACATTAGTGGAAAAGTTGGCCACCCTACTACACTCCTAGACTGCGTTGTTTTGCCTTTTAAACGTGTTGTGAAAAAGAGGGTCAATTTGCATAACATTGATTTAAATGTACCCCTCTTCGCTTACATTTGAAACTCAGAGGGAATGAAGGGAAATGACACTGAAGATATTCATGGCAACTGACTTTTAGTGACCTTCACGTGCTCCATGTTGACGGTAACGTCACATTAATTTTCTTTGGCCCGTGACTGATTCATTGAATCTCCCAGGATTTAAGAATGTTTGAGCCTGTAAAGGTTGCTTGGGTGGGTGAACACCATAACGTGACAGGTGTTGAGGCTGTGTGTGGTTCGGCGTTGAGACTGTGGGTCGGTGTTGTTTGCGTTATACATTACCAGTTCAATTATTTTTGGGTGACATTAAAACGGAAACATGAACTGAACGTGAAAGAAGATCATACCAATTTCCTGAGTTCAGAATATGTTCCTAGTCATCGATACTTGCTAGCGAGTGATAGTACTCGTGACATCAGGGCTACAGTTAACGATAACGTTTAGGGATATAGTTGTCATAGGGGTTATCTCCATTATCATCATCAGCCATGAACAGTCCACTCTTGATGAAGGCCTCCCGCAAACGACAATTATTTCCAAGGCCTCATTTCAGCTGGGTCTGCCAGGTTTGGCAACTCAGAATATATTTCCTCCCCTGGCATATCCATTATACATCCAGTGTCCATACCTCTTGCTGTGGCTGTGGTTCTTCTTACAGCATTAGTCGCGTGCCACCTCCTCCTCCAGTCTCCCAGCGACCCAGAAAATATTGATTGGGAAATCAAGCCCTAGTTAAACCAGCCAGGTTACTCAAGAGGGAACCATCAGCGTTCATTATCCCTCCACACACAGAGAGCCCAACGCTGCAGTGCATACGGCCCGCGGTGGCCACAAGAGGCCCCAACACATTTGAAAGGGTCCCGCGGACGATGTTTATACGTCACTGCAAGTAGCATCTTTGTGGCGCTCATTGGGTAAAAAATAAAATTTAAATAAATTAAATCACGACGTTTCGGAGGCAACACAAGCTTCCGTCTTCAGGTGGAGGATCACGTGATACAGTAATTCTCCTGCGACGGTGCCACCTAAAGACGGAAGCTTGTGTTGCCTCCGAAACGTCGTGATTTAATTATTTTTTTTCACCTACGTGACTTTACCAAAAAAACCAAAGAGTATGGACCCTTGCAGTCACGAAAACTTCAAATCTAGGGGGGTGAAATATTGTCGACCCTGGTAACATTTTAGCGGATTGTTGCTCTGCGTTCTGGGTGTTGTATTATTTAAAAAAACCTATATACGAGTTGCTTATGAAAATAACGTTTTACGCATAATAATAATAATTCGACTCGGCAATTGCGCTGCACACCGAGTCTGATTACACGCTCGGTGGTTCAGTGGCCGTCACGTGATCCTTGGCGGCCCATGAGGGCACGTTCGGTCATGTGTACTGCGAATCTGGTGTGTGGTTTAGCTTCCAATTGGAATTTAAATAATAATGATGTTTGGAAGAATTAGAAATATGTAAACGTTCTCATTGAGAATTTTTTTCGGGGTTTTAAGACCAAAGTATTTGTACGTTTTGAACACGTTTTTGTTGCACTTTGAGTGTAACGCATAACCCCATGAGTTGGCATAAACTATTGCATAGCATTTCTAATTTATGTTAATATACATTTTTAGCTAATTTACCGTACTCACGATTTCAAGAAGGTAATGTTTCATTTTGCAACGTGAAAATACATTTTAGTCGGTGCCAAAATTAGGTAATGGAAAAAAACTGGGAATGTGACGCGGTGTCAAGGTTTGCTCGGTGGACTTGCAAATCAGAGGTCACCGGTTTAATTCAATCTCCTGGTGCGGCAGTTAAACTATGCTGCAATATTAATAGCTTTTTGCACTTTCATCTGGTACAAAAACTGACACCTTTTTACAAGGGATCATGTTTGCAATAACCGCAACACAAGCAGTCAAAAATGCAAACAAAAAGAAACAACTCTGATAATGATAATGATATGCACTGTCCTTGAAGTTGATTGGTCCACACCCGAGACAGCTTTTCTTGGAGCCTAGTCTCCATTGGTGTTTGACCAGATGAAAAAGGGGTCCAACACCAATGGAGACTAGGCTCTAAGAAAAGCTGTCTCGGATGTGGACCAATCAACTTCAAGGACAGTGCATATCATTATCAGAGTTGTTTCTTTTTGTTTGCATTTTGACTGCTTGTGTTGTGGTTATTGCAAACATGATCCCTTGTATAAAGGTGTCAGTTTTTGTACCAGATGAAAGGGTAAAAACCTATTACTATATTTTGCCACTGGTAAAGGAGGTCTCATAGTGTACTATGCTGCAAGTTTCGTAATGCCCTCTCGCCCCTACCTCTGTCCACCAAACAGCAGTGTAAAAGGTTGCACTACGGTAAGTCCATCGGCAGGGCTCGTGTGGTGGGGTAAAGGGTGGGTCTTCAAAGATGTGGAAGAGTAGGCCAAGCATATCCTCGGGAGGGGCTCGTGGGCTGAGTAGGCAGGTAATTTCAGGGCTGCACCACCTTGACTGTTTTACCTTGGGATGGTAAATTATTGAACGACCCAAATACATCTGAAAAATAAAAACATATTTGGTGATAACACAGTTGGCAGGAGTGCACAAATGCAAAAAACAAAAACTCATTGCATCTGTCAATCATAAAACACTGGCCAAAGGATAAATTGTATGAGAGGTGACGTCTTGGATAATTCTTCATGTCAGCTATCGTATATATTAGGGCTGCTAAACGATAACCGGTAACCATTTTCAGAATCGGTCACCGGTTCCGAAAGTAAACGACCAGTAACCCTTTCCAGTGTCATTTTAATAACGGAAGCACTGATTTAAGACATGTACGACATTTTTTAAACTGCCTCACCAGGAGATGGAATCCAAATGCCGACCTCTGCAATGCTTGCCATTACTCCACTGCGGCAACTTCTTGCGCTACTCGGTTGAAGAGTTAAATAATAATAATTTTGTTTATTGCTCTGGACGTGCTTATTGTGTGCGGTTACCGGTAAAGCAAGAAGAGCTTTTAACATCCAAACCAATTGAAGAAATATGGGCCACGTTGCTATAGGATAGGCGACATTTTGAGCAGTGCCCCTTCTTTATAGCTCGCGAACAAGTGCCATTGCCTGAAATGTCACCTGTTATATATTTCCAATGCTATCTGCAACCGCCGTCGCTCCTGCTAGTGGCAGGGGCGACGGCGGTTGTTTATCCCGAGCACCGCCGCGGTTTACCCACCGCCTCTGGCGCCACAGCTTTAACCGCGCTTTCACCGCGAGCGTGTCGCCACCGCCGCCACCCAACCGCCACTAAAGCCATCGCCCGCGTTGCGTTATATCACGGCAGGCTGCGAGAAGATTATGGGAATCGGGGCTGCTAAGGAGCGCGACCCCAGTCTGCATGTCCCTAACAGGTTTTTGTATCAAGGTGAGCCTTGCTGACGATGAGCGGTGGTGAGCGATGGTGAGCGGTGGTGAGCAAGAGGCCTGGTGCTCGCCTGGTCTCTTCCGCTCGCCGCTTCTCTTACCTACGTAGCCCCGGCCCGTGTCACTGAAACGTCGGACAACCCACGAGTGCCTCCACTCATCACCTGGAGTTCCTCCCACTTAAAGCCGGCTCCACACCTCCGGCGATCGGTTGTGCCACTGAATTGCTTGTGTGGATGTCTCTACAACAATTCCCATAATCGGTTGCTCCCAGTCGAGCTAGACTCTGCTTTTTAGCTCGGCGATTTGTAGCAACGTGCTGCACGTTTGCGAACTGTGATTGGTTGTGGCAAATGTGGGCGAGGGGTTTGGAACAAACCAGCACAAGGGCAGGTGTAGAGACATCATTGCTGCACAACTGATCGCTCGGGTGTGGACCCGGCTGAAGCCTTATATACCCCTTCTCGATTGGCACATCTGAGCCAAGCCAGAACGGGTCCCTCGTGGTAGGGGTGGTTTTCCACTAGCTGTTTGCCGAGCCGAGCCAGGACCAAACCATGCTACACTGGCCTCACAAGAAGATGTCTGAATCTGGCTCGGGGCCAAGCAGGGCCAGGGGTGGGGTGTTATTGACGCATTGAATTGGTGGGATGTCAGTCCACTGAGGACGACGTCACCGCGTGTTTTCCCACTCGTTCATTACGTGTGACATTGGCACCTCAACTCGGTTACTGCTGTGGAAAAACAACCTTGCGCCTTCTGAGCCACGCCGGGCCGGTTCGGCACGGCCAACGTGGCTCGGTTGTGCAGTGTAAAAGAAGTAGTGGATGCTCTATCCTTCTTGCACTGTTTGGTTCCAACCATATTGGCGGTCGTCTTCTTTGACCATTTTTCTGAGACTTTGCAAACGGAACTTCATTCAGCAGTGGATTGACATAAGGACTGTACATAAAGGCCTTGCTGTACCCGTCTCTCACCTATACCATGTGGAATGATCATAAAAATAACAGCATTAATCAGGTTCGCCCACTGGATTTGAATCGCGAATCTCTCCAACAAGCGGCGAACGAACCATCAACGCTACGGCCATCGCCACAATCGCCAGCAACACGGTTAGTTGAGCCAGCCGCCCGCTTGAAAACAGCGGCAACGCCACTCCTCCTTGGGTGGCGGTCTTTGATGGCCCATGTGATCAGCGGCCGATTGGTCCGGCAAAACACCTCCGCGTTTGTTTGCCGTGTCCTTTGGCGGTTCGGTTAACTGGCGTTGGAGTCGCGGCCAGGGAGGTGGTGGTGCAATGGTGCGGAGAGGCGTTGCTTGTTGCTCGTTTTCCGTCTGTGAGTGAAACTGCCTCCAATATTTCCTGCTGCTCCCTGTGCAGATCCATCTGGTGTAGAGAGATGCACGCAGCTCTGACACAGCCCATAGCTGGACATAGCCTAAAGCCCTGATGCAGCATATAACTTGGACACAGCCCAGACACAGCTCATAGCTTAAGATATAGGCCAAGCATTAGTGTACCCCATAAACTCAACTCATGAACGTACCCTTAATCCTAAGCCCTAAGCCAAATACCTAACCTAACCCATAACATGAATTTCATTATCGTTATGCGAGGGTAAACAAGTCTAAAAATAATGTTAATAAAATGATGAAGATCTGCCTCTAAACACAATTGCAAACCTAGTGTAAATTTTCATACAAACATTAAAACACAATTCCTGCAAACTCCATAACCCCACTCTTCACCAAAACCCCACTCCTTATTACGACCCTACTCCTTACCACGACCCCACTCTTCACCACGACCCCACTCCTCACCACGACCCCACTCCTCACTATGACCCCACTCCTCACTATGATCCTACTCCTTACCATGACCCCACTTCACCATAACCCCACTCCTCACCACAACCCTACTCTTTACCATGACCCCACTCCTCACCGCAACCCCACTCTTCACCACGACCCCACTCTTCACTTTGACCCCACTCCTCACCACGACCCCACTCCTCACTATGATCCTACTCCTTACCATGACCCCACTTCACCATAACCCCACTCCTCACCACGACCCCACTCTTCACCACGACCCCACTCTTCACCACGACCCCACTCCTCACCACGACCCCACTCCTCACTATGATCCTACTCCTTACCATGACCCCACTTCACCATAACCCCACTCCTCACCACGACCCCACTCTTCACCATGACCCCACTCCTCACCGCAACCCCACTCTTCACCACGACCCCACTCTTCACCACGACCCCACTCCTCACCACGACCCCACTCCTCACTATGATCCTACTCCTTACCATGACCCCACTTCACCATAACCCCACTCCTCACCACGACCCCACTCTTCACTATGACCCCACTCCTCACCACGACCCCACTCTTCACCACGACCCCACTCGTCACCCAACCCTCCATACATAGCCCCACTTCTCACCTTAACACACCGAAGCTGTCCAAATTCCTCACCTCACCTCTAACCTGACCTCTCGCTTAAGCCCTCGTCACAATTCTGACTCCACGTTTCATTCTAACCCCACTCTTCACCCCCAACTCTTCATCCGCTGTGAACCCCAAAACCGCCCCCCTTTCGTCCACCGCCCCCTCCCCCACCCCCCAGGTGAACCCGAGCCCCCCGCTAGGAGCGGTCACCGCTGCATCGCAGACAGCGCGAACCTCTACGTGTTCGGGGGCTACAACCCGGACTTTGATGAGTCGGGTGGGCCTGGAAACGCGGAGTATCCCCTGTTCCGTGAGCTGTGGCGCTACCACCTGGCGACGGGCACGTGGCACCGCGTGCCCACCGACGGCTACACCCCCAAGGAGCTCGCCTCCATGTCCGGTGAGTGAGGAGCGAGAGCAGGGGAGGGGGGGCAGGGGGGCGGGCGGGCGGGCGGGCGAGTGGCAGGGAGTGTTGACGGCTACCACTGCCGCCTTGGGTTAGGCGGCCGGCCTGCGGGGGGCTACGTGTATTTTGTGTGTGCGCGTGTAATGGTCCTACATGGCAATAGCCTGCTGATGCCTGGTGTGTGTGAGTGAGGATTATCTGAACCGGTCATGGGAATCCCCTATGTCGACTCGGCCTCAAATGAGTACCTGGTACGGCGGTGTGTAAACGTCGCCACTCGGGAGACAAAGACTCGTGTGCTGTGCCGGCCTCCATCGGTGACGGTCGCTAAAAAACAGAATTTGCCCTAAAAGTCTGCCAACGCTGTACGACGGGGGGCAATTGGGGATGTTCTGTCTTTTTAAATCCTTTATATTAAGTTCGCTTGCTTGCTTAGGACCGTGAAAATCTTTCGGTCGTTTTTTAACCCACTTCCCGTGATCCAATCGAGCTGACATTTTGCACAGACTCGTTGTGCGTGACAATGAATTTTCGTGAAAAAAAATTTCCAAAATTTTACATTGTTTAAGGAAATTTTTTTCAATATTTATTTACCAATTGGTTAATGCTGGCACACAATCATCTGACCCATAGGTGGCAGCCATCTCAAGCCAGAGGACGAGAGGACTCTAGCCGCCCCGATGCCACGCATATAAAGGATTTATAGTGAAAAACTTTGTTTTTACGGGTTAATTTTTCTGCGTCGACGTGTGCAGTCGTCCTGCATGGCAGCAGCCTGCTGACGTTCGGCGGCACGGGCGTGCCGTTTGGCGAGAGCAGCGGCAACGACGTGAACGTGTGCAACCTGCGCTCGCGCTGCTGGACGCGGCTGCCGAGCCGCGGGCGCAAGCCCAGCAAGATCTACGGGCAGGCCATGGCCATCATCCACGGCGCCCTGTACGTGTTCGGCGGCACCACGGGCTACGTGTACAACACCGACCTGCACCGCCTCGACCTCGGCACGCACGAGTGGGTCAAGCTGGAGCCCTGCAATGGTCGAGACGAGATGCCCGGCGAGAGGTGAGCGCCGCCGGTGGCGATGGTCAGGCGTGGGGGTCTGGCGGTAAGGGGGGGGCTGGGCTGTGTGGGAAAGTAGAGGGGTGAGCGTGGCGAGCGTGGTATGTGGGTGAGTGGGGAGCGGTACTGTCGCGGTACTGTAGCGGTAAGCGCGCTGCGCTACGGATCTGGCGACCCGAGTACGAATCCCGCTCACGGCCAACACCAGTGACGATTATCTGAACTGCTCCTCGGCCTCCCAAAGGTCGACTCGGCCTCAAATGAGTACCTGCTTTGTTGTGTAATCATTTACACTTGGGAGACAAAGGCGGCCGGGTATGGTGCTGGTCACCCAACCCCCTCATGTGCCGTGCTGACGTTCATAGTTGCTCGCTAACAGCACTTTAGGCTATACAGGGAATCTTTGGCTTTGGATGGTGAGCCGTGTCATGGCTGAGACGAGATGCCTGGCAAAGAAGTGGGGATTGTGGTGTGTGGTTAGTGTTGGGGGTTAGAGCCAGTAGCGTTGTGTTGCCTATGATGTGTTCCTAGCATTGTTGCTTTTATTGTATTTCTAGTGCCCGTGTTGTGTTGCTCGTGTGGTGTTGCTCACGTTGTGTTGCTCGTGTTGTGTTGCTCACGTTGTGTTGCTCGTGTTGTGTTGCTCACGTTGTGTTGCTCGTGTTGTGTTGCAGATTTTGTGTTGCTCACGTTGTGTTGCTCGTGTTGTGTTGCTCACGTTGTGTTGCTCGTGTTGTGTTGCTGATTTTGTGTTGCTCACGTTGTGTTGCTCGTGTTGTGTTGCTCACGTTGTGTTGCTCGTGTTGTGTTGCTCACGTTGTGTTGCTCACGTTGTGCTGCTCGTGTTGTGTTGCTCGTGTTGTGTTGCTCACGTTGTGTTGCTCACGTTGTGTTGCTCGTGTTGTGTTGCTCACGTTGTGTTGCTCGTGTTGTGTTGCTCACGTTGTGTTGCTCGTGTTGTGTTGCTCACGTTGTGTTGCTCGTGTTGTGTTGCTCACGTTGTGTTGCTCACGTTGTGTTGCTCGTGTTGTGTTGCTCACGTTGTGTTGCTCGTGTTGTGTTGCTCACGTTGTGTTGCTCACGTTGTGTTGCTCACGTCGTGTTGCTCACGTTGTGTTGCTCGTGTTGTGTTGCTCACGTTGTGTTGCTCGTGTTGTGTTGCAGATTTTGTGTTGCTCACGTCGTGTTGCTCACGTTGTGTTGCTCACGTTGTGTTGCTCACGTTGTGTTGCTCGTGTGGTGTTGCAGATTTTGTGTTGCTCACGTCGTGTTGCTCACGTTGTGTTGCTCACGTTGTGTTGCTCACGTTGTGTTGCTCACGTTGTGTTGCTCACGTTGTGTTGCTCACGTTGTGTTGCAGATTTTGTGTTGCTCACGTTGTGTTGCTCGTGTTGTGTTGCTGATTTTGTGTTGCTCACGTCGTGTTGCTCACGTTGTGTTGCTCACGTTGTGTTGCTCACGTTGTGTTGCTCACGTTGTGTTGCAGATTTTGTGTTGCTCGTGTTGTGTTGCTCACGTCGTGTTGCTCGTGTTGTGTTGCTCGCGTCGTGTTGCTCACGTTGTGTTGCTCGTGTTGTGTTGCTCACGTCGTGTTGCTCACGTTGTGTTGCTCGTGTTGTGTTGCTGATTTTGTGTTGCTCACGTTGTGTTGCTCGTGTTGTGTTGCTCGCGTCGTGTTGCTCACGTTGTGTTGCTCGTGTTGTGTTACTTATTTTGTGTTGCTCACGTTGTGTTGCTCGTGTTGTGTTGCTCGCGTCGTGTTGTTCACGTTGTGTTGCTCACGTTGTGTTGCTCGTGTTGTGTTGCAGATTTTGTGTTGCTCACGTTGTGTTGCTCGTGTTGTGTTGCTCACGTTGTGTTGCTCGTGTTGTGTTGCTGATTTTGTGTTGCTCACGTTGTGTTGCTCGTGTTGTGTTGCTCACGTTGTGTTGCTCACGTTGTGTTGCTCGTGTTGTGTTGCAGATTTTGTGTTGCTCACGTTGTGCTGCTCGTGTTGTGTTGCTGATTTTGTGTTGCCCTCGTTTGTGTCGCTCGCGCTGTGCTGCAGGTACCGGCACGAGATTGCGCATGACGACACTGAGGATCTACGTACTGGGGGGGGGCACCTCGTGGATGGCCTACCCCCTCGACAAGGTGAGAACGCCACCTCCTCTTCCTCCGCCTCGTCACCTCCTCACCACCACCGCCCTCTCACCGCCACCTCATCATCCTCCACCCCCCCACTGTCCCCACTGGGTACGTGTGTTTTATAATAAATGTGTGCCCATGTGTCTGCTTGGGGAGCGGTGGCGTAGTAGTTGGCGCACTGCACTTCGAACCCGGTGACCCGAGTTTTCTGCCCTCTGATAGGCAACATTAGTGGTAAATATTTGAACCGGTCCTGGGCCTCCCCTAAGATCAATTGATCCTTATGGCAGTACCCCGGGGTAACAAATAGTACCAAATGGCCGAGACAATTAAATATTTTAATTCTGGGACACTATTTTTTCCAGGGGTGTACTAAGGTCCGTGACTGGGGTACCAATCAATCCGACATCAGTGCTACTCCGCTATGTCGAAACGCAGCGAGGACGATTGCGCTGAAACCCTGAACGCTCGTACGCACCGTAGTGGTGCATCGTGAGTACAGCTCGTCGAGATGAGTCGATGGCCGCATCGCCGACCATCAACAGACTAAAAATGACTGCATCACGGACATTATGCGAGAGCCGAGGTACTGTGGTACCCCAGGGTACCGCCATGAGGTTCAATTCGGCCTTAAATTGGTACCTGGTGCGGTGTGTAAACATCATCATTCGGGCGTGGTGCTTGCCCCAACAGTGGTTAAATCTATATGGGAGGTCTTGTCTTTGTTTTATCTGCACGTGTGTGTCCATGTCTGCAGATCAACGCCTACAATCTGGAAAACAACATGTGGGAGGAGATCATGACCAAGCCTCATGATAAGATCGGTGAGCTCACTTCTCCGTAGCACACCTTCAGTTTGGTTTGTGGCAACGTTAGTTTGAGGTGAGGTGATGACGTGAGTTTGTGACGTCGTGTCCGTGTGCCACCAGGATTCCCGGCTGCCAGGCGATGCCACAGTTGCGTGCAGATCGGCAAAGGTACGGCCACCGTTGTACCGAGGTGTCACCACCGCATTGCCACCAACACCAACTGCAAACTAAGACTAAGATCCCCCCTATAGCCTTTAACAGGCTGATGGAGCTTGTGTTGTTAGCAAGCACCAATTAAAGCCGGCATGGCACACCTTCACCAAGCCGCACTGACTAGCCTGGTGAAGTATGGCCATATAATCACCGTGTGGGGAGGCCTTCCTCCAGTAGTGCATGTGTTGTGCACGAGTGCATGGCCACTCTGCCGTCTCGTGGTAATGATCACCTACACTGGTCTACCAGCGACCCGGAGAATATTCGGCGAGAAATTAACACCTGCCTGTACGTCTGTTTCTGTGAGTGTATCCTCATGTGTGTCTATCCGTATGTCTCTGGCTGTCTGTCCGTGTGGCTGTCTGCCTGAGCGTACGTACGTGTGTCTTTGTGCGCCAGACACTACTCACGAACAGCACTTGCCCCAGCAGTCTGCGTAGGCTATAAGTGGGATCTTTGTCTTTGTCCCAGACGTGTTCATCTGTGGAGGCTATGATGGAGAGAGAATCTTTGGTGACCTGTGGCGGCTGAATCTGGGGTCCTTCCAGTGGACGAAGCTGCCCGCGGAGATGCCTGAGCCGGCGTACTTCCACTGTGCTGCTGTCACGCCGGTAAACTCCCCGCCCGTCCGTCACATTGCCGTGGACCAAACGCCACGTGGCACTGAACCTTAACCATAACCTAACCCTAATTTAACCCTAACCTAATTCTTAACTCTAATCTAATCCTCACATAACTCTTAATCCTACACTAACCAAAAGCTAACACTCAACCATAAACTAATCCTCACCTTATTCTTAATCATAAACTTACCCTAGCGTAACTTTAACCTAACTGTTAACCATAACCAAATTCTAACCTAACTCTTACCTCTAACATAGCTCAAACATAACCTCACTGTTAATCCTATCCTAACCCTAACCATAAATATAACACTAACATAACCAATACTGACCATCCCTTTCCTTGCTGTGAACTAAAAGCAACGTGGTACCTAACTCTGTATGTCTCAACGTGTGTCTGTACGTGTAAATGGGTGCTCGCTAACAGCGACTTCCCAAACATTCTGTTAAGGGCTACGCAAAATATTATTTGACTCGTTTTCCACTCGCACATCCGAACCGTGCCAGCACGGGGCCAGGACGAGGTCGGGATGAAGCCAGCACGGCACGGGTGGATCTTGGATTATTTTGTTCGTGTTTAGTTGGAGCCGTGGTAACCGGGTTGCATTGCCCAATGGTTTTGACCAGAGGCAAAAATAAATCGATAAAACAACACTGGCATTTGATCCTTATGGCGGTACCCCGGGGTACCAAATAATACAAAATGGCCGAGACAATAAAATATTTTATTTCTGGGACACGATTTTTACAGGGGAGTACTTAAGTCCGCGACTGGGGTACCAATCAATCCGAAATCGGTGCAACTCCGCGATTTCGAAACACAGCGAGGATGATTGCGCTGAAACCCTGAACACTCGCGGTACGCACCGTAATGGAGCATCGTGTGTACAGCTCGTCGAGATGAGTCGATTGCCGCATCGGCGACCATCAACAGACTAAAAATTACTGCATCACGGACATTGCGCGAGAGCCGGGGTACTACGGCACCCCGGGGTACCGCCATAAGGTTCATTTTACTGAGCCCAACTGAACTGGTGGAACCAAACCGTGCTATGCTGGCCCCACGAAGCATCTAAATCAGAAGTGCGAGTAGAAACAGTCTGCATCAGTAGCAGGCCATGCTTTCCCACCTGATGATGGACGCTTGTGTTGCGCCCGAAACGTCGTGATCTATTTTATTTCATTTTATACCCACGTGACTTTACTGAAAGAACCAAAGAGTATGGATTCCTGCAGTCACGAAAGCTTCAAATCAAGATTGGAAGGAGATATTTATCTTTGTGCATTTGTGTCTCATATCCACGCGTCCCCCGTGCACGCGCGTGTGCGCACGCGTGCAGGCTGGCTGCATGTACGTGCACGGCGGTGTGGTGAGCATCCAGGAGAACCGGCGTACGCCATCGCTGTACCGCGCCTGGCTCACGGCGCCCAGCCTGCTGGAGCTCTGCTGGGAGCGGCTGCTCGCCAGTGCTCCCTGCCTCGCCCACGCCTCCCCACGCCACCTGCTGCAGCTCGGACTCAGCTGGCAGCTCATCGATCGCCTGCGCGACACGTGAACTCTCCCGCTCGCTCGCTCGCTTGCTCGCCCGCTCGCCCACTTTCCTGGCGAGCGAGCGAGCCAGGAAAGTGGGAGGGCGGGGTGGAGGGGATGAGATGGGACGCACACAAACCAGTCTGCAGTGACCCGTGAACATTCCCACTCACCCATTTGCTCACCTACTCACTGGGTGAGGAGGCGAGGAGACGGGTGTACAGTGAGGTGAGGAGGGGAGACACGCAATGGCAGGCTGTGTGACACATGATTTTGTCTATTCGCTCGCCCGCTCATTCACCCGCTCACCCCACTCAAGTGTCCACTCGCCGGGATGGAGGGAGCTGGGCAGGAAGTGGGTGGGCGAGTCACGGGGTGGTGGACCCGTGAACTCGCCCACTCGCTCACCCGCCCGGTGAGCATAGGGGGCGCTACCGTGGGGTGTAGGATGGTGGGGGGGGGGAGTGTTGTTGTGTGTGCGTTAAGCCAGCTCCACACGTGAGCGATGAGTTGCTGCAACTCGGTTGGGTCCTGGTGTGCAACGGAACCGCTGACGTGTGGACATCTCTGCAACTCTGTTTTTCGCAGTAAAGACCGAATCCAGTATGTAGCGACGCGTTTAGCCTTGTGCCACACATTCGCGAGCAGCGATTGGTCAATCGGCCATTAGGATCCTGATTGTCTGAAGCCGTTGAAAGTCCTCGTCGCGCAACTTCTCACCCAGACGTGGACAAAGCGGCTTCGGACGCTGATCGATCTGTGTCATTTCCAGAGCAGTTTGGTTGCATAGCCGATCGCTCGGGTGTGGAACCAGCTTTACTCAATAGTGGGGCGAGTGGTGAGCGGAGTAATTTGGCAGTCGAGGAGCGTTGTCGTCGTCGTTAAAGTGATGGTTTAGACTTTTTAAAATTTCTTTTGCACTTTTCGGGAAGGGAGGGAGAGGGTGAATTGTGACTACGCATGTAGATTTGATTTTAAAACCAAAACAGGCGATCGAAGAGTGTGGGGGGGGGGGGGGGGGCAGCCATGGGAGAAGTGGAGGGCTGGGGGGGGGTGGCAGAGACCCCCGCCACAGAGACCGCCATGCTTCCTAACGCTTCCTGTGCTTCCCTCACACTTCCCGGACGCTCCTTCCCACTGCTCCACCGTCTCCAGCATGCCTTTTCCACTGCACAACCGAGCCGCACCAGGGCAGGGCCAAGCTGGCCCAGCGTGCGGCTCAGGAGGCGCCAGCGTTGTTTTTCCACTGCAGGAGCCGAGAGCCCCGTGCAGATGATGAGGCGACACGTCTTTTGAGTTCTACCAAACGATGTCACGGCCCTACTTTGCCCCTAGCCAGATTCGGATGTCGCTCCCAAGCCATTTGTCCTGTTATGGGCGCATCGCATCTAAGTTGTTGTGAGCCCGTCGTAGCATGCTTTGGTTCCGGCTCGGCTCTGCAAATAGCCGGTGGAAAAACCACCGGTGCTGCGAGGGACCCGTGCTGGCTCGGCTCGGATGTGCCAGTGGAAAAATTGGTAAGAGAAGAGCAGGAGGAAGAGGAGGAGGAGTAGTGCAGCTTAGGGTCAGTGTCGTGTTGCATGGTTTTGATTTAATTGAGCTGCGATTATAATTAACGAACTCATTATTTAATGGCTGTGTGATGTGCGCGTGTACATATATACATACAGACACAAGGTGTGCGCGTCAATAGTACATACCCACCCACACGAGTGTGCGTGTGGCAGCAACGCGGTGATGGCCTGGGAGCCTGAAGCCTTAGGTTCCAATCCTTGTTGGGGAGGCTCAGGATTGACACCATCGTCACCATATAGCAGTTATCGGCATCATCGGTAGCACCATCATCATTGGCGTCATCTAGCAACTGCCATCATAATCCGTGGCACCGTGGGTAAGCTGGTATCCGCTTTTATTCTCAGTCGTTTAGACATCTGCAACTCTGCGCTCGCTGGTTTTCCCAAATCTACAATCGCTCCCTTACAGCCAGGCTGCTTATGGGATTTCTCACCTTCCATGACCCCAAGTCACACCAGCGCTTCAAGAGTTGCTCTGGCTCCCAGTGCACATCCGGATAGTTTATAAACTCTTGCCTACTTATGCACACGGCTTAGATAAACACATTTCCAGCCTTTTCCAAAACTCCAACACACCCATAGAAAACCTCATCACGGGGCTGGTCTTGACTCTGCATACAGCTCTGACTACAACGGCCCACGTGTACAAAACGCATTTGGGGAGCGCGCCTTTTCGTACCCTGGGCCCCAAGGCTTGGAATTAACTTACCAGCAAACTGCGTGTAGATAATAAGTATAACCCGTAAAAACAAAGTTTTTCACTCTAAATCCTTTATATGCGTGGCGGCTAGAGTCCTCTCGTCCTCTGGCTTGAGATGGCTGCCACCTATGGGTCAGATGATTGTCTGCCAGTATTAAACAATTGGTAATTAAATATTTAATTTGTTTTCCCTAAACAGTGTAAAATTTTGGATTTTTTTTTCACGAACATTAATTGTCTCGCACAACGAGTCTGTGTGCAAAATGTCAGCTCGATTGGATCACGGGAAGTGGGTTAAAAAACGACCGAAAGGTTTGCACGGTCGTAAGCAAGCAAGCACGTAAGCGAACTTAATATAAAGGATTTAAAAATTAAAATACGTTTCGGAAAGCGTTTACAATGTTATCTTTTCAACCTGGCTTTTAATTCTTGAGCTCATAATTAATGTGATGCACTGCTGGTCAATATTGTAGTCGGCACAATGCAAGTAACGTTCGTATATGGCAGCGTCATCACCATCTGCAGCATCGCCATCGGCAGCATCATTTCACAATTGGTATTATCATCGAGCATCATCAGCAACACTCTACCTACTCTCTTTGGTTTTTTCGGTAAAGTCACGTAGGTAGAAAAAACCAAAGAGTATGAATCCTTGCAGTCACGAAAACTTCAAATCTATAAGCAACACTCTTAATAATAATTACATTTTGAGGCGCATTAATCCCAACGCACCATGTATGAAAAGCAGGAAATAAATAGAACCAGGGAAAACATCCAGAACTTGGCGGGGAATTAAGGCCAATTTAAAGAGGCGAGTTTTCAAGACATTTAAACCGCTCTAACAACTCTTAATTCTTGATTGTCTTATTACCGAAGGCAAAGCGTTGCCCCACAGTCTGGGAGCTGCACTGGCAAAAAGCCTGGCCACCCCAGGAACAGAGCCTTGACCTCGCAGTCCTTAGAAGAAGGCGATGAAGATCTCAGGGACATCATTGGGGGTGTAAATATGGATAAGCTCCTGCAAATGTTGTCGGGCTAAGCCATTGACAATTATCTGGCTCAACCGCCTCCAATGTAAAATTAGAGTTGCTGCGCCACACCAACATTAGCCACGCGAAGAAGATCGGCGTCGTTAACTTCATCGTCGTCATCATCGGCATTCTTACCAACAAAATGATCATCGCCACCTGCAGCGTCCGTATCATTTCTCCATCGTCGTCGTCGCCGCTGCCATCCTTGTCGTCGTCGTCTCCAAAAGAGGACCAGAGAAATTCTCGGCACCGGGTGAGGCTGTCGCAGGGCTGTCGCAGGGCTGTACCAGAAGGTCGACTGTTATTGTCGCCGTTTTTTGTCGATTCGCTCGGAATCTATCAGAATAGACTGGGCCCTGCCATACTCATGTGGAATGAATCACTGCTGGCTCGGGAACCGGCAGGGTGAGATGAGCCGCGGCATACATCCATGCGTTCTCTTGATGTGCGCCAAGAACACACGGGGCCTGTATTATGGCTGTTTTTATCGTGATGATGGTGACCTGTATATAGGAATGCACGTCGCATAGGCATGGGGGTTTTACTACTGCCTGAGTTCTCGCTGTTGTGCTGCTGTGTTGCTCTCCCCCATGTGTTTTTAGGTTGTGCTGCTACGTGTTGCTTGGCATGCTGTCTGACGTTCTGCTCCCGCGTGCCGGGATCTTCTTTAAGACCTGCACTGAGTTCCAATTGAAATGGAGTTCCAATTCGATTGTCTAACGCTGCCTCCGATCTATTTCTAACACTGGCTCGTATCGCTAACGAATCTTATCTCGAACACTCTTCTATCCCTATCACTGCCTTCTATCTCCAACCCTGACTCAAATCTCTAACCCTGTCCGCTATCTCTAACGCTGCCTCCTATCGCTACCGCAGACTTCTGCTGTTGCGGTTGTGCTGTGTAGTTCTCTGACGTGCGTTCGGGTCGTACCGCGTGTTGTCCTTCAACGATGTCCGACGATTTGCTCCGTGCGCTCAGAGCTTCCGAAGTTTCTACGGAAGCTCCCAAACGCCTCGAGCGAAACATCGGAGATTGCGACGGACGACACGGTGCGACCCGAGCCGCAACGTTGGAGTGCTGGGCCCCCCCCCCGCGGGCTTTGTGGAAATCAATGCGAGTGATAATTGTTTTTTTAGCCTTCTATCTGGCAACAAAACTGACACTTTTTTTACAAGGAGTCATGTTTGCATATACCACAATACCTGCAGCAGCCATAATGCAAACAAAAAACATGCTTTATGGCTGCAGGTATTGTGGTCTATGCAAACATGACTCCTTGTAAAAAAAAAGGTGTCAGTTTTGTTACCAGATAGAAGGGTAAAAAAACAATTATCATTTTTTTTTACTGGCAAATGAGGTTCCAATGGTATCAATGCGAGTGTCGAGGTGTTCGACCCGTCGAGCCGTGGACAGTCTTCCACGTCCGTCGTTCCTCGTGGCGTTTGGTGGTGGAGGAGGCAACTATCTGGGTCTCGTCATTGAGCTGAGGCCTCGCAAAAACACAATGCTGTGCAGACGTCAGATAATCCCGGGCTGAGTTTCGACTTTGCCGACACTCATCAGCCAATTGAAGCCTCATTATTATAATTAGTCTGTATTTAACCAGAATCAGTCGCACGCCCAGGTACAAACATTGAGAGGGTGCGTTATTTTGGGGAACTGAAATTGGGCGTTTGTAAATGGCACGTTCACTCTGTAAATGATACGAGAAATGCAATCCAGAGGTCGCTGGTTCAATCTCCTGGCGTGGCAGGTGAAATAATGGAGCGAGTTTTTTTCAATCCACCAACACCGCTGCTGGTCACCCATCAGCGTTAATTGGTTCACAGAAGTCGATCGGTAGGCCACGTGGGGTGGGGCAAAGTGTGACCATCGTGGAGGAGTAGGCCAAAAACACTCTTGAGAGCGCCATCCACCAGCAGTAGCGAGAACCAGCCAATGCAGGGCTGCACCTTCACCCATCTGTAAAATAAAATATACATCTGATCAGGATACAACCCCTTGAGATTCACATCCCATTGTGAAAACGTGTGCCATCGGCCCTAATGCTTGGCAAGAGCTAAGTCTGGTTTGTGTCTCGCGTGTCTGTGTGTGCGTGTTGCTTCTAGTTTTGAAGCTTTCGTGACTGCAAGGATTCATATTATTGGTTCTTTCGGTAAAGTCACGTAGAAGGGAAATAATAAAATAATAAAAACAGCGCTTGCGTTGTGGCCGAAACGTGAGAATTTTATGATATTTTATTATTTCCCTTCTACGTGACTTTACCGAAAGAACCAAGAATATGAAAGAAAACTAGGTAAAACAAAGTTAAGTCACGTAGGTAAAAAATAAGTAAATAATAAAAGAAATGAAATATTTTAATAATAAATTAATAGAAATACAAATATTTATTTTATTTCTATTATTTCTATTTACTTATTTTTTCCCTCCGTGATTTTACCGAAAAAAACCTGAGTATGTGTTGCTTCTGTTGGGTGCAGTGGTGCAGCAGTTAGCGCACTGCACCGCAAACCCCGTGTCCTCTACTCGATTCCTCGCCACGGCCGTCATCGTCGGTGCCGAATACCTGAACCGGGTGCTTGGCTTCGCTTAGTTTGAGTCTGTGAATTAACTCGAAACGACTGAATTCATCACTGCGCCCCGCCACTCCCCACAAACCTTAAGCGGCAGGTGTTACCTGGTGCGGTGTGTAAGAACATCGGGCACTCGGGGAGACAAAGGCGGCTTGCTTGCTTACGACCGTGCAAATCTTTCAGTCGTTTTTTAACCCACTTCCCGTGATCCAATCGAGCTGATACTTTGCACACAGACTCGTTGTGCGAGACAATGTTCGTGAAAAATTTTTGTTCCAAAATATTACAGTTTTTAGGACAAAAATATTATATTTAATTACCAATTGCTTAATGGTGCCATGCAATCATTGACCCATAGGTGGCAGCCATCTCAAGCCAGAGGACGAGAGGACTCTAGCCGCCACGCATATAAAGGATTTAGAGTGAAAAACTTTGTTTTTACGGGTTAATTTTGTATTGATCACGTGCACTGTACCGACATAACCCCCCCCCCCCCCTCTTGAAAATGGTAGAATTGCATTGGCGATTCGCCTTCTGGGTCTCTCATCAGCAGCGTCCGACTTGTTAAGCAGTCGCGTAAAAAAGGCGAGGGAGGCTCTGGACACGTGGCGAGAATGAATGAAGGCAGGCGGATCCTGGGCCCGGGAGATTTGACGAAAATGTGGAAATGATACAGGAGGGGAAAGACGGAACCGGATTCATACTCTGAGGTTTTTTCGGTAAAGTCACGTAGGAAAAAAAATAATACACATAAATAATAATAAAATAGAAAAAAAAATCACGACTTTTCGGAGGCAACACAAGCTTCCGTCTTCAAGTGGAACCGTCACAGCACGATTGCTGTATCAAGAGAAGTCCCAAGAGACCCGACCTTGTATATATACTGGTTGAGGGGGGGATGAGTTGTGCGATGATTAGTGCGGCTGCTGGAACTGAGCCTTTGTTATGCCAGGGCTATATCATCTCGAGGAAGGTGATCGAGACTGAACAGAGTGGTGTTGCTGGCCCCATTGTCGCAATGGAGCTGATGGAAGGAACATGATGGAGAGAGACCCATAAACTTCAGAGACCCATTGATTCACAGACAATAGATTACCGTAGAGACTGATAGCTAGTCACACGGCAATAGATTCATAGAGACAAAACCTGAATAGACCGATACTCGCATAGAGGTCAATATATAGATTCACAGAGAGACAAATAAGATGTCCTTTGTGACCGATACATTCACATAGCAATATATTCACATAGACATCCATAAGGAGTAGGGAAAGACAGAAAAGCAGGTAACAGATGCAGCCGTAAAAGATGACTTAAGAATTGAGACCACATTAAACAGTCATCGAAGAGCGTCATTTGGCCCAATCGTTGCTAATTACGGTCAACCTTCATTGACCCAGGAGAGCCTCGTTGAGACTTTAGATTGTTTTCAGGAGGGTCCTGCTAAGTTGTGCGGTGGGTGCAATGTTTTATCTTCCCAATTGAGTAAAATTGACGGAATTTTTTCATGTTTGGCAATCGCGTGGACCGCAACGCTTGCACGCATGGCCTGCTACTATTTTTAAACGAGTCGCAGCATCAACGTTCACTGGAGAGCAAACGGCACGGAGTATTTTTGGTTGATTCGCCGCAGTATTAACCAGGGCGGCCGCGGCTACTCGAACCGCAAATCTCTGCTCGGCCGTGTCACACCGCCCTTTTACGATCATCATCATCCATGCTCTCAATCCACTGCTGGTTTGCATGACCCATCAATTAAAACATTGCCCTAGAATTAGCTTTGTTGGGTTAAACCACGTGGCAACATCGCCTCTTCCTGGCACAATGCCCGTCTGTGAGACGCTGCATCTCCGTGACGGCTTTGCGCCGTAGGAATGGCCCAAATTCCAAATCTGAGTACGTAACAAGGCCATGCTGAGGTGGCCTGTTCCATTGCGTTGAAAGCTGTACACACTACGCTTGGGCCCGCATTCTTAGTCACGGCTCTGGCTCAAGTGGTTTAAGCTGCGCTCAATGTTTACATGAACGCAGCCGAGCCACGGATGAGCCCGCTTGCTGCTGCATCTTTTGAAGCAACTCAGCGGCTCAAGCCTGAGCCGAGTTTGTGACTCGGAATGCGGCGCTGAGACAGCGCATGCTTGGGTGATGATGCTGCTGCTGATGATGATGACAATGGTGGTCATGGTGATGACGATTTTCTGATGGTTATTTTTATTGTTGCTGCGTGTGGGTTCTTGTTTACAAAATGTGTGCAATGGTCATAACCGATGACCTTGCCCTGGTCCTGGTATCCAACTCGGCCCCCGTGGCTCCCAGGACCCCCTCTGCCTTCCTCCTCCCCGCGCACTCGTGTCGTGGAGAACGATGTAAATGCACGCCACTGTGGGGTTTTTTTTTCTCCTGAAATGAAAAAAAAGAGTTTTACGTAACCTGGGGGTCTGGTCTCACGTCGATGCTAATGTACCACCTCCTGGTGTGGCCCTGCGTGATGAGGTGTGAGTGAGTGGGTGTGAGTAAGGGGAGCGGTGGTGCAGCGGTTAGCGCGCTGCGCTACGAACCCCGTTGTCCCGAGTTCGATTCCCGCTCACGCCAACACCGGTGACGATTATCTGAACCGGTTCTGGGCCTCCCCTAGGTCGACTCAGCCTCAAATGAGTTTCTGGTGCGGTGTGTAAACATAGCCACTAGGGAGATGAAGGCGGCCGGGCGTGGTGTTGGCCACCCACCCCCTCGTGTGCCGTGCCGGCCTTTATAGGTACTACTCGCTAACAGCACTTGCCCCAACAGTCTGTACAGGCTATACGGGGGATCTTTGTCTTTGTGAGTGAGTGGGTGAGAGTTTGAGGCCGCCGGCAGCAATGGGGGACAGAGGAGCGACGCTCACAACAACGAGCGAGAGCACAGGTGATGATGCCTCTGCCGGTCAACCCATCTGTCTCGTGACCTGCCAGCGGGCCTTCTACACTTCACGTGGCCTCACAAGTGCACCTAGCCTGGCGCAAGGAAAGTGGTGACGCCACTGCCACTTCGTGGCGAACAGCGGTTGCTTTGCAAGAGATTGTGGCTGATGAGGCAATGCCGCTTATCTCCCTGGCCCCTTTGTGCTATGAAGGCTCATTTCCCGAAACGTTGCCTATTATATATTTTCCTCTTTGGGCCACGTTATTGACGAATGCATTTTTGTCGCATGAGCTGGCAGGGGTACTCTTAGGTTTTTTCGGTAAAGTAACGTAGGTAAAAATAAATAAATATTTAACATTTATACAAATAAATAATAATAGAAATAAAATAATAAATCACGACGTTTTGGAGGCAGCACAAGTCTCCGTCATCAGGTGGGACCGTCACAGCCAGATTTAATGTATCAAGTGAGTAAATCTGGCTGTGACGGTCCTACCTGATGACGGAGACTTGTGTTGCCTCCGAAAGGTCGTGATTTATTATTTTATTTCTATTATTATTTATATTATTTTTATTATTCATTAGTATGACTTTTATTTTTACCTACGTGCCTTTAACGAAAAAACTTAAGAGTGTGAATTATTGCAGTCGCGAAAGCTTCAAATCTAGAATTAGCTGGCAGGTGGGTGATTTGGCACACGTACGGTGCGAAAGAAGTTCAACACTGCCCCCCCCCCCTGCCACAGCAAACGAGGACTCTTCACCGGTGGCTCGGACCGTGAGAACAAAACAAGTATAACCCGTAAAAACTAAGTTTTTCACTATAAATCCTTTATATGCGTGGCGGCTAGAGTCCTCTCGTCCTCTGGCTTGAGATGGCTGCCACCTATGGGTCATATGATTGTCTGCCAGCATTAAGCAATTGGTAATTAAATATATTTTTGTCCTAAAAAGTGTAAAATTTTGGAAAAAAAAATTTCACGAACATTAATTGTCACGCACAACGAGTCTGTGTGCAAAATGTCAGCTCGATTGGATCACGGGAAGTGGGTTAAAAAACGAACGAAAGATTTGCACGGTCCTAAGCACGCAAGCAAGTGAACTTAATATAAAGGATTTAAAAACGAATGGAAATCTGAAAAAGTTCGCATGGAGAGATGCACGCTTTGAAAACTGCACGCAGTGGAGAGAAGAGACGACAGCGGGTGATCGAGTCCCTGGTTTGTCGCGAGAGCGTCCACAGGAGATGGGAGAGCGATGCAATCGGCACGTGCGATGCAGTCGAAGTGAGACGGGCGGTAGCAGCGATGGAGTCTACGAGGGGTGGGGGGGGGGCGCTCATCCAGCAGTAGATAGACCACGGCGAGGTCACCTTCACTGATAACAGCCGGCGCCTCGCAGCAAAAGGCGACTGAGTTCGAGTACTTACTCTGGCGCCGCTTGCTGTGCGGAATTTATATCTTCCCTTGATGTTCTGCGCGGGTTTCCTCCGGGTTTTCCGGTTTCATCCTCCCATAGCTAAAGCCACACACGCAGTGGAACTGCTTTTGGTCGAAATATCCCAATGCTGCCAAACTTCCTAGGTCATCGCGCTCGGCATCTCACAGCGACAACAACTATCGCTGCCCCCCCATCCCCCCCCCCCGCTACTGCGTAAAACTTCTTGACAAGAACCTCCAGCAAACGTCTTGAGACTCGGTGAGGCTTTTCTTGGTAACCAAACGAAAGAAAATCAATTTCGATTTGAAGCTTTCGTGACTGCAGGGATTCATATAATTGGTTCTTTCGGTAAAGTCACGTAGAAGGTAAATAAAATAATAACATAATAAAAAGAACGCTTGCGTTGTGGCCGAAACGTGAGAATGTTATGATATTTTATTATTTCCCTTCTACGTGACTTTACCGAAAGAACCAAGAATATGAAATAAAATTAGGATAAAAAAAAGTTTCATTTATACTGCACCCCCCCCCCTTCCCCCCCCCCCCCCCAGTTTTACTCCCCCTTATTGGCACCCCCCCCTGTTGACCCCACCCCTTGTTGCCCCCCTTCTCCCCCCCCCCTTCTTGCCCCCCCTTCGCCCCCCCCCCCCAATATCCCCCCTCCCCAGTTTTACTCCCCCTCCCCCTTATTGGCATCCCCCCCCCCCCGTCGACCCCACCCTTTGTTGCCCCCCTTCTTGCCCCCCCCTTCGTCCCCCCCCCACCCCAATATCCCCCCCCCCAGTTTTACTCCCCCTCCCCCTTATTGGCACCCGTCGACCCCACCCCTTGTTGCCCCCCCCCCCCTTCTTGGCCCCGCCCACGTTGCTCCCATCTCAGGCCGCGCGCCGTTTCCGTCCCGTCACGCGACGCCCGGTGTGGGCGGTGACGTCACGGACCCCCCCCCCCTTCCCAACTCCCCTCACGCGCGCGTTGTGCGCATGCGTTGACACGCGTTCACTTGGGTGCGTGGATCGATGTATATAGATTCTCTGTAGGTTCGTAGGCCAATTTAAACATAATCGTGCGTGCAATGATCGAACCCAGCGGTAAGCTGTAGTCTCCGCACGTCCCGTGAGAATAGATTCCGAAATCGAATTGTAAAAACGGATTCGAGACGTCTGTAATGTATCGTGGACGTGGGATGAATCGCTTCAGTTCACTAATCGATTCTCTCGGTTCAGATACAGTACAGTAATCGAATAATCTTACTGCGGCACGAATCGATTGTTTTCGATTCGTGGCAAACAAGTTCCTGATTATAAGACGCACCCGGAAATGTTGTTATACAAATCTGGTAACTTCACGCGTACCGATTCTAGATTTGAAGCTTTCGTGACTGCAAGGATTCATACTCATGTTTTTTCGGTAAAGTCACGTAGGTAAAAAAAAGTAATAAAAAATTAATCAATTTTTTTTATTCATTTTTATTTAATTAATAAAAATATTTTTATTAATTTTAATTTCATTTTTTTACCTACGTGACTTTACCGAAAAAATAAGAGTATCACGCGTACCGGATTATAAGACGCACCTCGTAAAGTTATACAAATCCGGTATCTCGTACCGGATTATAAGACGGATCCGGTAAAGTTATACAAATCCGGTGTCTCGTACCGGATTATAATACGGATCCGGTAAAGTTATACAAATCCGGTGTCTCGTACCGGATTATAAGACGGATCCGGTAAAGTTATACAAATCCGGTGTCTCGTACCGGATTATAAGACGCACCGCCAACGTTTCCTTTCGTCACGGGGGGGCGGGAGGGTCTGGGGATAGTGCGACTTATAATCGGGATGACTACTGTATACACATCCCTGTGGAGGGAGCTGGTAGGAACGTTGGGTTGCTCGGTCAATGGCCAGGGTCAACGGCGGCGTGGTGTATTCCGCAAATATGCCCGACTGTGAGGGCGGGCACAAGCCGGCGTGAGTAGGTTAAACGTTGAGTTTTATAAGGGCACCACGGGGTGACGGGGTGACCAGCCCCTCCCCACCCAGCCCCACCCCTCCCAGCCCCCACCCTCCCCACCCAGCCCCTCCCCACCCTCCCCACCCGCCCCTCCCCACCCTTCCCACCCAGCCTCTCCCCACACTCCCCTCCCTCCCCACTCTCCCCTCCCCACCCAGCCCCACCCTCCCCTCCCCACCCTCCCCACCCAGCCCCACCCTCTCCACCCAGCCCCTCCCCACCCTCTCCACCCAGCCCCTCCCTTCCCCACCCAGCCCCTCCCTGCACGACGGACACAATAATCCCCTGTGGGCTGGTGTAACCAGGAGGTTCCTCCCAGTAATATTTGTTTTACGCAAGCGTGCCATCTGTGACTGTGCATCGGTTCGATTTACAACAAAAATCGAAATGTACAATTTCGAATTCCATCCTCGGATCCCAATGAGCAATGCATGGAAATCGGGAAACTTAAAACCGACCCAGGGAACAGCCGAGCAAACTAAAGATGGAAGGCTCAGTTTAAAGAGATGGGTTTTCAAAGCAGACTTTCAAATATATCTACAGACTCTCCGTCAACACGTGTGCCGCTGGACGGGAGGTCAAGACGGGAGAGGGGCTTTGCGGACGTCACCGGAATCGTCACAAGGGGGTTGCCAGCCTTCTCTGAGTTGCCATTGGTTGTGGTTGAATAGGGAGGGAGGCTGCGGGGATGAACGACCATCGATTACGAACTCGTGCACGGGCACAACATCACGGCACAGCATCGACCACCAGCATCTCTGTTGTTGATGTGCTGTTGTGTTGTTAATGCTGTTGTGTTGTTGATGCTGTTGTGTTGTTGATGCTGTTGTGTTGTTGATGCTGATGTGTTTGTTGATGTGCTGTTGTGTTGTTGATGTTGTGTTATTGATGCTGTTGTGTTGTTGATGCTGATATGTTGTTGATGCTTTTGTGTTGTGTTGTTGTGGATGCTGTTTTGTTGTTAATGTTGTTGTGTTTGTTGATGTGCTGTTGTGGATGCTGTTGTGTTGTTGATGCTGTTTTGTTAATGTTGTGTTTGTTGATGTGTTGTTGTGTTGTTAATGCTGTTGTGTTGTTAATGCTGTTGTGTTGTTGATGTTATTGTGTGTTCATGCTGTTGTGTTGTTGTTCTGCACAACTGCCCACACAGGCCCGGTTGTTAGTGGTTGTGCTCTGTGAACCGTGTTCTTGTCGAGTTGGGTCCACGTTAACTGCCCTTTTTTAAAATTTCTATACTTCTAAAGTGCACTTCAAGACTGTTCAGTGTTTTATGTGGAGGATATGATTATACACGTAGGGGTTCGCGACCGATATTTTTCATTATAAAGGTTTTTGGGTTCGATCGCGTAAGTATAAATGATAAATGTGTCGTAACCCTCCACCACCCGACACAGCCGATTAGTGAGTGGTTGGGTTCTGTGATGACGTCGCCCTGCTGCTGCTGCTCCATTGAAGACCTGAAGCAGGTGGATTGCTTCACTGTTCTAGCAAATCGCCCGATGATGCTGGATGTAATTACCAGCGAAACGTCGTAGGGGCCGTCCATAAATGACGTCACGCGATTTTGGACGATTTTTCACCCCCCCCCCCCCCATTCGTCACACGGCGTCACAAAAAGTCAGACCCCCACCCCCCCGTCAAATATGACGTCACAAAGCTCTGCCCCCCCCCCCCCCCCCAATTTTTTTTACATTCTCCAAATCGCTTTAAACTGTTGTCATT
Source organism: Lethenteron reissneri (assembly GCF_015708825.2). Classification (NCBI taxonomy): domain Eukaryota; kingdom Metazoa; phylum Chordata; class Hyperoartia; order Petromyzontiformes; family Petromyzontidae; genus Lethenteron; species Lethenteron reissneri. Next base: position 7,935,596 of record NC_083829.1, read on the forward strand.
GTAGTGCGTATTTAATGTGGCGCTGCACTCTGATGTTGTAGGAGAAAACATTTATCAAAAAGTATATTTAATTAAGTAGAACGTGTTGTCTATATTTATTTAAAGTTGCGCATTTTGATGTGACGTCACATTTCTCAACCCCCCCCCCCTCGTCACACATCGTCACAAATGTCTGACTCCCCCCCCCCCCCCCCCCCCCCCCCAGGTGCGTGACTGAAATTGTAAATGTTGTGGATTTACTCACCAACACACCGGTGGGCTGAAGTGGTAACTAATCGGCGTTTTGTTCACGTGGCAAATCCCTTACTAATTAGCTGTGTCGGGTGGTGGAGGGTTACGACACAACATTGATACTTAACGCGATCTAACCCCAAAAACATTTATTATGGATCTGATTATATATTCATACACTGCTGAATTTAGTGGCAGATTTGTGCCAGAAAGGCGAAAAATAAAATTTTACTTGACTATCTTGTTTCTAAGACATGGTCGAGATGATTAGTCATTTGAGTTTTAAGGTGAAGGCACAGACCCTGAAAATGCTCGCTCACGCCACTCCGGAGTAACCTCGTGCTTGCGGATATGCAATTTTAATTCCCAATGTAAAGGACGTGTCACTTAAACGTTCTTTCAATACTCAATTTAAAATTCGACATCCACATTTCAATCACCACGTGTATATTCAAACGACACCTGTGATTCCCCGTTTGAATTAGATGCGCAGTAATTTTAAATGTAATAAAAAAACTAATTTTAGCGCACGTAATTCAAATGACAACTGACATTGTGTGTTCGCTGCTGCCCATCTCTGCCGGTGTGTTTACGTGTGGTTATAGAGTGATGTGCTTGTGAAGATAGTGTTACCCTGTGAGTGGATCGTACCATAGGGTTTACCCCGTATTCTTGCACAGCGAAATGTGTTTTTTATATCCATAAACGGCGTACAGCCGTTTCAATGCGGGCAAAACATTTAAATTGTCTATTTGTTTGTGTTTATCCCTTCGTGATGGGACTTTGTGGGATGAACTTTGAGATTTATAAGGGAGACGGGGTGAGAAATAAGGTCTGGATTGGTCTGTAATAAGGTAGGGCACTGATAAGGGGTTGACAGGTATGTAGTGGTGAGTGTAGTGGTGAGTGTACTAGTTAGTGGTGAGTGTAGTGGTGAGTGTACTAGTGGTGAGTGTACTAGTGGTAAGTGTACTAGTGTGCTAGTGGTGAGTGTACTAGTGGTGAGTGTAGTGGTGAGTGTACTAGTGGTGAGTTTACTAGTGTGCTAGTGGTGAGTGTACTAGTGGTGAGTGTACTCGTGGTGAGTGTAGTAGTGGTGGGGAGTGTACTAGTGGTGAGTGTAGTGGTGAGTGTACTAGTGGTGAGTGTACTAGTGGTGAGTGTACTAGTGGTGGTGATTATCTATTTGTGTGTTTCTCCCTTGTGGTGGAACTTTGTAGGATGAACGTTGAACGTTGAGATGTATAAGGGGCACATTGTGACCACTCAGGTCTGAATTGTTCTGTAGTAATGTAATGAACACTGATAAGGGGTTGACAGGTTTGATGTCAACTTATGTAAAATCGCGTGTTGTGTTTGTTTAAAGCAGCAGTGCTGTTACACACTTCATGGATTGTGCATTCATATTGTGTCGTGCGTGTAATAACGGGGGACTGTGATTTGTGTACACACATGAATCATAATGTGCATTGTGTAGTTTGTGTCCTATAGCATTCACGTGTTTGTTTATCAATGTCGTGTTTGTCACGCGGCACTCATTCAGCAGTGAATTAACAATAGGCCATGCATGCACACAATGTGGTGTACCTTATAGTGTACCTCTAACACAATCATGATTATAATATGGGAATTGTGTGTTTGTGTACCATACAGCATTAGGAGCTACCTGCAGTGTTATTAGAGTGCATTATCACCATTCAGCTGTTTTCTCTACAACAGCACACCGATACCAGTTGCAATTGTGCTGTGTGTGTGTTGTGTACATGTTGTGTATATTATTCACAACGTGATAAAGCGATTACGTTTGTGAACGTCTGTTGTTGTTGCTGCTGTGATAGCAGCAGAGTGGTGAATGTGGAGTGTGTGGTGGTAGGTGGTGGTGTGTGATGGTGTGGTGTGTGGTGGTGGGTGGTGGTTGGTGGTTGTGGTTGCTGGTGGTGGTTGGTGGGTGGTGGTGGGTGGTGGTGGTTGGTGGGTGGTGGTGGTTGGTGGGTGGTGGTTGGTGGTGGTGGTGGTTGGTGGTGGTGGTGGTGGTTGGTGGTGGTGGTTGGTGGTGTGTGGTGGTTGTGGTGGTTGTGGTGGTTGGTGGTGGTTGTGGTGGTGGTTGTGGTTGGTGGTTGTGGTGGTGGTTGGGGTTGGTGTGGTTGGTGGTGGTGGTTGGTGGTGGTGGTTGGTAGTGGTGGTGGTTGGTGGTGGTGGTGGTTGGTGGTGTGGTGGTGGGTGGTGGTGGTGGTGGTGGTGGTGTGGTGGTTGGGTGGTGGTGGTGGTTGGTGGTGGTTGGTGGTGTGTGGTGTGGTGGTGGTGGTGGTAGTGGTGGTTAGTGGTGGTGTGTTGTGGTGGTTGGTGGTGGTTGGTGGTTGTGGTGGTGGTGGGTGGTGGTGGTTGGTTGTTGGTGGTGGTTCGTGGTGGCGGTGGGTGGTGGAACGAGCGCCACCTCGAGTCCACATCTCGCATCGCCGCCGCTCTCACGGCGACTGCGGGAGAGAAGCAGCAGCAGCAGCAGGAGGAGGGTGAGGGTGGTGGTGGACGTGGTGGTGGGAGACGGAGCGCCGTTGTCAACCACGGAGTCAACACGCGCTGACAGGAGAAGGAGGAGTAGGAGGAGGCCGGGAGACCCCTGCCCCAAGACGCAAGGCGACTTCAAGAGGACGAGGAGGAGAGAGGAGAGAGACGCGGCAACGGGGGCCACATCTTGACAAGCTCAACATACACAAGTCCGCGCGATCCTTCTCGTCGACAGAAAGCCCCACTGTGTGGACCCCCTTTGGGACCCTTTAAAGGATCACCAAGGGGTCACCAAGGGGGTCACCAAGGGGGTCACCAAGGGGGTCACCAAGGGGGGTCACATCGAGTCCCCCCAGGGGAGAAGGCGACGCCGCCTCGACCCGGGGCCATGCGGCCCTCACTCAGGGCAGCAGGAGGAGGCCCCTGAGCGCCGCCCCCCCCCCCGCGAGGTAAGGGGGGGCCCCACCCCCCGGGCTACTGGGGGGCGGGGTGGGGGTCTCGGGGTGGGGGCGTCGTGGGGGGCCCTGACCCCCCCCCCCCCCCCGCTGTGTGAGAGGGGAGGGGGGAGGCCGCGCTATGGAGTCGGAGCCCGCGGCTAGGGCGTGGGCGGTGTGGGGGGCAGGAGGACGAGTTTGGTTGTGGTGTTGTTGTAGTTGTTGTGTTGTTGCGGTGTTGTAGTTGTTGTGGTGTTGTAGTTGTGGTGTAGTTGTGGTGTTGTGAGGGGTGTAGTTGTGGTGTTGTGAGGGGTGTAGTTGTGGTGTTGTGAGGGGTGTAGTTGTGGTGTTGTGAGGGGTGTAGTTGTGTTGTGAGGGGCGTAGTTGTGTTGTTGTGAGGGTGTAGTTGTGGTGTGAGGGTGTGGTTGTGTAGTTGTGTTGCTGTGAGGGTGTAGTTGTGGTGTTGTAGTTGTGGTGTTGTAGTTGTGGTGTTGTGAGGGGTGTTGGTGTGAGGGGTGTAGTTGTGTTGTTGTGAGGGTGTAGTTGTGTTGCTGTGAGGGTGTAGTTGTGGTGTTGTAGTTGTGGTGCTGTGAGGGGTGTAGTTGTGAGGGGTGTAGTTGTGAGGGGTGTTGTTGTGAGGGGTGTAGTTGTGTTGTTGTGAGGGTGTAGTTGTGTTGCTGTGAGGGTGTAGTTGTGGTGTTGTAGTTGTGGTGCTGTGAGGGGTGTAGTTGTGAGGGGTGTTGTTGTGAGGGGTGTAGTTGTGTTGTTGTGAGGGTGTAGTTGTGGTGTTGTGAGGGATGTAGTTGTGTTGTGTGAGGGTGTAGTTGTAGTGTAGTTGTGGTGTAGTTGTGCTGTAGTTGTGCTCTTGTGGTGGTGTAGTTGTGAGAGGTGTAGTTGTGTTGTGTGAGGGTGTAGTTGTAGTGTAGTTGTGGTGTTGTTGTGGTTGTGTTGTTGTGAGAGGTGTAGTTGTGTTGTGTGAGGGTGTAGTTGTAGTGTAGTTGTGGTGTTGTAGTTGTGTTGTGGTTGTGTTGTTGTGAGAGGTGTAGTTTTGTTGTGTGAGGGGTGTAGTTGTGGTGTTGTGTGAGGGTGTAGTTGTGTTGTTGTGGTTGTGTTGTTGTGAGAGGTGTAGTTATGTTGTGTGAGGGTGTAGTTGTAGTGTAGTTGTGGTGTTGTAGTTGTGTTGTGTGAGGGGTGTAGTTGTGGTGAGGGGTGTAGTTGTTGTGAGGGGTGTAGTTGTGAAGGTGTAGTTGTGTTGTGATAGGTGTAGTTGTGGTGTAGTTGTGTTGTTGTGTGAGGGGTGTAGTTGTTGTGTGAGGGGTGTAGTTGTGTTGTGTGAGGGGTGTAGTTGTGTTGGGTGAGGGTGTAGTTGTGGTGTTGTTTGAGGGGTGTAATTGTGTTGTGGTTGTGTTGTTGTGAGGGGTGTAGTTGTGTTGTGTGAGGGTGTAGTTGTGTTGTGTGAGGGTGTAGTTGTGTTGTTGTGTGAGGGGTGTAGTTGTGTTGTTGTGTGAGGGGTGTAGTTGTGTTGTGTGAGGGGTGTAGTTGTGTTGTGTGAGGGTGTAGTTGTGTTGTTGTGTGAGGGGTGTAGTTGTGTTGTTGTGTGAGGGGTGTAGTTGTGTTGTTGTGTGAGGGGTGTAGTTGTGTTGTTAGGGTTGTAGTGAGGGGTGTCGTTGTGGTGGTGTTGTGTGAGGGTGTAGTTGTGTGTTGTGTGAGGGTGTAGTTGTGTTGTTGTGGAGGGGTGTAGTTGTGTTGTGTGAGGGGTGTAGTTGTGTTGTGTGAGGGGTGTAGTTGTGTTGTTGTGTGAGGGGTGTAGTTGTGTTGTGTGAGGGGTGTAGTTGTGTTGTGTGAGGGTGTAGTTGTGGTGTTGTGTGAGGGGTGTAATTGTGTTGTGGTTGTGTTGTTGTGAGGGGTGTAGTTGTGTTGTGTGAGGGTGTAGTTGTGTTGTGTGAGGTGTAGTTGTGTTGTGTGAGGGTGTAGTTGTGTTGTTGTGGTTGTGTTGTTGTGAGGGGTGTAGTTGTGTTGTGTGAGGGTGTAGTTATAGTATAGTTGTGGGGTTGTAGTTGTGTTGTTGTGTGAGGGGTGTAGTTGTGGTGTTGTTGTGAGGGGTGTAGTTGTGAGGGTGTAGTGGTGTTGTAAGGGTGTAGTTGTGTTGTTGTGGTGGTGTAGTTGTGTTGTTGTGAGGGGTGTAGTTGTGGTGTTGTAGTTGTGTTGTTGTGAGGGGTGTAGTTGTGAGGGTGTAGTTGTGGTGTTGTGAGGGTGTAGTCGTGTTGTTGTGAGGGGTGTAGTTGTGGTGTTGTGAGGGTATAGTTGTGGTGTTGTGTGAGGGTGTAGTTGTGTGAGGGTGTAGTTTTGTTGTGAGGGTGTAGTGGTGTTGTGAGGGTGTAGTTGTGCTGTTGTGGTGTTGTGAGGGTGTAGTTGTGCTGTTGTGAGGGGTGTAGTTGTGTTTGCGTTAGAGGTACAATTGTGTTGGGGTTAGGGGTGTAATTGGGTTATGGGTATATTTGTGATAAGGACAGGGTTATAGTTGTGTTTGTGTTAGTGGTGTAGTTGTGTTAGTGATATTGTTATGTTGTGGGGGGTGTAGTTGTGTTAGTGGTGTAGTTGTGTTAGTGGTGTACAGTAGTTTTGTTAGTGGTGTAGTTGTGTTAGTGGTGTAGTTGTGTTGTTGTGAGGGGTGTAGTTGTGTTGTTGTTGGGGGTATATTTGCGTGTTGTGACAGGGTTAGGGGGTTAGGGGTCTGTAGGTAGAGCTATGGTTATAGGGTCGGACTTATCCCATATCCATAACGCTAACCTTTAGCTCTAATTCTAACCTAGCCCCACTGTACATATAATGCTGTGGTTAAGTCAACGTTAGGACTACAGCGTTAGTGTTAGGGGTATGGTGGTGCTGGAGTTAGAGATATAGGGCTAGTATCAGCGAATTGGGGTTAATGTGTGTGCTTGTAGGGCCAGCGTTGTAGGCTGGGTAAGGTTCGAGCCATATAGTCCAGGCTATAGGGTAAGAGTTATGGGGTCGGGCCTGTATGCTGTGACTCGAACCTATAGTGTACCAGGCTAACCCTACCCTGGTGAACATGGTAGTCGCTATTGGTGCGGCAATCGCCAACTCGGTTTCACAAAACTTTATTTAGTAACAAACAAAAAATGTTGCATACTCTTAGTTCTTTCGGTAAAGTCACGTGGGTAAAAAATGAAATTAAAATTAATAAAAAATAAAAACAATATTTATTTTCATTTTTATTAATTTTAATTACATTTTTTTACCTACGTGACTTTACCGAAAGAACTAAGAGTATGAATCCTTGCAGTCACGAAAGCTTCAAATCTAGAAAAAATGTTGCACGCAACGACAGTTCGGGTTAAAGTAGTGCATAGTTGTTTGGGTCTATCGGCGGTGTGTAGGCCTATGGGGTTAAGGTTATTGGGACTGTGTACAGCATTAGCGTAGTCATTTCCCTAACGTACCGTGTGGTCGGCTGAGGGGTACGGCAAGGTGAGGGCACTAGAGGTAAGGGCTAGGTTATAGGGTTAGAGCTTTGGGTATGGCAGGGCTGGGTTATAGGGTTAGAGCTTTGAGTATGGCAGGGCTAGGTGTATAGGTTATGTGTATGGCAGGGCTAGGTATATAGGTTATGTGTATGGCAGGGCTGGGTATATAGGTTAAGTGTATGGCAGGGCTAGGTATATAGGGTATATGTATGGCAGGGCTAGGTATATAGGTTATGGGTATGGCAGGGCTAGGTGTATAGGTTATGGGTATGGCAGGGCTGGGTATATAGGTTATGGGTATGGCAGGGCTGGGTATATAGGTTATGAATATAGCAGGGCTGGGTATATAGGGTATATGTATGGCAGGGCTAGGTGTATAGGTTATGGGTATGGCAGGGCTGGGTATATAGGTTATGGGTATGGCAGGGCTAGGTATATAGGTTATGGGTATGGCAGGGCTACGTATATAGGTTATGTGTATGGCAGGGCTAGGTATATAGGTTAGGGCTATGGCAGGGCTAGGTATATAGGTTATGTGTATGACAGGGCTAGGTATATAGGTTATGTGTATGACAGGGCTAGGTATATAGGTTATGTGTATGGCAGGGCTAGGTATATAGGTTATGTGTATGGCAGGGCTGGGTGTATAGGTTATGGGCATAGCAGGGCTAGGTATATAGGTTATGTGTATGGCAGGGCTAGGTGTATAGGTTATGGGCATAGCAGGGCTAGGTATATAGGTTATGGGTATAGCAGGGCTAGGTGTATAGGTTATGGGCATAGCAGGGCTAGGTATATAGGTTATGTGTATGGCAGGGCTAGGTGTATAGGTTATGGGTATAGCAGGGCTAGGTATATAGGTTATGGGTATGGCAGGGCTAGGTGTATAGGTTATGGGTATAGCAGGGCAAGGTGTATAGGTTATGGGTATGGCAGGGCTAGGTATATAGGGTATGGGTATAGCAGGGCTAAGTATATAGGTTATGTGTATGTCAGGGCTAGGTGTATAGGTTATGTGTATGGCAGGGCTCGGTGTATAGGTTATGTGTATGGCAGGGCTAGGTATATAGGTTATGTGTATGGCAGGGCTAGGTATATAGGTTATGGGTAGGGCTTGGTATATAGGCTATGGGTATGGCAGGGCTAGGTATATAGGGTATGTGTATGGCAGGGCTAGGTGTATAGGTTATGGTATGGCAGGGCTAGGTATATAGGTTATGTGTATGGCAGGGCTAGGTGTATAGGTTATGTGTATAACAGGGCTAGGTGTATAGGTTATGTGTATGGCAGGGCTAGGTGTATAGGGTATGGGTATGGCAGGGCTGGGTATATAGGTTATGGGTATGGCAGGGTTAGGTATATAGGTTCGGGTTATGGCAGGGCTGGGTATATAGGTTATGGGTTTGGCAGGGCTAGGTATATAGGTTATGGGTATGGCAGGGCTAAGTATATAGGTTATGAATATAGCAGGGCTGGGTATATAGGGTATATGTATGGCAGGGCTAGGTGTATAGGTTATGGGTATGGCAGGGCTGGGTATATAGGTTATGGGTATGGCAGGGCTAGGTATATAGGTTATGGGTATGGCAGGGCTACGTATATAGGTTATGTGTATGGCAGGGCTAGGTATATAGGTTAGGGCTATGGCAGGGCTAGGTATATAGGTTATGTGTATGGCAGGGCTAGGTATATAGGGTATGGGTATGGCAGGGCTCGGTATATAGGTTATGGGTATGGCAGGGCTAGGTATATAGGTTATGTGTATGGCAGGGCTGGGTATATAGGTTATGGGTATGGCAGGGCTAGGTATATAGGTTATGTGTATGGCAAGGCTAGGTATATAGGTTATGTGTATGGCAGGGCTGGGTATATAGGTTAGGACTATGGCAGGGCTAGGTATATAGATTATGTGTATGGCAGGGCTGGGTATATAGGTTAGGGCTATGGCAGGGCTGGGTATATAGGTTATGTGTATGGCAGGGCTAGGCTATAGGGTTCGTGTGTGCGTGCTCTTTGGCTGCCAGTCTGAGGGTTAAGGTCCCTGATAAGGGGTTCTTATTTGGGTCCCTGTGTGTTTATGTGTTTTGCGTTTTTACGTAGCTGTGTTTTGGTGTACTTTTGAATGTTTTTATATTTGTGCCTGTGTTTGTGTCCTTGTGTATGTGCGTGTGTACAGTACTTTAGTTTGTGTTTACATGTTGATGTCCTTGTGTTTATGTCTGTGTTTGTGTCTTTGGTGTTCGTGTCTTTGTGGCTATTTGTGTGTTAACATGTTTGTGTATCCGGTTCTGTGACCATGTATGTTATTATTTGTGCCTCTATGCTTGTGTCTGTTTCCCTGTGTTTTGTGTTCCTGTGTTTGTGTCTCTCTGTTTGGGGAGCTGTGCTTTTGTGTCAGTGTGTTTGTGCCCCTTGGTGTTTACATTTGGTTCACAGACCCTGTGTGTTCATGATGTGTACGCTATTATGTGTGCTTTGATGTATTTGTACTCTGGTGGAAGTATGCACTATAATGAGATGTGTACGCTTGCCATCCACACGGCTGTCACAAACAATGGCATCTCGTACTCTTAGGTTTTTCGGTAAAGTCACGTAGGTGAAAAATAAATAATAAAAATAGAATAGAAATAGTAATAGAAATAAAAAAACTTTTTTCTTTCTATTATAGAAATAAAAAAACTTTTTTCTTTCTATTATTATTGCAATTATATTTTTATTATTTATTTTTTACCTACGTGACTTAACTGAAAAATAAAAATAACTTTTTTTATTTCTATTATTATTGCAATTATATTTTAATTTTTTACCTACGTGACTTTACCGAAAAACCTAAGAGTATGAATCCTTACAGTCACGAAAGCTTCAAATCTAGTGGCATCTCAACCTCTGCCAGGTCACCTCAGCCTAGGTGTATAGGTTATGTGTATAACCTATACACCTCAGACACGGAACGAAGAGAGAATCCTTGCAGTCACGAAAGCTTCAAATCTAGTGGCATCTCAACCTCCGCCAGGTCACCTCAGCCTAAACCCACTTGCATCCACAAATACATTCGGCATTACGAAAACGCCAGCGTGCGTTTGACATCCACCAGCAGCACAGTGGGAGATCGAGTGGCCGGATGTGCGCGTGTAGTTTTCGACACACACCGCTCTGACGGATGTTGCGCTGACCTTAATACCTTAATAGATGTTCGCTTACGGATTACCGTCTGCAGGGCGTTGTGCGTTGGGTACCGTTTGCATACCGCCTACTCAATTAAGAGATTCTGTGAACCTGAACGGGGTTTCTATGGTGATTCTTTATTTAATGGTTGCTGTGGTGATGGTCCTGCTGCTTGGTTTGGTTGCTAAGGTGATGCTCCTTTGCTTTTTTTCCCCACGGTGACACTGTTCGGCATGGTTGCTTTAGCGTAACTCGTTGACGTCGTTCCTACTGAGATACTGCTTGGCGTTGTTGCCATGACGACGCTCCTTGGTTCGGTTGCTATGGTGTTGCTATTTAGCTTGGTTGCTATGGCAATGCTTCTCGGAGCGGTTGCCGTGACAACGGAAAGGGAGGGAGTGTGTGACGTTTCAAGACGTCATCGTTTCAGCCGACCCTGAACACCACACATCGTCACATCACGTTGTCCCGCATCATCATACTTCACAACAATCTAACATCACATATATATCATTATCATAACACACATGTTTGTGTATCTGTGTATTTACACTTGGCTAACATACCCTGTGTGCCCACGATGTGTACTCTGCGAGGTTGACTCAGCCTTAATTGAGTGCCTGATGCTTTGTGTAAACAACACTGGGAAACAAGGTGGCTAGGCATGGTGTTGGCCACCCACTCCCTCGTGTGCTGTGCCGGACTTCATAGGTACCCACAAACAGCACTTGCCCCAAGAATCTGTTAAAGGCTATATGGGGGGTCTTTGTATGTTTTTTGGGAGCGGTGGTGCAGTGGTTAGCCCTCTGCACTTTAAACCTGGCGACCCGAGTTCGATTCACACCCATGGCCACCATCAGTGACGGTGAATATCTGATCCGGTCCTCGGCCTCTCCAAGGTCAGCTCAGCCTTGTACAGAGGTCGCAACGGGTTTTGATTCCTTACCCGTACCCGGCCGCACCAGGGTCGCAAACGGGTACCCATACCCGGCCGTACCCGGCCGGGTAGCCGGGTATCGGGTAGGGTATGGGTATCGGGTACCCGGTTGCGACCTCTGGCCTTGTATGAGAACCGGGGGCGGTGTGTAAATATCAGCCTTGGCGAGGCAAAGGCGGCTGAGCGGTTAGCTGACCACGCCACCCCGTCGTGTGCCGGTTCCGGCCTTCAAAGACGCTCGCTCGCAGCCCTTGCCCCTACATTTTAAGTGAGCTTCAAGCGGGATCTTTTATCTTTGTGTTCTTGTGCGAGCAGTGAGACCCCCACTGCCGTGGGGGGCGAGGGGCCCCGCGTCCAGAGGGAGATGACCGTGGGGGCGGTGCCCTGAGCAAGGGAACGGTGGTGCCCCGGTTGACGCCGATGGGAGCACCACCAGGGCTGCCCGGATCGCGTGACTCCGCTCTCAGCGCCGGCCCTGTGCAGGTGAGCTTTGATCGGTCTCCCACTGGATGAAAGCCTCTCCAATCTGTTGCTATGTCTCACCCGAGCACCTGTACACTGAGCTGATTTCATCGCTCCATCTCCACGGCGGCCCTAAACTTATACGTGTTCCATTCCTTGGCTGGCACTGTGGTCGTTTGTTTGCGTGTGTCTGTGGTTAATCCGGTGCATGTACGTGTTTGGGCAGGCATGTGTGCGTAGTTAATTGTTGCGTGTGGGGAGTGGTAGCTCAGTGGTAAGCGCACTGCTTTACGAATCCGGCGACTAAGTTTGATTCCGGCTCGCATCCAACACCAGTGACGATTATCTGAACCAGTCCCAAGGCCTCCCATAGGTGGACTCATTCTTCAATGAGAACCTGGTGGATAAACATCAGCACTGGGAAAAAATTAACCCGTAAAAACAAAGTTTTTCACTATAAATCCTTTATATGCGTTGCGGCTAGAGTCCTCTCGTCCTCTTGCTTGAGATGGCTGCCACCTATGGGTCAGATGATTGCCTGCTACCATTAAGCAATTGGTAATTAAATATAATTTTTTTTTCCTAAAAAGTGTAAAGTTATGGAAAAAAAATTTCACGAAAATAAATTGTCACGCACAACGAGTCTGTGTGCAAAATGTCAGCTCGATTGGATCACGGAAAGTGGGTTAAAAAACGACCAAAAGATTTGCACGGTCGTAAGCGCGCAAGCAAGCAAGCAAGTGAACTTAATATAAAGGATTTAAAAAATAGGGAATCAAAATGCGGCCAGCACTTGCCCCAACAGAGTGTGTGTCTGAGTAGGGATGGATTCGACCATCACACTGTGGCAGTTCCTGCTGCAGCTGCTGCTGGACGTGCGGAACCAGAACCTCATCGCGTGGACCTCGTCGGACGGGGAGTTCAAGCTGCTGCAGGCCGAGGAGGTGGCGCGCCTGTGGGGGCTGCGCAAGAACAAGACCAACATGAACTACGACAAGCTTAGCAGGGCGCTGAGATACTACTACGAGAAGGTGGGGGGGGGGGGGACACGGGGACATGTCACAGGGAGACACAGGAATACTGGGACAGGGAGATACAAGATCAGAGAATGAGACCGTCGTGACAAGATGGTAGGGAGACACGGGTACACTGGTGGGACATGAGGACAGGGTTACATGGGGGTACACAGAGACACGGTGACACATGAAGAACACACAGATAGAGTAACGTAATTTATGAGCCCGTGAAATTCAATTTGTTGAGACAATTAATGTCCAACAACCAGAGGGTCCAAGGCTACCACTAGCAGGGCACGTGGTGGCACACCAGCACAATGGGTGAACTGGGCGTGTCAGTGTGGTGTGTGGAAATTTAAGCCTGGTGAATTTCGAGAGCTGTGCGTGCCATGATCACTGAGTCAAGCGCCGTGTGTCGTGTCGCGTAGAACATCATCAAGAAGGTGAACGGTCAGAAGTTTGTCTACAAGTTCGTCTCGTTCCCCGAATCGGTGAACCTGGATACGGCGTCGCTCACGTCTGCCGACGCCGAGCGTGTCACGACCCTCCTACTGGAGGGCGCCAGCAAGACGGGGCCTTCGGGGCCCTCCACCGTCTCCTCCAGCGCCGCCGCCACAGCGACCGGGCCCGCTCAGCCGTCCACCGTCGTCATGGGCAACGGCGCGGTGACGGTGGCTGGGGTGGCGGCGTCCGCCGGCGTCACCGACTGGGGGGGCGTGGTGGACGGAGGGGCACGGAGATCCGGCGGGAAGGTCGGTGGGGGTGCCGTCGCGTCCGCCGGCGGCGGCGGCGGTGGCGGTGGCACCTCCGGCTCGGACTACAAGACGTCGGGGCTGTACTCCACGTTCACCATCTACTCGCTGCAGGCGGCGCCCAACGCCGTGCAAACCGGTGCCGCCCAGCAGCCCGCCGCGCCGACGCCAATGTCGCTCCCGGTGCAGCAACCGGCCAAGACGGTGCCGCACGGGGTAGTGCAGTCCTCGGTGGTGCAGGAAGGCACCGAGCGGACCGAAGGGGAAGCGCCCCTGCCGCACGGAGCCTCCGTGCCAGCTACAGTGCACTTGGACGCTCACGAGGTGCAAGGCGAAAAGAGGGTAAGGGCACGTTGATTCGCTGTAGTGGTTGTGATGTGGTCCTCTGTGATGGTGTATGAATGTGGGTTCGTGTTGCTGTGTGTTGTTAGGATAATGATTATGTAATGGGGTAGAGGTTGTGATGTTTGTTGGTGGTGGTGAGGCGGTGATTACGTAAAGATGTGTTATCAATGCGCGGAGGAGATAGTATCGACGTGGATCTGATTGTTATGCATCATCGCAACCGCTCGTTGTGTTTTTTCGCCTGTTGTTGACTGCGTTCAGAACCCCAAGGAGGAGGAGGAGGTGGATGCGGTTGACGTGGAGATTGTGGTGATGCGGCCTGAGTCGTCACCGGGTACCCCCGAAGAGGAGGTGGGGCCGTCGCTGCCCATGGTGGTCGTGAAAGAGACACCCTCCCAATTCTCAACGGGCGCCCAGCTGACTCTGGTATCCGCGGCGAGCACGCCCATCACTACGGCGACACTGCAGTCATCCGGCATCTCCCAGGTAAGGGGTCGCCATGGCAAAGCTTGCTAAGTGCGGATACCACCTCGCCCCCCCCGCCACCACAATTACAAGCGTATAATAATAACGACAACACAACTCAACACCTAGGTTTTCCCAGCCAATATTCTATATTTTGTCGTAAAATCCCTTCACTACCCAACACAGCCAAACAAATCACGTTGTCGCGCGGTGTGCAAGCGTTTAACTACACGCCGATTATGAGCGTTTTAGCTCACGCACCGCGGGCGAGAGAGAAATCCTCACGGCCAGATCTCGAAATTAGATTCGACTTTTTGCATGAAACTGTGTCAAGCATCTTCCAGAAAATCCATAAGTTATGGATTTTAGTCTCAATGTTTTTCTTTTACTGTGATTTCTATTCGCTTCATTGCATCGTAACTGCTGTTGTTATTTTAGCGATCCAGGCCACTCTTGCAAATGAGACTCATACTGGTCTCTTGGGTGAGTTTATTGACAACAGAGAGTTTATTTGATTTGTTAGCCAGTTTCCCCGGCTATTTTAGATGGGAGATCTGAGCAGTTTCATGAGAACAGCAGCAACAATCAAATCAAAGATAAAAAACATCAACGTTTGCCAAGAACAAGTACGGGGAGTCCTCCAGCGATATTGCACAACCAACAAACTACGGTCGTAAACGAAACGCACGCAAATCAAAAGAACAGTGCAAAATACAGGATGAAAGCAAGAGGTGCCAGAAACAGTTAGGTAAAGGTGCAAGCAAGTATGGCGCCTGGTTAAACGAGATCAACTTGAACACTTGGACATGGGTTGATTTAGATTTGATGGGTCGTTAATTGCATTGGTAACCTAACGCACTCACCCCCCCCCCTCCCGGTAACCGTCGCCATGTTGTCGCTGTCGCACCGCAGATGGCGATGAGCCCATCGTCCCCAGAGGGGGGCGAGGCCCCCCGCGTGAAGAGGCCCAAACCCCCCCAGCCCCCCCTGCTCATCATCTCCGAGTCGGATTCGCTGAGTCCTGGGGGGGTCCTCACCAGCACAGGGTGCCGAACCCTCGACATGATCCCCAGCCCCCTGATGCCGTTCACTACTGGGGCATCGCTGCTGGGGCAGGTCAGAGGGCAGCGCTGCCCCATCACACTCACCACACTGACCACCACACCACCACATTACCACACTGACCATACTCACGACCACCACACCACCATCACCACACTCACCAACATACTGACTACAACCACCAGACTCACCACCACACTGGCCACACTCACTACCACCTCACCGCCATCACCACATTCACCACCACACTCACCACCACACTCACCACCACACTCACCACCACCCTCACTGCACTTAACACTACCCTCAACACACTCAACACCACACTCACCACGCACACCATGCTCACCACACCAGACCCACCGCTGACGTTTGAAAGCTGAAACCTGAAGTTTGGATCATTGTGGTTAGTGGTGCTAGTGGTGGCGACTGATGATAGTGGTCGATGACTGACTGTTGAGATGGTGGCGATGGCATGGTGATGGTGATGATAACAGCGGTGATGATGTTAATGTGATGGTGACAATGGCAGCGGTCACGATAGAGGTCGAAAACGGGTTTTGATTCCTTACCCGTACCCGTACCCTACCCGAAATGAGTGACAAACGGTTACTCACCGGTGACTCACGGCCTACCCGTACCCGGCCGCACCAGGGTCGCAAACGGGTACCCGTACCCGGCCGGGTACAGGTAGCCGGGTATCGGGTAGGGTACGGGTATCGGGTACCCGGTTGCGACCTCTGGGTCACGGTGGTGATGTTCCTGTGTGTGCGATCCTCAGCCTCTGTATCTGACGCCGTCGCCGCTGATCCCATCGGGCAGCATCCACTTCTGGAGCACGCTGAGCCCCCTGGCCCTGCAGAGCCCCGCTCGCACGCAGGCTGGCAACTCCTCCTTCCAGGTGAGCGTTCACTCACCATTGAGCTCGCCACGCAAGCCACCAGCCGTCAATCACCCGTTCGCCACACGCCACTCGTTGGACGCTACGCACGCTTCGCACGCACGCGGTGCATCGCACACAACACAGCTCGCACACGGACAGGGAAATCCCTCTAGGTGAGCGTTCAATCACCACTCAGCTCACCACCTACACACTATAATACGCTACACGCACACTCACCACTGTCTCACCTCTGCCTCACCACCCCCTCCCCCCCCACCGCCGCCATGTGAAGTTTCCGTCTGCAGGATCCATGGCGACCATCCCCCTGGCGACGCTGGATGGCCTCTCTACCCCCGTGGTGCTCTCTCCTGGGCCGCAGAAAAACTAACTTCGTCGCACCTCACCGTCATCATCATCATCATCACCACTACCACCACATCATCACCGTCACCATAATCACCGTACTCACTTATCTTCACCTCTTCACCTCTTCACCGCTACCTGCTCGGCCAACTTTTTGGAGATGTCGAAATGAGGTTTGGGGATATCATGAACCCTCATCATTGTTCTCACCGACATCATCGTCTTCATCATCGTCTTCATCATCGTCAGTGTCTTGTGCCACCGACTCCCCCTCCTCCTCACGGCTCCGTCTGTCGCCCATAGAAGGCGGACGTCAGTCATGGACTTGCCGCTGACAATCCAGTTCTGGGTTTGAGCCGGAACCCAGGCTCTTCTGAGAATCCGGTTATGGGTTTGAGCTGGAATCCAGGCTCCTCAGAGAATCTGGTTCAGGCTTTGAGCTGGAACTCAGGCTCTTCTGAGAATCCGGTTATGGGTTTGAGCTGGAATCCAGGCTCCTCAGAGAATCTGGTTCTGGCTTTGAACCGGAACCCAGGCTCTTCTGAGAATCTGGTTATGGGTTTGAGCTGGAATCCAGGCTCCTCAGAGAATCTAGTTCTGGGTTTGAGCTGGAACCCATACATCTTTTCCACTGCGCCACCAAGCCATGCCAAGACAGCCCGGCTTGGCTCAGAAGGTGCCGGGTTGTTTTTCCACTGCGGGAGCCGAGCCGCTGACGTCTTGTGGCTGCGCACGCTCCACGATCCCAGGCCTTGGCCCTGCTTGGCTCCGAGCCAGACGTCTTCTGGTGAGGCCTGCGTAGCACAAGGTGCCCCGTGCTGGCTCGGATGTGTCAGTGGAAAAGGGGTAATTAGGTTCCTCTTTGACAATTCAGTTCTAGGCTTAATCCGGAACCCTGGCTTCCTTTGACTGTGGTCGCACCTCTCCTGTCAACTCAAGGAAGCTTTGTGTTGAGAAGATGTGGAGACGAAAAGTGAAGAAGGGAGCCGCTTTGTGACTCTACTGTGGACAGCAAGCAGAGTCTTTGAAGAAGGAGTTAAACAAATTCATGTGCCAACGACAACGTATGTGTCGCCTCAGACATTGAGACCCAGTCCAGAAGAACGGGGGACGTCTGGTGCGGAGATGGAGTAACATTGTTGGGGCCCACTGTAGAGTGACACTGCTGTGTGTCTGCAGTGCTACTGCGGTGGTGTGTGTGTGTCTGAAGTGACACTGTGATGTGTGTGTGTGTGTCTGGGGTGACGCTGGTGTGAGTCTCCAGTTAGACTGGGACTCTGCGAGAAGTGACACTGGTGTCGAGTATTCAGGGTCGTTGGGCCCAATGTGTGACGTGTCACTGAGGACCCATTGTAAAGCGACGGCAGTCACCGAATTACAGAGATAACCCTTGGAAGAGATGGCCATCAGGTTAGAGGGCAAGGGAGGTCATGGTGGGTGGGGGGGTGGGGAGGTGGGTGACCACCTTGGGTTTGATTTGGAACCGAGTGCTACGGTGGGAATCCGTGTAAAAGGGTAGAGAGGCACAGGCCGCCCGTTTCCCTCCGCTGGTAAGAAGTGCTGCCCCCCCCCCCCCAGGCGTGGCGTCGTCTACGTGTGCTGGGGGGCGGGGTTAGGGGCGGGCACGGTTTGGGTTTCAGAATCTATGAGCATGACTCCGTGTGCCTCAAATTGCCACCACCACCACTGTCTCCACCACCACCGCCTCCTCCACCACCGCCTTCACTGTGAGGGAGATTGTCAGGGGCAGGGCAGTGAGCGTGTGCCTCATTCCAGCGTGCTTGGTGTTCTAGCAGTTGTGTGTGTATGTGCGTGCCGGTTCTAGAACGTGTGTTGTTCCAGAGTGTGTGTGTTGTTCCAGAGAGTGTGTGTTCCAGTTCCAGAGAGTGTGTGTTCCAGTTCCAGAGAGTGTGTGTTGTTCCAGAGAGTGTGTGTTGTTCCAGAGAGTGTGTGTTGTTCCAGAGAGTGTGTGTTGTTCCAGAGAGTGTGTGTTGTTCCAGAGAGTGTGTGTTGTTCCAGAGAGTGTGTGTTGTTCCAGAGAGTGTGTGTTTCAGAATGTGCCAGTTCCAGAGTGTTGTGTATGCCAATTCCCGAGAGTGTGTGTTTCAATTCCCGAGAGTGTGTGTTTCAGTTCCAGAGAGTGTGTGTGTGTGTTCCAGAGAGTGTCTGTTCCAGAGAGTGTGTGTGTTTCAGTTTCAGAGTGTGTGGCAGGGGCGGTTTCTTCATTAGGGCGATTGGGCGACGCACCACCAATGTCATTGAACCACAGAGTCACGCTAGCCGTCACTGCAGCCTCTGGATATAGTCCAATCAGCGTCATGTCACGTTCTGTGGAGTACCGCCTCTTTTTGGGCGATTTCACTCCGGCTGAGAATCGCCCCGAGTGGCCCCATAGACTTACATTCAAAGATGTTTTTTTTCGACCAGGGGGCGCTGCAATGCATTCTCTATGGCTTCCGGCAGGGCTCGCCCTAACGTGCTTACGTCATCATACGTGCTTACGTCATCATACGTAAGCACGTTTCATCCAACAATATAATTTGTGGCCACCTAGTGGAATCTTTAATAAAATAAACTTGAATGGTTTGTTTTAATAGTATAGAAACAAACAAGATGTATTGTAAGAGTCACTTTATTTTTCATTAATATTAAAGAAGTAAAGTTGCCTTTACATGCTTAAGCTGTTAATTTATCCATTGCATGGGTGGACCTTATCCTTATCAATCATCCAGACATTTGCCCCCCCTGAGAGATTTTGCAGGAGCCGCCACTGGTGTGTGGTGTTCCAGAGAGTGTGTGTGTTTCAGTTTCAGAGTGTGTGCCGATTCCAGAGAGTGTGTGTTCCATCTCCGGAGAGTGCGTGTCGCGCGAGATGTTCCAGTGTGCGTCTTTTTACGGAACGTGTACATTATTCTCTTAAAGCGCGCGTTCCAGATTATGCGTCGTCCCCCTCTGCGGTCAGATAGAATGCCCGTGTACTACGCATTGTGAGGATTTTTTAAGTGCGCGCGCGCGTTGTGTCCGTGCTGTTGGGAGCTCGCGTGTTCACTCGACGCGTGCGTTTCTGTCCCGGTGCCCGTGTCCTGGTGTGTGTTGCGTGTGTGTTGCGCGCGTGTTGCGTGTGTGTTGCGCGCGTGTTGTCCCCCAGTGTCTGTGTGTTGCAGAGTGTGCGTGCGCGCGCGCGTAGTCACAGCGTGTCGCACGCGCGTCGTGCAGCCGAAGTCGATACGGCCCCGGCGTCCACTGCTGTTCGTACCGGCCGCTGTGACCCGGCGTTTTCTGCCGCCCGTCAGTTGGTGCTGCGTCCTTGACCCTTGACTTCTGCCTTATTACTCTGACCCCCCCCCCGTGCCCTGAACCCGCCCCTATCCGATCGCACTGACCTGTGACCCTTGCACCACAACCCCAATCGTCTGCTCTTCTGCCATGTGACCCTGTTGGGGGGTGGAGCGGTGGCGCAGCGGTTAGCGCACTGCACTTAGAAGCCGGCGACCCGCGTTCGAATTCCCGGCCACGGCCGATGCCGGCGGCGAACACGTGAACGGGTCCTGGGAGGGCGATTATCCGAACTTGGGTCCTGGGAGGGCGATTATCCGAACTTGCGTCCTCACCCCCCCCCCCCCCCCCCTTTTCAGAAATCCGCACTGACCAGCTTGGTGAAGTATGATCAAACAACACTCACGACCCGCACGGCATGGGCAGTGGCCTGTAGCGTAGACGTGAACTCTCACGTCCCAACTCTACAACCATACCAACTCCGGCAGCATTAACCCTCTGACCCCCTGCACTGTCACACTTGACCTCTTGACACCCACGAAGCCCTTCCTCCACACTCCTACTGTTTAGCCCCCCCCCCCTTCACCCCAGTTGTGACGCTAATTTAAAGAGGTAATGCGTAACTTCAGAAGTTTCCTACGATGATTGTGAGGAATGAGTGCGTGCGTGGGTCGGTAGTGTGACCCCCACCTCTGAGGGTGGGGAGGGAGTGACCAGGTGACCCCTGACTTAACCCCCCCCCACTCTCGTTGAACTCTGAACTCACCCAAAGTCCAGGTCATTGGGTCACGTGTGTTTTTGTCTAGGACTGGGAGATGCGTGTGGGGGTGGTTACTTGGGTGGGTTCCGTGAGTGACATACTGACGCTCCGTGCTTGCTTTACTGCACTTAGCAAAATATTTTTATACACAATTTGCATATATACAAATACACGGTATATATATACAGTATATATATATTTTACACAACTACGATCAGTGATAACGATGTTTTTATTGCTCTTCCTCGAGCGAGTCGGCGACGTTGCGTCTCGCCGTGCTGCGCCCACATTCGGGACGCGCACGGAACCCCCCCCCCCCCCTCGAGTCCCCCCCCCCCCCCCCTCGGGCCCCCCCCCCCTCGAGCCCCCCCCCCCCTCAAGCCCCCCCCCGAGCCCCCACCCCCCCGAGCCCCCACCGGTCATTCGCAGTCCTCGCAATTGTAACTAAAGCTAGAGGCGCGGCCCTGCAAGTTTTCGCTCACGCTGGCAAGAAAGAGCCTCCGCTAGAGGGAGCTCTAGAAAGCACCACCACCAAGAGAGGGTATTTGGTCTACTCTTCCACGCTAAGCAGACGTCTTGGTAGAGGCGGGCGTACCCACACTTTACCCCACCACACACGACCTGCCGATCGACAGAGAACCCATGTCCACTGCTGGATGGACTAAGGTGGTGGCGGTTGGGGGGGGATGTATAAGAAATGTGCCCAATCTTTTTAATTTCCCCGCCGGAAGATGGAATCAAACCGGTGCCCTCTGGATTGCAAGGCCCAGTGCTGCTGCTGAGCATCCCACCACAGCGGCGGCTTCACTAAAGTGTTGTCGTTATAATTGTAGCTCGTGCTTGACCGTTGTGGTGATGCGGTGGTAAGTGCACTGGGCTCTGAATCCGGCCGGTTATGACGGTGGCGATTGGTACTATCAACTGGTCCTGCGTGGTGGAGTTTGGTCAAACAACCACGCACCTTTGATCGGTGACCTATACACAAAACTAAGCAGATACGCCTTCCAGATTTGTCTCTGCGCTTAAGAAAATGTAAACATTTTACACATCCCCATCAGCCACACGCACGGCCTTCTGGTGGGAGTGTAGAACTTCAGCCGCATTGGTTCAACACGAGAAAAACTCAGAATCGGTTTCCACGTTCAGTGTCTCATCAGCAGTGTCGGGCTCGCTTGAGCCAACGCTGCTGAACTGCCGGATATTTAGAGGCAAGGGCTGTCTCGCTCTCTCTGTCAGACATGGGTCCTAGTTGGACGCAGATCCAAAATCGAATCCGCCCGTTGGGTTACTGCCCGTTTGCCTCCCAGTATTGGCAGGCTCCTCGTCCCGGACACTTGGCACTTGCTAGTTTATGTTATGTTTGTTTTATTGCGCGCGCGTTTGCCCGCAAACAGGGCGCGGGTTATTCGTACTTTACTATTAATACCGATAATTAAGTTCCGTCGGGTTTTTTGTTTTGTTTTTTAAAGATTGTTCGGGACGGTTTCCGTTCGTACTTTGACGGTCGGTGCGGCGGAGCGGTGCGTTGGTGCCATTGCTGCCGAGTTCGAGGTACTGTTGTCGTCGTCGTCGCCGCGATTGGTCGCAGAGTGATTTCTGGTTTTTGTTGTTGTTGGTTTTATCTCTTTGCACCCAGCGGAAATCGTCGAGTAGGGGGCCGGCGGAAGTCCCCGCTGTAGCTGAACTTCGCAGCTCTTCTAGAAATCAAAACGAACCAAAGAGAAACGGCATCGCGTGCGTGCGTGGGTGGAAGGTGAACGTGGATTTGTGTCGTGTTTTTTTAATGGAAATGTAAATTTGTGTTTTTGTCGGGAGCGTAGCTGTGCACGGGACGATGAGGACCGCGTGAATTGGGACCCTGGTCAGGACGCACTTGCTCCCATTGTCACCGTGTCCGTTGCTCAAACTTAACAGGCACCTTTTTCGCAGGCGATATCACGGATTCATTCCTGAATTTTGGGTTCGGCCACGCAATTATGTTGTCAAATGTATGTCGCAAGACCCTCCGCCACCCAAACATATGAGCATCGTGTCTAATTGGAGGGCTTCACGACAAACTATTTCCCAAGTTATTTTATGGCCAAACGCAAAGAGCCGACGATGAATTGTAATAAGTCAAAATCGACGCCGCGTGTCTCGGTTAGAGAAACCGAGCCCCACCAAATCGGGTTGTACAACATACCAGAGGAGTAACACTAATAACAATTGCAGTGATGCAACCCTTCGCCATCGACCATGGTCAATCCACTGCTGGATGAATGCCTCCAAAATCCACGGCCACCTCTCGCGTTCCAACCGCGCATCTGCACGCGAACTTATCCCCGTCGCGACGTCTCCGATGTCGTCAGGAGCCGCTCCGTTGCGATTTTTGACCAATACAACGTGAGCGTCGATGGTCATCGCAGAACTTGACTCGCAAAACCAGGACTGGCGCCACCTTCACCCAATCGTCGTCTTCTTTGCCGGGTTGCTAAAAACGAGTGCCACGTGGTGGGAAGTCGTTCGTGGGTGTCAATGTGTCTGCACCAGTCCGCGCCTCGATAAGGTCAAATTGCCAACAGGATTAGGACTTGCAAACTGATCGTGACGCTCGGTTACGCAGGCAGATACGACGTGAATTATGATGATGATGATGATGTGGGTAATGATGACGATGGGAAGCCATGGGGAAATGTGCACGTTTTGACGCTCACCCCGAAAGCTGTAGTTTCTCCCCGTGTTGGAAGACGCGTGTAGCTTGTGCGCGGTCGAGGTCCGGCCCAGCGGTGACCTTCGCCAACCTGTCTACTCGTGTGTAAGCCGTGGGTGTACATACTTCCCCCTTTGCTGCTGCCTCGTTCAGTGGCGAGGCGGCGCGACACCCCCCCCAAGCCCCAAGCCCCAAGCCGTTCGTTCTTCTCTCGTAGCCGCGCGCCGTCTCCCTGCTGCTCCTGTGCACGTGGTCCCGTGTGTCGGGGGCGTTGTTTTGACCATACCTCACCGCTTAATTTGGAGCTTTCGTGACTGCAGGAATTATTCTTTGGTTCTTTCGGTAAAGTCACGTATAAAGATAAAATAATAAATTAAATTAAATACTAGCATACGACGTTTCGATTGCAACACAAGCAATCATCATCAGGTATAAATTAACTAGGAACACAAATCTAGTATACAGTACTTAGAAATGTAATGTAATACAACAGAGAGTCGGATAACATAACAGGAACATAGCATGACTGTTATGTTATCCGACTCTCTGTTGTATTACATTACATTTCTAAGTATACTAGATTTGTGTTCCTATTTAATTTATACCTGATGATGATTGCTTGTATTGCAATCGAAACGTCGTATGCTAGTATTTAATTTAATCTATTATTTTATCTTTATACGTGACTTTACCGAAAGAACCAAAGAATACTTCACCGCGCTCGCTCGCAGAGACGCGGTGCCCAGGACCGGTTCGGATTCCGCGCTCACGACTCGTGTTGGCCGTGGCTGGGAATCGAACCGGGGTTCCGAACCCCCCCCCCCCCCCCCCCAATTCGGCCGTGAGTCCCAGCGTAGAATTTGTTTTGGCTTTCCCCGATCTTGTGGACCCTACGGATCGAATGTTCCCGACATTTTTGGTTTCCCTCCACCTATTTGTGCCTATGACCACATTTCACGGGGAATGTTTCCCATCGGAAGCTAAGTGGGGTAGGGCCCCCCCCCCCGGGTGGTACGTGCCCCCCCCCCACGCACCCGTCGGGTGCCACTCCCCGTGCACCGCGAGGGGGCGTAGACGCCGCGCGTGGCAGAGGAGAGCCGTGCAGCACGTGCCATTTGTTGTGCTGTGCACCAGAGGTCGCAACCGGGTACCCGATACCCGTACCCTACCCGATACCCGGCTACCCGTACCCGGCCGGGTACGGGTAGACCGTGAGTCATGGTGAGTAACTGTTTGTCACTCATTTCCCAACGTCTTGTCTCTTCTCACAATTCAAGTTCCTAGAATCAACCCACCCGCGCCTGCAACATGGCTTCATCCCAGAGGTCGCAATGAGGTACCCTATACCCGTACCCTACCTGATACCCGGCCGGGTACGGGTACCCGTTTGCGACCCAGGTGCGGCCGGGTACGGGTAAGGAATCAAAACCCGTTTGCGACCTCTGCTTTGCACCATGTGTAGCGAACGTCTACGTCTGGCCTCCCCGTCTACTTTCAACTCGCACTGACCAGCGTGGTGAAGTATGGTCAAACAGCCCCCCCCCCTCCATCGTGACCGTCGCAGCGTGGGGAGGCCACCACATTTTGGGAGGTTTAAAAATGTACAATTTTTTAAAATGTTTTAGTTTTTCTAACTCGGCATCCAAATACAACCATTCTGTACGCCTAGTTTCATGAACATAAAAAGTGAAATTAACCCCCACCCCCCCCTCCACATTTTTGGGGGCCCTAAATAAATAAACGATGGTTGTAGTGCACTGAGTATGAGCATCGGCTTGACTCTTATCTGTGCCAAACTGTGGCTGTGTAGCCTCGCCTAAGAGCGTCGCTCAAACTCGCATTGAGAACATCGCCATGCAGTGAGACCGCCTCGGCGTGATGTCCCGCGAGGCAGCCGTAGGCGGTGGTGGTGGCGCAGGAAGAGGAGGAGGGGACGGTCCTGAGCCGGGATCCGTAGAGTGGCCGGGTGTCGACAGCACGGACGGCTGACATCCGAGAAGAATGGGGCGACTCCTTCCCGGCGATCACGATTCGACGCAGACGAGCGCCAAACGCGCTGGGTCCTTACAGCGACCCGTGTCGCAGCTACGCGAGAAGGGATGTCGGTTTCCTGGCTCGCGTCTGCTGCACCCGAGACGAATGAACTCTTTGACGACGACGACGCGAGAGACGCGAGGGGGTCCTTCTCTGATTTGTGTTTTTTTTTCTATCTCTGTGGGCGCGGGGGGTGCACCCCGCCCGGCGGCTGTGTTCCAATAAACTGCGCGACCCGCTCGCCCACACGCGTCGAAGTGTCTCTTCCCACTCCTCTCTTCCCCCGCAGCCCTCGAATTAGCACGGGTTGGCCTACGCACGGTGCGAAAGAAGTTGAACATACATCCTGTGCACATCACGCGTTCGCTGTCCTCCTGTGCTGCTCCCTCTTCCCCCAGTCCTCTGCCTTTTTTTCCTCTGCTCCTATTCGCTTCTCACCATCTCTTCTCATCACCCACCGACTCCTCAACTGCCCTCTTATTATGTTGAATTTTTATTTTTTTATTATTTCCCTTCTACGTGACTTTACCGAAAGAATCAAGAAGATTCCCCTCTCCTTTTCGTCTCCTCTCACCACGTTTCGAGATGCGCGTGGTTCAGGTTCACGTTCAGGCCTTGGTTTGGAGCCATAGAGATGGTTTAGTGGGTGGTTAAATGAATTGTCCGAGAACTTTTTGGATACGTGTATGGTTGGACGCGGGTGTTGTGAAATGTACAGCTATTTGTACCAGAGTCCGATATGGCTAAGGTTGCTTTTACGCTTAGGAATGTGATGTTGGGTTGTTGTTGTGTTGAGTGTACGGCTTAGAGATATGGTTAGGGTTGTGTGACCGTGGTTCAGAGTTTGTATGACTCGTAATATTATAGCAATCCACCAGAGCCACACAGTCATTCGATTCTTTTTCAAGAGGGGTCCTGTATTGCATTCTTATTTTCGGAAGTTTTCAGCCAATGAACGAGTGCTCATACAAGTGGGGGGCAAACGGAACACCCGGACGTGTAACCCCCACGCGCGCGAGAAAGGACAACAACTCTATCCCCGTACAGATTGAATCAAATGGCGATTAGCCCACTTGATGCGCTTCCGCCTCCTGGCGAGCCGGAATATGGCAACATCCTCGACGCCACCCACGGCGAGATTGGGAGTTTCACAACAACAACAGGATCTGTATGCGCGCGGTGACCCACCAACCCTCTTACCTGCACAGCGCTGGAGATTACCGGCGAGCCCCACCGTGTGAGCCCCCCCACCCAACGCCTTGAAAACTAAACCCTAAACTATTACATCTGACACCGTGACATCGAAGCGTGGGCACCCCCCAAGGCGCGGGGTCCGGGGCGGTCACCCCTCCCTCCAATTCACCCCCTCCCATTCCCCCCCCCCCCCCCCCCCCCATTCATCGTATCCGAGGGAAGGCATCTCGTAGCCACTACCACCACCGCCCCTTTCCATGCAGCGCCATTGCGATGAGATCTCACCCCGTATCCATTGTGTAACCCTCCCCCCACATATTTGAATGTTTATTTTAGCCGAGGTCACGGGACGTGGGAGGGGGACGCTGTGTAACGCGACCTGCCTTACAGGGGGGCGGGCTGGATGCAGCTAATTAGAGCTCAATTAAGCACTTGCTCCATCCGCCACCGGGCCGCCTTCATCTCCCCAGGGCTGATGTCCACACGCCACGCAGGCAATGTACCCACGTGCTGTCATGTTAAGGCCGAGTTGACCTATCGGCGGCTCAGAGGCCGGTTCAGAAATCACTTTGGATGTGAGCCGTGGCCTGGGAGTCGAACTCGGGCGGTCGGGGTTCGTTGAGCAGCGTGCTCACCACTGCGCCACCCCTCCCCACACACGCGCGTTCGGACTTTAATGTGAGAGGGGGGCGGATGATGTCATCCGTTGTACCCCCGCTCTACCTCCACTCCATATATGGGCAGTGACGAGGAGGGGGGGGGGGTTCCCTCCCCCAGACCCCCCCTCCCCTTCGGATCCCCCTCCCCGCCCCCGGCTATAAATGCCCCCCGCGCTCCTCCACTCGTTGAGATAATCCGAGGAGGGAGGGAGAGAGAGGAGGGAGACGTGGTGAGACGTGGAGCGGTGGAGACGGAGAGACACACGCACACATAGCAACACACATTTATCCGCACCCAGATACAGACGCACAGACGTGTACAGGGGTAAAGACGTGCACACACACCACACCACACACACAGCCACACCTTCAAATACATACAAAGATTATTATCCCTCGTATAGCCTCTGACAGACTGTTCGGGCAAGTGCTGGTAACGAGCACCCACAGACACGCGCATAGCTACACAAATATAGCCACACGAACACACAGTAAGACGGAGACCTACAGGCAGCGCCTCTGTCACAAGCACATTGACGCAGTGCCACTCGACAACATTGACACCGAAGCACTGATAACAGTGACACACTAATAACAGTGACACACACCGACACATTTACTGACACTGACACAGGCTCACTGCTGACACCCGAATGCACACTCGCACGGATGCACGCACCGACACACTCGCTGACACACACATTGGCACACACACACACCTCCACCACCTCGCATCTCTCTCTCTCCCTGCCACCAGAGGAAGAAAATCTGCTCCTGGGACCCACAATGGTCCTCCCCCCATGCGGGCAACGCGGAGGACGGGGGCAGCCGGGAGGGCACGTGGGGCAGCAGCAGCAGCAGCAGGGAAGGGGCAGGGAGGCCCTGGGAGGGAGGTACACACTTCTGGGACCACTGGGGAGCGGCACGTACGGCAAGGTTCACAAGGGCGTGGAGCGACTCACGGGCCGACAGGTGAGTGCTGGCCGTGAACTTGGCCGTGAACCTGGCCTCGGCGGTGGCGCTTGGCCAATTGGGCCAAAAAATCAGATATTGGGTACCGCTCGGGGTGACGACTGCTAACAAAGCTTTTGTTGAAGAATTGCATCTTTGGATCGCAAATATGTGTGATAGCAAGATTGAGGCGGTAGTGTGTGTTTTTTCGGAGAGAATATCACTTTGGGCGTGATCTGAAACGTCTGGGGGAGATTTGACGTGCTCTGAATGGGAAGCCGCACCGAGTCTGTTGAACGCGGGCTTTGTGCACGACCCAGAGTACCGCCCCGCCGGACACCGCTGGCATTTGCCACCTCGGGCGGTTACCGGCCATCGTTGACGGGTGGAGTTTTGGTGACGAACGCGCCGACTGCCAACGCGCCAATGGACAAACCGCACGGGGTCACGTCGCGGGCTCCGATGACGGGTGAAAGGTGCAGGCCCTGCAAGTGGCTCGCTCGTGCCACTGGCGGCGGAAGGGGTCCTCCTCTGGAGGGGGCACTTGGTCTACTCTTCCTAAGTGGGCAGTAGCCACGGACTCTCACGCGATCTTCCGATGAGAGCCGTAGCTGTGGTGAACACGCGTCTGCTGCTGGGTGGACAGGGGGCGAGGGCGGCGGGGATTTAATAAACTCACCCCGTCGTTTCAGCTGCAGCGCTGGGAGATGCAATTGAACCGGCGTCCCTCTGGTTGGCAATTCGCTTGGTGCTGCTGCTGCTGACCAATACACCACAGCAGCATCTCGAGACGTGTCTCAGTTCACAAGGCACCTTTACATACATTTCTGTATGGGCCACAAATCGGTAACCGGTTTTTACCGGTTTTTTTCATGCGGTTACCGCGGACGCAAATAGATCGATTTCAATTACCCTGGTTCATGCTTCACAGTGCAGTGTTAACCGGCACCGCTTCCCACAACCACCACTGACACCACCACCGACACCACCACTGACACCACCACACCACCGCTCCCCACCACCACCACCGACACCACCACCGACACCACCACCACCACCGACACCACCACCGACACCACCACCACCACCGACACCACCACCGACACCACCACTGACACCACCCCACCACCACCACCGACACCACCACCACCGACACCACCACCGACACCACCACCGACACCACCACTGACACCACCACACCACCGCTCCCCACTACCACCACCACCGACACCACCACCACCGACACCACCACCGACACCACCACCGACACCACCACTGACACCACCACACCACCGCTCCCCACCACCACCACCGACACCACCACCGACACCACCACCACCGACACCACCACCGACACCACCACCGACACCACCACTGACACCACCACACCACCGCTCCCCAGCACCACCACTGACACCACCACACCACCGCTCCCCACCACCACCACCGACACCACCACCACCGACACCACTACCGACACCACCACCGACACCACCACCGACACCACCACCGACACCACCACACCACCGACACCACCACCGACACCACCACCGACACCACCACACCACCGACACCACCACCGATACCACCACCGACACCATCACACCACCGCTCCCCACCACCACCGACACCACCACCGACACCACCACACCACCGACACCACCACCGATACCACCACCGACACCACCACCGACACCACCACCGACACCATCACACCACCGCTCCCCACCACCACCGACACCACCACCGACACCACCATCGCCCCACAGAGAGAGAGAGTACCTTTGCTGTAATCATCATCTGGCAGTTCACCAACGTTGGCTGAAGGCAGCCTGACCGCTGATGAGACGTCTGAATGTCGAAACCGGTCCAGAGAGTTGTGCTGGTGTTGAAGCGATGTTGCTCAGACGTGTGTATGTACGGTATGTTGAACTTTTCGATTTAAAGCTTTCGTGACTGCAGGGATTCATCTTCTTGGTTCTTTCGGTAAAGTCACGTAGAAGGGAAATAATAAACTTCTTTCGCACCGTACGTAGCCGACCATGGTAATCGGTGCGTTTACCAGGTAAGGTCTCACTGAGCTATGTAGCTCTTTTTCAGAAGCGACCTGGCCACAAATGATAGCGCAAAGAAGTGAGCGTATCGCGTGGACATGTATAGTGCCCAAATACTCTAAACGCGTGTTGTTAATTATAAATGTGGAGGAAACAACCGGAGCACCCGGACAAAAATCCACATGGTAAACACAGAGAGAGAGCGAGAGACAAGAAAATTCCAAATATACAGCAGCAGGCGTCAGCGTCGGGATCGTACCCACGACCTCCTGCGTACTGGGCGAGGCAGTCAACATCTCCTAGCCACCGCGGCGCAATCGGACAACTTGCGCGAGTTATTTGTCAAATTTGGACCGCGATGTCGGCACGCGTCCGGCCCACCCCTTCGCGTACAAGTGGTGGCTCCGGAAAGAGCCGCCGTGTCGTGATTTGCGGGCGGAGTTGAGCCTCGAGACGCGCTCGCCACGGATGCGGCGGGCGGCCTGCAATTGATGCACTCCCGGGTGGAGAGCCGTGTGTGTGTGCGCGTGCGGCTGATGTGATGGGTGTGTTTGTTAAAGGATGGAGGAGCAGTGTCGGATTATCCCAGTAGCACAAGTAGCTACATATGCTACATGCCCCGCAATTTCAAGGGCCCCCGCGCTAAATGCTTTCAAGCTATCAATTCCGGTTCAGTGAATCTGCACTTGCTCTATTACTATAGTACTATACCGCCTTCAACTTTTATTAACGACTGGGTGTTTAAGTGTAGAGAATTGTCGTTTTAGCTGGCTGTATGAAAAAATACAATTACTTTACTGTGCAAGGGACAAAATGTGTGTTTTAATATTTGTGTTTTATTTATTTATTTAGGGCTCTTTTATAACAACAATATGCTACAGGCACCGCACTAGCTTCATCCGGCACTGTGAAGGAGCCGAGGTGCTGCGAGCTGCGAGCTGGGTGATTGTCGGCCTCCTCCCCCCCCGCCCCTCGCACTCCAGGTGGCCATCAAGACCATCCGCAAGGACAAGGTGCCGGGGGACGATGGCATCGCGCGCATCCGCAGGGAGATCCGCCTCATGGCCACCCTGCGACACCCCCACATCATCGGGGTCCACGAGGGTACGGGGACCGTGGGGGCCCATGAGGGGGGGGCCCATGGGGGGGGCATTGGGGGGCCCATGGGGGGGGCATGGGGGGCCCATGGGGGGGGCATGGGGGGCCCATGAGGGGGGGCATGGGGGGCCCATGGGGGGGGCATGGGGGGGCCCATGAGGGGGGGCATTGGGGGGCCCATGGGGGGGGCATGGGGGGCCCATGGGGGGCCCATGAGGGGGCATGGGGGGCCCATGGGGGGGGCCCATGGGGGTTCAAAAGTGGATAGCGATGGGAGGATAAAAAAAAAGTGGTGACTGAGGAAAGTGTGAGGGGTGGTTGTGGTTGTGCTGGTGGTTGTGTCTGTGTGGGGAGCGGTGGTGTAGCGGTGAGCGCCACGCTGCACTTCGCACCCGGCGACCCAAGTTCGATTCCCACTCACGGCCAACACCCAGTGACGATTATCTGAACTGGTCGCGGGCCTCCCCAAGGTCGACTCGGCCTCAAACGAGTACCTGGTGCGATGTGCAAACATCGCCACTTGGGGAGACAAAGGCGGCCGGGCGCGGTGCTGGCCACCCACCCCCTCGCGTGCCGTGCCGCCCTTCATAGGTGGCTCGCGAACAACAACTTGCCCCATTTGTCTTTGGTGGTCGGTTGACGTGGTGATGGTGGTGGTGATGGTGGTGGTGATGGTGATGGTGGTGATGGCGATGGTGGTGATGGTAATGGTAGTGATGGTGGTGGTGGTAATGGTGATGGTGGTGGTGATGGTGGTGATGGTGGTGCTGGTGATGGTGGTAATGATGGTGGTGATGGTGGTGATGGAGGTGATGGTGGTGGTGATGGTGGTGGTGGTGATGGTGATGGTGGTGGTGATGACGGTTGCTCAGTCCTGGAGAGCCGGGAGCGCCTGGTGCTGGTGCTGGAGCTGGCGAGCCGTGGGGAGCTCTACGACCTCGTCTCACACGAGCGCAGGCTGCTTGAGGACGAGGCCCGCCGCCTCTTCCGCCAGATCGTGTCCGCCGTGCTCTACTGCCACCAGGTGAGCGAGACGCCCACCACGGGCTGGGGACGTCAGCCACCCAGAGGGCGCTTCGACGAGAGGTTTTTTTAAAATCCTTTATATTAAGTTCGCTTGCTTGCTTGCGCGCTTACGACCGTCTAAATTTTTCGGTCGTTTTTTAACCCACTTCCCGTGATCCAATCGAGCTGACATTTTGCACACAGACTCGTTGTGCGTGACAATTTATTTTCGTGAAAATTTTCAAAATTTTCCACTTTTTAGGGAAAAAATTTTTCATATTTAATTTCAAATACCAATGTGATAAAAATGAAACTCTTACTCAAGAAAAACAGAAATGAATAATAAAATAAAACCGATGCCACGCATATAAAGGATTTATAGTGAAAAACTTTGTTTTTACGGGTTAATTTTTATCATCGCCGGGTGTCAATCGCGCCCCCATCACACGTCGGCCCCTCTGTTGCCCACCCCCCCGCCCCCCCCGGCAGAATGGTATCGTCCATCGTGACCTCAAGCTGGAGAACATCCTCCTGGACGAGAGCTACAACGTGAAGGTGAGAGGTGGAGGAGGTGGGAGAGGGGGACACGAGGGCGTGCGATCCAGGAGATTCATTTCAGATTTTCAAATCGCAGGGGGGGGAGGGGGGCAAAGGTAGTGCAGCGGTGGGCGCTGCACTGCCAACCGGGGCGACCCGAGTTCGATTGCCGGTTATGGCAACGTCAGTGGCCCCCACCCACCCTTCACCTACCCACACTGACCAGCGTGGTGAAGTATGGTCAAATGATCCCCCGTGACCGACCACGGCTTTTGGAGGCCATCGCCCAGCAGTGGTTCGATCTTGGCTGACGATGATGGTGATACACAGCGCTTGAGGTGGCGGTATTCTTGTGGTCAGTGACCCACCATGTGCGTAGTGAACTAAACGACCTGTAGATTGTAAATCTTCCCAGCCTCGGCACGCCACATCCAGTATATCTCTCACTGTGGCTGTGGCTACCAGTCACGTGCATATTCCTGGAATTTCTACTACCCGGAAAACATTTCGGTGAGAAATTCAACCCCGACTCTCCCAGCAGCAGCAGCAGCAGCGATTGTGCGGGCGAGAAAACTCTGGATTGGTTTCAACATCTTGGGTCTCTTTGGCAGGGTCTGGCTTGTTAAACATATGCTACTGGATTACCATGTGTCATTGGCAGGAGCACTCAATCCAAACTACGGGGCCCTGCTCCATACGAACACGGTGCGTTGCTGTGGGGCATTGCGTCTCCTTTGGCCAGGATTGTCTGCGTTAGAGCGCGGAGAGTTTGTCTGCTCTGCGGTTGTTTTTCCTCCAATTTTCTGTTTGCTTCATCGTTATGCGTGGCGTTTACGTGATTTTAGCTTTTTTGTCGTTTTGGTGACCCAGGTCGGCCACGCTTGGCAGTGGGGCCTATCCACGAATCTCTGGAATTCTCATCTCCACGGTTGAACCAAACTAACCCAGAAACCTGTCGATTTTCGATTGACGCCTGCCACTATTCTAGATTTGAAGCTTTCGTGACTGCAAGGATTCATACTCTTAGTTCTTTCGGTAAAGTCACGTAGGTAAAAAATTAAAATTAATAAAAGTAAAATAAAAATAAAATGAAAAATAAAAATCACGACGTAAAAAATTAAATTTAAATTAATGATTTTATTGTTTTTATTTTTAATTAATTTTTATTTCATTTTTTACCTACGTGACTTTACCGAAAGAACTAAGAGTAAGCCTGCCAATATCCCTACGGGCGCCTCCCCCCCTAGATCGCCGATTTCGGCCTCTCCAGCGAGTTCGGGAACGGACGTTTGCTGAGCACGTTCTGCGGGAGCCCCCTGTACGCGTCGCCCGAGATCGTCAACGGCACGGCCTACCTGGGGCCCGAGGTACGCGCCGCGAAAACCCCGGTGACCCCCCACCACCAACCCCCGCCGCCGGGGTCAGAACCAGGGTCGGAACTGGGAGGCCCTCGGTGGTGCGGGCCCAGAGAGAGCTCAGAGCTCCGGATTTAAACCGCGCGGCACAATGAGGCACGCGCACAGATCTCATTACCGCGTCTATATTGGTTTCGCACTGTGTGCGCGCGCGTGTGATTGTGCGTGCGCGCGTGTGTGCGTGTACGCATGCCTCCGCGCATGTGTGTATACAGTAGGGTGTATGTAATTGTGTATGTAGGGGAGCGGTGGTGTGGCGGTTAGCGCGCTGCGATATGAACCCAGCGACCCGGGTTCGATTCCCGCTCACGGCCAACACCGGTGACGATTATCTGAACCGGTCCTGGGCCTCCACTAGGTCGACTCAGCCTGAAATCAATACCTGGTTCGGTGTGTAAACATCGCGACTGGGGAGACAAAGGCGGTCGGGCGTGGTGCTGGCCACCCAACCCCTCGTGTACCGTTCCGGCCTTCATAGGTGCTCGCTAACAGCACTTGCCCCTACAGTCTGTTAAGGCTATACGGGGGATCTTTCTCTTTGTATGTAATTGTGTGTCTGTGTGGGGGGAGTGGTGGCGCAGCGGCTAGCGCACTGCGCTACAAAGCCAAAGATCGACTCCTGCTCACGACCAACAACATCAGGCACAAATGTCTGAACCCGTCCTCGACCGCCCCTTGGTCGACTCAGCCTTAAATGAGTTCCTGGCGTGGTGTGGGAACATCACCCTGGGGAGACAGAGATGGCCGGGCGTGGTGCTGGAGACACCACAACCACCGCCCTCTTGTGCCGTGCCGTGCCTTCGTAACAGGCGCTCGCAAACTATTCTAGATTTGAAGTTTTCGTGACTGCAAGGATTTATATTCTTAGGGTTTTGCGGTAAAGTCACGTAGGTAAAAAATTTAAATTAATAAAAGTAAAATAAAAATAAAATGAAAAATAAAAATAACGACGTTTCGGAGGCAACACAAGCCTCCGTCTTCAGGTGGAACAGTCACAGCACGATAGCTGTATCAAGTGAGAGAAATTCCAAGAAACACAGTATTTGTATATATACTGGTTGAGGGTGGGAGGAGCCAAGGTAGGCCCTGAATATTATTTTTGTGAGGTTCGGTGCGGCTGAAGCACGATCAACTTACCCCGACAGCCTGTGTGGGCTACACGGGGGACCTTTATCTTTGTGCGCGCGTGTTCTCCGACTCAGCCTATCACGGCTTCATCTCCGTAACGCGCGCGCGTAATGAGAAACGTTATCCAGAGGCTCTGCAAATCCTGCACCACGTGTCCCCCCCCCCACCCCGTCACGCCACTCTCCCTCCCTCCGTCAGGTTGACAGCTGGGCGCTGGGGGTGCTGCTCTACATCCTCGTCTACGGCTCCATGCCCTTCCACGGGCGCCACCTGAAGGCGCTGACACGGCACATCAGCCGCGGAGAGTACGCAGAGCCGGCGCAGCCGTCAGGTGACGCCCCACGTGATGCCCACCCACGGGGACCCACAATGCACCCCCGCGGAGACCCACAATGCACCCCCGCGGAGACCCACAATGCACCCCCGCGGAGACCCACAATGCAATGACAAGCAACGGCCATTCGCCACTCAGTGGCGGTAACGTCACCACGGCGCTTGTGCCAGGCTAGGTGCACTTTAAGGCCACGTGAAGTGTCGCGCGCCCGCTGCTGGCTGGAGGTCACGAGACAGGCCCAGGTCGCTGAGATGACTGGACGATGCACCACCGGTGTCCCCTACTGCGCACCGCCGTCGAGATCCAACAGTGCACCTGGAAATAGCAAGAATGTCGAGTTCCGGCTTCTGGGCGTATTTTGTGAGAATTCGAGAGGCAAGGATGAGAGTCGTTTTCAAGAGTGACGCTGGGTCAACAAAATGACAACAGCAGCAAAATAAATCGGGGCGAGGTACACCAATGACGCGAATATAAATCTTCAAGTGACATATCGAAAACATTGCACAAGCATAAATCACTGTCATTAACCTCCCCGTAGCGCGAGGCGGCTCGGGCAATGATGTTCAGGCCGATCACAGCACAATTACAACATAAAGTCACGGAAACTTTCAACATAAATCGTGTGACTATATCTTCTGCTCCGTGTCAACAGACCAGGACATATCTGGTATTTGTCCCATTCTTATAGCGCCGGGCTTCACCGTGGACCCGAGACATCCCGTGACGCCACTCGCGAGGGCAGGCACATTGAAATGCGACACAGCAAGTTACGCAATCGGGCTGACGCACGCACAGGAGCATCGGCAGCATCGCCCGCCACGTAGTCCACTGGAGGCCGTGTCTCGTGTGCAACCAGAGCGCTCGACGCCCTTTGCGATTATCCCCTCCCACCCCCCCGCGCTGTAAGAACGACAGCGCCCATGCCACCACCCGTACTCGACTGTGGTTTTTTAAATCCTTTATATTAAGTTCACTTGCTTGCTTGCTTACGCGCTTACGACCGTGCAAATCTTTCGGTCGTTTTTTAACCCACTTCACGTAATCCAATCGAGCTGACATTTTGCACACAGACTCGCTGTGCGTGACAATTTATTTTCGTGAAAATGTTTTTCCAAAATTTTCAACATTTTAGGATTTTTTTTTTATATTTAATTACCAATTGCTTAATGGTGGCAGGCAATCATCTGACCCATAGGTGGCAGCCATCTCAAGCCAGAGGACGAGAGGACTCTAGCCGGCACGCATATAAAGGATTTATAGTGAAAAACTTTGTTTTTACGGGTTCATTTTTTATGGTTAGTATCGCACCACCCCAGTATTTACCGGGACGGTCGCCGGGCTCGAATCGCGAACCTCTGCCTCTTGGCCGCGTCACCACCCCACAATGCTCCGGCAATCCCCACGTGGCGCACACGCCTCCCACAATGCATCGCAATCACACCCACAATGCCCCCCACCCCACCCCTGTCATTCCAGACGCGTGCGGGCTCATCCGCTGGCTGCTCATGGTGAACCCGGCACGCCGGGCCTGCGTGCGTGACGCCGCCGCTCACTGGTGGGTCAACTTGGGCTACGACACGCCGCTCGGCACAAGCTGCGACGAGCCCCCCACCGTCGCCGCCACCGCGCCGCCCACTTCTCTCACGCGGTGGCTCTCCGACAGGGACCTCGGCGAGACCGGTAACCCCGAGGACTTAGGCGACCCCAATACGGCTGCTGACCCCCAACCGTTGGTCGGAGATGGTGGCTCCCCCTTGCCGGCCTCGCCGATGCCTAACCGGCAATGGAGCGAGGATGACGACACTGCTGCCGCCGCCACCACCACCGCCGCGGCCCCAAGGCCTCCCATGCAGTGGATATCTGACGGGGACCACGGTGAGACCCCTAAAAGGGGCCCTGGGGACGTCAACACGGCTCCTGGCCATCAGACGTTCATCCGAGAGGATGGCACCTCCACCTTGGCCTTGTCGGCACAAGAACAGTGGTTACACATTGCCACCGCCACCACCACCAACGCCACCACCACCACCGTAATCATCGCACAGGGACATTATGGGTCATCACCGGTGGGCGACGAAGCCCGGCAGCCCCCCAAAGGGATTCTCAAGAATCACGGAGGTCTCCTGCCAGACCCCGAGTCCTCCGAGGATGCCGCGTGGACCCCAACGGCACCGATGGGGGTGGCGATGGACGGCGGTGCCCGGTGGCGGGGTGTGTCCGCGAGGGCGCTGGACGGGGCGGGCGCGGTGCCGCGCTGGCGCACGAGGGGGTCGTGTCACGCGGCACCACGGCGAGCGTGCTGCCCCGAGGGCAGCTGCCCCGCGTCCTCCTCCCCCACCATCCCCGTGCTGCCCCCGCCGCCCAGGAGCATCCTCAAGGTCAACGGGAGGTGTTCGACGATCCGGGACCCGCAGCGCGAGCACGGCCGCGAATTCGCGGTCGAGGACGACGAGACAACGGCGGGGCCTGGGGTGGTGACCGACACCGACAGAGGAGGGACCGGGCACTCGGTTCAGCCCAGGGGACCCCGACCTCTCCTGGACCCCCACTTAAGTGACCTCGCAGCAGGGCACCTGGCGGAGGGGCGAGGGGCAGCGACGTGATTGGATCGTGGTTGTGGATTTCCGTGGGTGGGTGTTCGGGTTGCCTTACCCGTAAGACCGGGACACAACGCGGGAAGAAGATTAAATCGCAGGAGCAGAAGAGGGGAGACCGACAACGTGGTGAATTGCGTCGTCTCGAGTGGTGCGGTGCTGGTATAATTATTATTGTTGTTGTTGTTAGTCAACCGACAAACACTGGGACTTTGAATGTCCCCAGAAGACTCCGCACAGATATCTCCACACAGCAGCTGCCTCGACAAAGAGGACCATCCTGGCAAAACCTGAGCACGAAGCAATCGCTCACGAGATTACGCGTCGAACAGAACAAATGAACGCGCGTCAATAATAAAAAAGTGTATTTTTATTACACGTCTCATCGGCCATACGGCCTTCAGGGAGCACATAACTTCAGCAGCATTGGTTCGAGCAACAGCCTCGACTGGTTTCGACGTTCAGTGTCTCATCAGCAGAGTCGGGCTTGGCTTAAACAAATGCTGGTGAGGTGCCATGACGGTTTGGCATCTGGAATGGGCGTGGATCGTTCAGGAGCGTGTACCTGCGTTGGGGTTTTCACCGTCACAGTGTCACGTCGCAAATCTGAGACCGTTCATATTTGCCCCATTCATATTTATTCCGTAATCTTCAGTCGTAACGTTGCTGTGAATCGCCTTGGCGACAACGCGCGCCCGTGCGCGACTCCCGTGTCCGACACGCTACTCTGTGCATGCAGTCCCAGAGTAGACGATCTCGCTTTGTTCACGACCCGTATGGTTTATCTAAATGAGTATTTGTTTTATGAGCCATTTGTTTGTGAAAACCGTATCTATGTCTCCCGAGTGAAATGACGTTTTCTCGTCGACAAAGGGCAGGCCGTAAGGGTGTTATCCTCGTGTGCTGCCACCACAGGCGTCCGTTTGTCGCGTATGGGGCACACTGATGACAATGATGTATGTATGTTGAACCTCTTTCGCACCGTACGTAACCAACCGTGCCAATCGGAGGTGCGGGTGAAAGATGACAAACTAAACACGCACAGAACATGATGCCGTGGTCTGGTCTGCAAGTAGCTCTGGGCGAGGTTCTCGAGTAAGTTGGTATATTTGTTATCACGCACTCTTACGAGTTCCACTTTAAGTGTTATCCCTCTTAGGAATTCCTCAGTGTTATTTATCTTAGGAATGGCACTTAGGAATATCACTCAGGTTGCAAAACTCGCTCAGACTCGGGGACGGATCCCGAACATCTGCCGCTCAGTAACCGAGTTCTTGGTCTCCGTGCCGGAGACCCCGGTCAAGCTGGGCTGGCCGTATCACCGCACGAGGCTTGCACGTGGGCAGCAGCAGCAGAGTCACCACGAGGTGCGGATCTTAGCTCCCGTCGACTGGGCCCCGCGATAGGATGGAGCAGGTTGATTACGGTGGCTCTTGCAGCCGTGCAGGCGTAGTTTGTCGGCGTTGATGTGTTTGTGCTGGAAAAGTAATTAGTAATAAGTCTGGTATCAGGTGAACAAGACACGTTGTGTACTGGCGTTATTACTTCGTCCTATAAAGGGTCATTGTCCGAAACGTCGCCTTATCTACACTTTTCATTTTGAGGCCGCAGTGCAATTGACGATTGGCTCGTGTGCAGCACAGAGGTCGCAAACGAGTTTTGATTCCTTACCCGTACCCGTACCCGGCCGCACCAGGGTCGCAAACGGGTACCCGTACCCGGCCGGGTACGGGTAGCCGGGAATCGGGTAGGGTACGGGTATCGTGTACCCGATTGCGACCTCTGGTGCAGCAGGAGTGAGACGGATCGTGGCATCTCGAGACAACGCGAGCATCCAGAATAAAACGAAACAAAATAAACTATTTTCATTTGACCAGGTAAGGCCCACTGAGCTGTATAGCTCTTTTTCAGAAGCGAATTGCCACAAATTATAGCCCAATGAAGTGGCTTATCATGTGGAAATCTATAGCAGCCGAATATTCTAAACGCTTGTTTCTAAATGTGGAAGGAAAACCCGGACGATCTGGAGAATAATCCAGGCGACCACGGGGAGACGCGCAAACTCCAAATATAGAGCAGGCATCAGGGTCGGGACCGAATCCACGACCTCCTGTATAGCAAAGGCAAGGTATTTACACCATTGGAACCTCATTTGCCAGTAAAAAAAAAATATGATAATTGTTTTTTTACCCTTCTATCTGGCAACAAAACTGACACCTTTGTTTGCCTTTTGGCGTCATCTGGTCCAACCCATGTGAGACTAGGCTCTAAGGAAAGCTGTCTCGGGTGTGGACCAATCAACTTCAAGGACAGTGCACATTATCAGAGTTATGTTTTTTGTTTTCATTATGACTGCAGGTATTGTGGTCTATGCAAACATGACTACTTGTAAAAAAAGGTGTCAGTTTTGTTGCCAGATAGAAGGGTAAAAAAACTATTATCAGAGGTAAGGTAGTTAACATCTTGCCACTGAATAAACACATTCAAAATTGGAACGTCACCCCTCCTGGCTTTGACATTCCTCCTCCTTGAAGACACTGGTGGTGAAGCCATCAGAACATCGCCAGAACACCACTGAGCCAATGCGCGCATCTTCATGAATGGAAAACTAAAGACACAAGCCACAGGAGTGTGACTGGCCATGCAACCCAAACTCCAACAGAGTGAGTCATAGGAAAACGACACGAACTCCCTCCTGAAGCCCTCTCGTCCTGGCGAGCAGACCTCGACATTGGCATCTACTCGTCATCTTTCTGCCATCATCTTACGCAGGAATAGAACTGACGAACGGGTTGAGTGTTGTTGTTGTTGTTTGCGTCTGCGCGCCACTGCCAATGCAGGAGCAGCACCGAATGTTTTCGTGTTCACTTCAGCTGCCTCTGGCGACTCTGGGTGGGCCCTCGGATGTATGTTGAACTTCTTTCGCACCGTACGTAGCCAACCGCGCTAATCGGAGGTGCGGATGGCTCTCCGCATCGAGGAGACGACATCCATTGGGATATCTCACTCAGCAGTGAATGAATGTCTTACTCCACGTCAACGGCAATTATTTATGTTTACTATCATTATACAGCAACATTACATCTGAATATACACACAGTACACAATTGCTTAGAGTTATTTGATGCTGCAGTGGTTGTTGGCGGTCCTCCACAGTCGACTGGCAGGTCCGCGTGCGGTGGGGCAAAGTGCAGGTAGCTCCCATCTCTTCCGAGCAATTGCCAGACCGCTACGTTTTGTCACCTTGGGCGATGACAGTTCTTCATTGAAAACCACCGCCACGGTCTTTCACGACCTCCTCAAACTCTGGCATTCGTTCATTCCCAGTTGCCCGCGGATCGCAGGGTCATTGAGAGCCCCGCGGCGGAGGCTTGGGTAGGAGGAGGCCTTCATCCAGCAGTGGATTTAACTTTATTTGATGAATACTATGCGTGACTATTGTTACTCTCCTTCACCGAGTGCCCTATCTGCGAATCCAAACAAGGACCTTCATCTGTAGCCTTCAACCTGCAGCGCCCAAGCCACTGAAAGAGATCAACCCTCTGTTCACTCCGACTTGAGGTCCTTCCCGAAGGCCCATTTCTCTCCAATCAACCCTACCGCACGTCCTTCACAAGGGCCTTCCCGAAGGTCGGTCTCTGTGCAACCCCACAACGAACCTTCACAAGGGCCTTCTTGAAGGTTGGTCTCTCTCCAACTCCACAACGAACCTTCAAAAGGGCCTTCCCGAAGGTCGGTCTCTCTCCAACTCCACAACGAACCTTCACAAGGGCCTTCCCAAAGGTCGGTCTCTCTCCATTCAATCCCACCGCGGGATCTTCACAAGGGCCTTCTCGAAGGTCGGTCTCTCTCACTCGAGGTGCCTTCGCTCGGGTGACGCCCCCCCCCCCCAGAATGACGGCCCCCCCCGAGCGAAGGCCCCCCGAGCGAAGTCCCCCCCCCAGCGAAACCCCCCCCAGCGAAGCCCCCCCCCGAGCGAAGCCCCCCCCCCACGAGCGAAGTCCCCCCCCCCCACGAGCGAAGCCCCCCCCCCCCGAGCGAAGCCCCCCCCCCGAGCGAAGTCCCCCCCCCGAGCGAAGCCCCCCCCTCCCCGAGCGAAGCCCCCCCCCCGAGCGAAGCCCCCCCCCCCGAGCGAAGTCCCCCCCCCCGAGCGAAGCCCCCCCCCCCGAGCGAAGTCCCCCCCCCCGAGCGAAGCCCCCCCCCCCGAGCGAAGCCCCCCCCCCGAGCGAAGCCCCCCCCCTCGAGCGAAGTCCCCCCCCCACGAGCGAAGCCCCCCCCCCCCGAGCGAAGCCCCCCCCCCGAGCGAAGCCCCCCCCCCCGAGCGAAGCCCCCCCCCCGAGCGAAGTCCCCCCCCCCCCGAGCGAAGCCCCCCCCCCCCGAGCGAAGCCCCCCCCCCGAGCGAAGCCCCCCCCCCTCGAGCGAAGCCCCCCCCCCCGAGCGAAGCCCCCCCCCCCACGAGCGAAGCCCCCCCCCCCGAGCGAAGCCCCCCCCCGAGCGAAGCCCCCCCCCCGAGCGAAGTCCCCCCCCCCCGAGCGAACCCTCCCCCCCGAGCGAAGCCCCCCCCCGGAGCGAAGTCCCCCCCCCCCGAGCGAAGCCCCCCCCCCACGAGCGAAGCCCCCCCCCCCCGAGCGAAGCCCCCCCCCCCCGAGCGAAGTCCCCCCCCCCCGAGCGAAGCCCCCCCGAGCGAAGCCCCCCCCACGAGCGAAGCCACCCCCCCCGAGCGAAGCCCCCCCCCGAGCGAAGTCCCCCCCCCCCGAGCGAAGCCCCCCCCCCGAGCGAAGTCCCCCCCCCCGAGCGAAGCCCCCCCCACGAGCGAAGCCCCCCCCCCCCGAGCGAAGCCCCCCCCCCGAGCGAAGCCCCCCCCCCCGAGCGAAGCCCCCCCCCGAGCGAAGTCCCCCCCCCCCCCGAGCGAAGCCCCCCCCCCGAGCGAAGCCCCCCCCCCCGAGCGAAGCCCCCCCCCCCGAGCGAAGCCTCCCCCCCAGCGAAGCCCCCCCCCCGGACTGAAGGCCGGCCTCTGGAAGCCCGGGGATCTCGCGTGAGTCACGCGCCGGAGGTGACGTTGGGAGCAGCAGCAGGAGGGGGGAGAGGGGGGAGGAGGGGGGGAGAGGGGGAGGAGGGAGGAGGCTTCGCTATCAACACGGAGCCCCCTCCCACTCAGCAGTCTCCTCGCAGCGCGCGACCGCTCGCCCCCTGCCCTGGAGCGCGTCCGTGTGAGCAACGAGGTGAGACCACCACCACCATCATCATCACCACCAACAACAACATTAACATCATCGTCGTTACCACCACCGCCTTCATCATCATCACTGTCACCCCGAGCCGCGATTCTTAGACCGTCCGCTCGCCTCTTTCTCCTC
Organism: Lethenteron reissneri; assembly: GCF_015708825.2. Classification (NCBI taxonomy): domain Eukaryota; kingdom Metazoa; phylum Chordata; class Hyperoartia; order Petromyzontiformes; family Petromyzontidae; genus Lethenteron; species Lethenteron reissneri. The sequence continues at coordinate 7,978,789 of NC_083829.1, forward strand.
TTCGCACGCCTGCCGTGGAGTGCGTCATCACCATCGTTAACATCACCATCATCATCACCATCATCGTTACCATCATCATTATCATCATTACCATCACCACCATTTATACCATCACCACCATGTATACCATCATCATTACCGTCATCGACGACTATTAAACATCATCATTATTAACACCGTCACTCTTCATTACCACCATTGTACAACACTGTCGTAACACTCAGAATCATCGTCGTCGTCGTCACCTTAATTAACATCACCATCACCACCACCATCATCATCACCATCAATCACCACCACCACCACCATCGTCACTCTCGGCAACCCCCACCGGGGAGCCGTTGCGTTGTGCGGCCTTCGAGTGCGCGGAGACGGCGGAGAATCCAGGCGAGGGCGAGGCTCGGGCGCCCATTTTCACGCACTAGGCCCGCCCGTCGGAATGCGTTCGGCTCGCGTCTCACCGCGGCCGAGTTGAATCGTGGCCCCTCTGTGGGCCCTCTGTGGGGCCTTTGTGGGCCCTTTGTGGGCCCTCTGTGGGGCCTCTGTGGGCCCTCTGTGGGGCCTCTGTGGGGCCTTTGTGGGGCCTCTCTGTGGGCTCTCTGTGGGCTCTCTGTGGGGCCTCTGTGGGGCCTCTGTGGGGCCTTTGTGGGGCCTTTGTGGGCCCTCTGTGGGGCTTGTGGGGCCTTTGTGGGCCCTCTGTGGGGCCTCTGTGGGCCCTCTGTGGGGCCTCTCGCGTGCCAGCGAGCTCCCACAGATCACAACCGAGAGGGCACGGGGTGGTGGTGATGGTGTTGGGGGAGTCACTGTGGCCTCACGGTCGATGCGTTGGTGGAAGTTGAGATCTTGCACGTGGTGCTCCGATCGCAAGGTAGAGGATGATGAGGCGGTGGTTGTGGATTAAATATGAAAGCAGGAGACGGAGCGGTGAATTGTTACTAGGGTCGTGGGGGGGGAGGATTTGATCCATTCGGCAGTGGATTGAGCAAGACGGCTGATGATGATCGCGAGAAATAATACCGGCGTAGGGAGGCCTTCAATCCATTCAGCAGTGGATAGATGATGTTGATGGACACATCTACGTCCTCCACATTTGGCGGTCTCTTTATAGGAGTTGGTTTACCGGTTGTTGGTGATGGTGGCGATGGGGTGATGGTGGTGGTTTTGTCGTTGGCAGACTGCTTAGGTTTTCTCAGGTGTGTTTGTACCGAGTGTAATTCGACTGTGTTCCGACGTTTCGCTCCCACTTGCTGTATTGGGAGCATTAAGGCAACTCTTGTGTACATTACATTTCATTCGGGTACACGGCACTCGGTCGAGAACAGAACTCGGCGTTCCCTTGCGTTGATTTTCAGAGCGAGGTACAATCCGATGGCTTTGATTGGGTCCCCCTTTGTGTGAGCGACGACCACGAATTGGCCATCGTCATTCACTGCCGGCGCGTCACAGCCGGGCAAACACAATGGCCCAGGACTTTGAACGAAGGCCGCCGCCACCTGCTTCGGTTTCCACAAGATTCTCACAATGAACCGGAGGCCTCGTGCGACATTGTTGGGCCCCATCATGTCCCCGCGGTCTGGGTCTCACGTAAATTAGTTTGTTTTCTTCTTCAAAATCGCGGTTACGGAGCACTGGCCCCTTGGAGGATTCAAACGCCAAGCTGCCAGCAACAACCAGCACTGTTGGATTATTTTCCGTGGCCTAGTGGCAGGCCCCCCAGTTGGGGCAGGCCCCCCAGTTGGGGCAGGCCCCCCAGTTGGGGCAGGCCCCCCTGTTGGGGCAGGCCCCCCTGTTGGGGCAGGCCCCCCTGTTGGGGCAGGCCCCCCTGTTGGGGCAGGCCCCCCTGTTGGGGCAGGCCCCCCTGTTGGGGCAGGCCCCCCTGTTGGGGCAGGGCCCCTCTTGAGGCGGCTGTGAAGAGTGGGTAATGTTTTTGTTGTTCAACCACTGAAGGCGATGGGAACTGCACGAGGCCCATGTGCCAGGCTACTATAACGAGAGGTGTGAAATTGGACAACGGGGGATGGGGCATTTTAATTACTCGTACCTGGGCACATCCCAACCTCGCCACCACACAGGTCTAAGGCGTCATGACTCAGCTGGTTTATTAAGAGAATATCCGACGGCTGCATTTAAACTCTTGTTATCGGTGTTAAAATGCCTGCAAAAAAATTGACGGATTAGGTCCCCTCAAACCTCACTGAAGACTTAATTGTTCACCGCATGGCACTGTGATTTTTGATAATACAATTCCAAATTCTCATTGTTAATAGACGATGGTGTCTGGTGGCAGGTGAGGGGTGAGTGTCGCATCACCCACAGTCGTAGGGCAGCCTGACCTCAAGTGTACTGTCAAGGCAATGTCACTGTCGTCAACAGTGCTATATCCACTGCTGGATGAAGGCCTCCCCCAAGCCATCGGCATCTTTCACGGTCTTGCGAAGTGGCGGTCCACCCTACTCCAGCCGCGATGATGATGGCCTGTGGTCTGGACTACAGGCCATCATCATCGCCATTCTTAAAAGTCCATTCCAGTGTCTAACATTGTCCTTTGATCCCTGATCCACGTGTTTTTGTAATTACAAACGTACATCTCCCCATGCTTCTTTTCACACTTTTCAGCTTTTTCCCATTTTCCTTGTCACCATTTTCACATTTTTGATCCATAAGTGATAGCGGGTAATATCAAATGTTAGAAACGCATTATTCTTTCATTGCATTGGCATTTTGCTTCTTATCAGGTTTAGTTCTTCTCGAAGCACTCTAACCGGAGAATGACTCTACAGATGCTGCCCCCAGTAGACTGACAGGCATGTATAGTTGCTTAAATAGTATTTATAGACGGTAAAAGCGGCACTAATGTGGCTTGGGGTGCTCGCTGGGTGCTGGGCGTGTGATCGTGGGCAGGGATTGTGTTCAAGTTCAAGTTCATTTATTAGGTATAGCCCTGTGAGCCATTCAGCTCTTGAATCGGGTGCAACCGCAACAAACAAAAACATGAACAAAAAACATCTTAAAGTGAATATGTGACTAAGTGCAAACAGAAAATCCAAGAAAAGACACCGTACACCAACGCTAAGTGATGTGGCCAAGCTGTAGTGCCGTTTGCTGCTCATTGCAGAGGTTTGCTGTTCGAACCCAGATGTCCGCCCTGGTTAACACTGCGGGTGTATCGACTAAAAAATAGTGCGCGCCGTGTGCTTCACAGTGGATGTTACATTTCTCGTGACGTGATTTGAAGGAGAGTAGGCACGTGTGAGGTGACCTCACTGGCCCAAATTTGCCGAGCTTTGAATAATTCTGAAGTTACTTTCAGTTTCATTTATTAGGTATAGCCCTGTGAGCCGTGCGGCTCTTGACTCGGGTGCAACCGCAACAAACAAAAACATGAACAAAGAAAAAAACAGGAAAACAGCAAAATCTTTCATAAAAAAACACCGTATATCCACTTACAGTGGGTAGAAGCCACATTAGCAACATCGCGCACTACTGGTAGACGGCACTTGTCTGTGAAACATCGGCTTTTGTGATTGCTTTCGTGCGGTAAGATTGGTGTGAATACCAAATGTCAGTGCTTGGTGCTGTGGGCGGTGGTGTGTGACGGAGGGGGGGGGAGAGTGAGGAGCGGTAGCGCTGCGCTACAAACCTGGCAACCAGAATTCGATTCCCGCTCATGGCCACCAAACACCATTGAAGATTCTCTGAGCCAGTCCTGGGTCTCTCATAGGTTGACTCAGACTTAAATGAGTACCTGGTTCATTGTGTAAACATCAACACTGCAGAGACGAAGGTGACCGTGCGTGGTGCTGACCACCCACCCCATCATGTGCCATACCGGCCTATCATCGGTGCTCGCTCACCACACTTGCCCTAAAAGTCTGTTAAGGCTACACTGGGGGATCTTTGTCTTTGCGGGGAGAGTGGCAAGAGAGTCGAGGTGCTCGCTGGGTGCGAGGTGATGGAAGTGAGACTTTGGGGGGTGGAGAGTGGAGGAGAGAGAGGCAGACGAACTGGCTAGCCGAGAGCCCTCCCAACAGCGAGCAGCAAACATCGTAAAAAAAAGAACGGGCTGCCCCCCTTGAATGTTTACAGCGGCACCGGAGTAAACACGGCGCAGACGTGATTCGCGGTTTTTAAATCGCAGTTGCTGAGCACAGGCCCAATGGTCCCAGGCAGCAAGCAACAAACAGCACGATGAAAGATGTAAAAGATGAGCGTTAGCGCGTTTATTGACTTGAGCAAGGTTATTGTGAGCGCTTGGGGAAAACAGAAGATGGGAGGGAATTATACTGTGGAGCGGTGAGAGTGGAGAAGCGGAACGGGGGAAGTGTTTGTGGCCTGCAGTGTGGTGGGTGGGTGAGTGGATGGGTGAGTGAGTGGGTGAGTGAGTGGGTGAGTGGATGGGTGAGTGAGTGGGTGAGTGAGTGGGTGAGTGGGTGGGTGAGTGGATGGGTGAGTGAGTGGGTGAGTGAGTGGGTGAGTGGGTGAGTGAGTGGGTGGGTGAGTGAGTGGGTGAGCGTCTTGTTGCGATCCTGAAGTGTGTTGGTTGAAGAGTGTGAGATGAAACAGCCCGGTAGACAGAGTCCTCAACATGGGTGAGTTATACTGGTAGGAACCCACTGGTTCCACCAGCCAACAGGGGATTAATGTGTCCGTCCGTCGTGCAGGGAGGGGCTGGGTGGGGAGAGAGGGGCTGGGTGGGGAGGGTGGGGTGGGGCTGGGTGGGGGGTGGGAGGGGTGGGGCTGGGTGGGGAGGGGCGGGTCACCCCTTGGTGCCCTTATAAAACTCAACGTTTAACCTACTCACGCCGGCTTGTGCCCGCCCTCACAGTCGGGCATATTTGCGGAATACACCACGCCGCCGTTGACCCTGGCCATTGACCGAGCAACCCAACGTTCCTACCAGCTCCCTCCGCAGGAATGTGTTAGTATGTCAGAACGGTAACCGTGGTAGTAGTCGTAAGGATTAGAAGAAAAGTGATAACGAGGCGACTGACCACCAAATGTGTGAGTGAGGACCGAGTTAAGTTGGTGGGTGATTAGGTAGGTGAGTGTCAGTTAATGGGAACGATAACAATGGTAGCAGCAATCAAAGAGTAACAAGGAAGGGACTGTCTGCTTGTAAGCGAGTTTACCAGTGAGCGAGAGGGTTGGTGGATGAGTGGAGTGGGTTGTTGAGTGTCAGTTCACGGGGAAATTTATCATTGTAGTAGCAGTAGAAGAGTGATGAGGAGATGACTGGCCGCTAGTGAGTTACTGGACAGAGTCGGTGAGTGTGCTGGATCCATACTGGATCGTCAATCGATCTGACTGCGTTCCGTTGAGGTCTATCGCTACCGACAGCCCAGAGTTTAGGGTTTTCACTTGGTACAAAGTCAGCATTGAGTTTGCCCAACTTATTAAAGTTTTCATTTTCAAATGCATCTAAAAATTAATGAAATGGTGGTTCAAACTCTTAGGTTTTTTCGGTAAAGTCACGTAGGTAAAAAATAAATAATAAAAATAAATAATTATAGAAAAAATAATCGAAATGGTTCAAAGCTGCAGCCCTGCAATTGCTCAGTGACGCCGCTGCTGTCAGAAGGGCATCCACGAGATGGAGCTCTGCTTTAGGGAGGTCCTCTGGAGCGTGTTTGACCTCCTGTACTCTTCCACGCTGTGTGGGTACAACCACGTTTTACCCCGCCACACGTGACCTGCTGCTCTGCTAACTGTGCTGTGTGCATTTATACCGCTGATAAACTTTTTTCCACTTGCTACAACTGCCGCGCCGGGAGATGGAATCAAACCGGCGGCAACCTCTCGATTTCAAGTGCAGTGTACGCTGTTGACCCTCGCACCACGGCAGCGTGCTACGAACGTGAACACAACTTTGCATCCCCTTCGAGGCGTACGCAAGAAGATCTGTGTTGTTGTAGCCCTCGTCGTTGCTACAGCACATTCCACCGCAGTGACTCAGTGCCGGAGGGTCTAAATTTAGCCGGCTGAGAGGCAGATTTATAAGGCAAAATAAAAAACACATGCTTCCCGACAGGCCACTCTGCACGGCACCACCACCACCCTACTCGTGTTTACATCTTCACGGGCGAGAGAGGTGCCGCCGCTAGTTCAACGCCGAGCTGCGGTGAACGCCGCGACCGACCGACGATGGGACGTGTTGTCGGTCGGTAGTTTTGTGGGCAGGATGAGATAAATCCGACCTCGGGTTGTTAACTGTGATGAACGGTCGAATAGCCCCGCATGTGCAGAAGAGATTGCCTACTCGTGCAGGCTTATTTTGGAATTTTGCTTTTGAATATATATATTTTTTTCTGAGGTTACGGGAGTTGAAATTGCCACGGGCTGGGCCTGCCCGGCCTGGTTTTGATGAAGCTGTTATTATTGTTATGGTGGTCGTGGTGGTGTTGATGAAGATGTCGATGTGTTCATCTGCTCATGGTGTTGATGATCACATTGAGAATGATGTGATATTATTGCACATTGCTCGTGTCTCCCGGGCGGATTAAATAGCCAGGAATTGGTTTCAGTGGTTGTGCGGTTGACTGATTTTCACAGTGGTTCACTTTTTTTGTCGTGGTTATGATTATAATAATTCTGATGTTGCAATGCCGTTGATAGTATGATCTGACTAAGGTAACGTGATGATGGTGTTGACTATGAGCGTGTTGTTAATTTGATGATAATAATGATGGGACTGATATAATGATGATGGTGATGGTGTTGATACGTATGTTATTGACGCAGTGATGTTAATGTTAATGATGATAATGTTGATTTGACAATGGTGATGATGATGGTATTGTAATGATGTTAACTGTTGTGACGGTAATGAAGACAATGATTATGATCGTCTTGTTTGGCTGATGTTGTTGTAGAGCAACATTTATGATTTTACTTTGATTTGATAATAGAAGTGATAATTGCGTCATGAGTGTGTCGCCGTGACGATGCCTACTTTGTGTTTGTGAATCGGACAGCGAGTTATTATATTGTTCCATGGTGTGTTCTGGGTGACCACAGTCGCACACTGGAGACATTTAAATTTGGTGAGAAAAACAATCGGCATTACCCTTTCCGAAAATAATACATCAGTTGCGAAGATGTTCAACCATCAAATATTGCAAGGCATACGTGTCTGCATTAACGACACAAAGCACACGTGCTTGGATAATAATGTGAGCATTGTCTTTGAAAATGATTGGTCTACACCCAGAGATAGCCTTCTTTATGGCTTACACTCACCAGTGTTAAACCAGGGAATGCCAAAAGGTGAACAGCAGAAAGACAATGCTAAGTTCAAAGCATCAAAAGCTCGGGTTGAGTAGTTGTATCTAGGGGGACCCCTTTTTGCCGGCATCAAATGTTTTAAAAAATAACAACACGCTTTACCCTTCCCGGCAATAATACAGGAGGCGTTAGACGCCATATTTCAAGGCACCGGATGAAACATTTTCCATTTGTGCATCGTCAGGTATCCACGTCTGCCGTGGTTTGTGCGCGGATGTAAGTGTAGGGTTGTGGCCGATAAGCTTCGCCAAAGCCAGTGATGTTCTGCGTCGAATATTTTACGAGCTTGTGTTGCCTCCGAAACGTCGTGATTTTTATTTTATTTTTACTTTACTTTTATTAATTTTAATTTTTTACCTACGTGACTTTACCGAAAAAACCTAAGAATATGAATCCTTGCAGTCACGAAAGCTTCAAATCTAGAATTTTACGAGCTGTTTGTGACTTCTTGTGAACTCCTATTTGGCTTTCCAAGCATCCGTCATTGTGGTGGTGTTGATGTTGATGATGTTAATGATGTTGTGAATGACGCTGGCTGCGCTGTGCGGTAGGTGTGCGCGGAGCCAGTGAGCGAGGTGAGCGAGCCGCCTTGCGGCGCCATGAACAGTCAGGGCTCGGACCTGAGCGAGGAGGAGGATGCAGATGGCTACGGGGAGGATGAGTACGAGCAGGTAACTTGCCTCCCTGCTCCCTGACTCGCCCACTCACTCGCCCACTCACTCGCCCACTCACTCGCCCTCTCACTCGCCCTCTCACTCGCCCTCTCACTCGCCCTCTCACTCGCCCTCTCACTCGCCCTCTCACTCGCCCTCTCACTCGCCCTCTCACTCGCCCTCTCACTCGCCCTCCCACTCGCCCTCCCACTCGCCCCCTCTCTCGCCACCTCACTCGCCCTCTCACTCGCCCTCTCACTCGCCCTCCCACTCGCCCCCTCACTCGCCCCCTTTCTCGCCCTCTCACTCACCCCTCACTCGCCCTCTCACTCGCCCTCTCACTCGCCCCCTCTCTCGCCCTCTCACTCGCCCTCTCACTCGCCCCCTCTCTCGCCCTCTCACTCGCCCTCTCACTCGCCCTCTCACTCGCCCTCTCACTCGCCCTCTCACTCGCCCTCTCACTCGCCCTCCACTCGCCCTCTCCCTCGCCCTCCCACTCGCCCCCTCTCTCGCCCTCTCACTCCCCCCTCACTCGCCCTCCCACTCGCCCCCTCTCTCGCCCTCTCACTCGCCCTCCCACTCGCCCCCTCTCTCGCCCTCTCACTCACCCTCCCTCTCGCCCTCTCACTCGCCCTCTCACTCGCCCCCTCTATCGCCCTCTCACTCACCCTCCCACTCGCCCCCTCTCTCGCCCTCTCACTCACCCTCTCACTCACCCACTCACTCGCCCTCCCACTCGCCTTCTCACTCGCCCTCTCACTCTCCCACTCGCCCCGTCTCTCGCCCTCTCACTCACCCCTCACTCGCCCTCTCACTCACCCACTCACTCACCCTCCCACTCGCCCCCTCTCTCGCCCTCTCACTCGCCCTCCCTCTCGCCCTCTCACTCGCCCACTCACTCGCCCTCCCACTCGCCCTCCCACTCGCCTTCTCTCTCGCCCTCTTGCCCTCTCTTCAAGGAGCATAAATCATCGCGTAAACTCCAGTCATCCTCGCAGGGACTTTTTACAAACCATCGGACAAAGACGGTCACTGCATCGCACGCTTTAAGATGCGCTTCTGCGGCTGTCTGGAACGCCCTTCCTATATAAGGAATCCACTGGAGCTCTGCACTTATAAATCTCGATGGGAAAATGTTTTCTTTAGAACTGCTTTTCGTGTTTAGTTTGTTGTCCTTCCCCAGCACCTCCGATTTGCACGGTTGGCTATGTACGGTGCAAAAGACGTTCTACATACGTACATACACTCACCCATTCCCTCCCTCGCTCACTCACTCTCTTGTGTATGTACTCGTCCGCTCGCACTTCCTAATGAGCACCTGGTGTGGTGCTTAAACATCAGCACTGGGTTTAGACAAAGGCTGCCGTGTGCGGTACTGGTCACACCCCCCACTCGGGCTTAATAGGTGCTCGCTAACAGCACTTGCCTCGACAGTCTGTGTGGGGAGGTGGATACACGGGAGATCTTTGTCTTTACCTTTGCATGCGCAGGGCGACATCCGTGACTACTACGAGGGGGTGGACGGGGATGTGGACGACGTGGACGACGCGACCTTTGACCCCGAGGAGTACGAGTTCTCGTGCCTCTCGCACCGCGAGGCAGAGCGCCTCCTCTCCGACCTGCAGGGCAAGGCGGCCGCCACCCTAAAGGTGAGGTCACGGGCAGGGTCACGGGCAGGGTCACGGGCAGGGTCACGGGCAGGGTCACGGGCAGGGTCACGGGCAGGGTCACGGGCAGGGTCACGGGGTCACGGGCAGACTCACGGGCAGGGTCACGGGCAGGGTCACGGGCAGGCTCACGGGCAGGGTCACTGGCAGGGTCACGGGCAGGGTCACGGGCAGGGTCACGGGCAGGGTCACGGGCAGGGTCACGGGCAGGGTCACAGAGAGGGTCACGGGGCAGTGTGGGCAACTCGGCAATATTGTCACCAGATCTAGTGAGTTTTTGGGTTTACCTAGCGGCTAAATGGTTGTCAAAGCGAATAGTGACATCTAGTGACTTACTTTGAGGTTCGTTGGGCTACTTTCTCCTTGAAATAGGTGGTAGCACTATGACGGGATGATACAAGGAGGCATCGGGCTGTGGAGCATGTCAGAAACAGTCACGTGGGTCAGAGGGGTTCAGAGAGCAGACGGGTGTATAGAGCAGACAGTAGGTCTGAGAGGGGACACGGGGTCATGGAGTGAGAGACACTAACTCTGGTTGCCCGAGTTACCCAGGCATGTGCCTGTGTTTATGTTTATGCTGCCGTGTCATCTCGCCCGCCAGGTTCAGCCAGATGTTGCCAAGCTGGTGCTGGTGGCATGCCAATGGCGCTTGCACGACATGATGGAGAGGTGGGTCCATGCGCTGACCCGCGCCATCGCACGCAACGACCGTTGCGCGTCGCTTCGTCTTCGGGAAACGTGATGTCAGAAGGAAACTGGGCCCGATAGTTGTGCAAAGCATAGACAAAAAACACACGTCATTGGCCCGCGCCAGATGATAATGGAGTCAACCTTGCCGCCCGGCCTCCAGGATTATTTGGAGCGAGCGTCGTGCAACGATCCACACTGGAGCGCCGCCGCGTCTCTTCCCAGGGACGGATTGAGTTGCGTGGCGATATCGCAGGTGTCGTCGTCACGGCCGCCGGTCCGCATCGCGGCTAAGTTTAGCCAGAGCCGTGCAGTGTTTGCCGGCCTGTGGGGGGCTCAGCTTACCGCGTGCACAGCGGGGGGGGGGGCAGAGGGGGTTGGGGGGTGGATTGTCGTCGAAGGGGTAGGAGAGGCTCAGCTCTCCGTCGGGTGTTCAGGTTGTGCCGCGTGTTGTTCGGCGTGATGTCTGATGTTTCGCTCCCGCGTTCAAACGAGGGGCGGGGGGTGGAGGCAGGGGTGGTTTTGGAATTTTTTTCGAGGGAGCCACCCATTCTTGGTTGAGTGGGGGGGCTCGTGAAATGTGGGGGCGGTAGAGACATTTTCACGGCCAGTGGAAGCAATGCTGGTTAGGTACCAGCGTCAGAAACCATTTCTGTGTGGAACGCGTGTGTGGCGTGGCGCATGTGTTGTGTGGGTGCTGCCCATGTGCCGCATGTGTGCTGCCGTGCTTTTCACGCATGTGCCACGTGTGTGGCACTCGTGCGACGCGTGTGTTTTGTTGGTGGTGTGTGTGCGCGACGTAGCATGTGTTGTGTCGGTGCCGTGTGTGTGACGCCACTTGTGCTGTGTTGTGTATCGGTAGGCACAGGACAAACCCACGCCAGCAATTCATCGAGGCCAAGGTCCTGCCTGGACAGACCAAGGCCGTGAGTCTCTCCTTCACTCGCCTCTCCGCAGGGTCGCTGCTGCTGCGGTGCAGTACAACGAATATTACCGCGTTCTCTGGATTGTAAGGTGTTCCGGAGAGCAAGACGCGTCCCCAACTTTTGCCTTGGCATGTGTACAGGGGAAAAAAAAATTGTGTCTTCGTAATGCAGAGAATAATAATAGTTCAGTGCATTTGGTGTTCGCTCCGTTGTTATTGTAGAGGACCATGATGAGAGCGCTGTTCTTCACAGACGGATTCAGTCTTCCACAAGGCAGCAATGTTGCTGTTATCCTAGTGGAGTAATTTGCAGTGTAATTTTTATTATTTAGCAATTATTGAACCATTACGCCAACACAATGACCTATTCCTTATGAATGATGTCACGTGATCTTTAACATCCACTGAGTCAAGCGGACGGTTCATGCCTGCATGGCTAATCCATACCACAGTATTAACCGGGGTGGCCGACTGTGAACCTTTGCACCAAGCGGCAGATGTACTACAACTGGCTGGTACTCGCATTCGTAGCCGCCACATAATCCGATGTGGGTTTATATCGCGTATAATTGGGGTGCCGTTGTGGCTGTGCAGTAGTACGTGGGTTCAATCCCTTCCCTGATGTTTGGAGTTAACGCATTTTCCCCGCGGTCACGTGGATTATTCTCCGGGTTTTCCCTCCAGATTTATAACCATACTTTAATATGATTGGGCTCGAACTATATATTTCCACATGGTGATCAGCCACTTCGAAGAGCTATCAAGTGTGGCCAGGTTATCTCTTCAAAAAAGAGCTCGTAGCCCAGTGGGCTTGACCTGGTAAATAAAAAGTTTTTACTTGAAGTGTCACGGGGTAATTGTTTTTTTACCCTTCCATCTGGCAACAAAACTGACACCTTTTGCGCCTGGCACCTATTGCTCCTTTTGGCGTGATCTGGTCCAACCCATGTGAGACTAGGCTCTAAGGAAAGCTGTCTCGGGTGTGGACCAATCAACTTCAAGGACAGTGCATACATTATCAGAGTTATTTTTGTTTGCGTTATGACTGCAGGTATTGTGGTCTATGCAAACATGACTCCTTGTAAAAAGGGTGTCAGTTTTGTTGCCAGATGGAAGGGTAAAAAAACAATTGTCACGGGGTAGTCGAGGGCTCGGTGTGCGTCTGCGTGCGACGATGGCCTCGTGTGACGCGTTTCCCCCCCGCGCCTCCTCCAGCCGAGCGGCACGCAGGGCCAGCATTGCGGCGTCTGCCTGCAGCCGACGCGGCGCGAGACCCTGATCAGCCTCGCCTGCCAGCACGCGTACTGCAAGGCATGCTGGGAGGAACACTGCCGTGTGCTGGTGCGAGACGGCGTGGGCGTCGGTGAGTCCGGGGCGGGTGGCTGGACGGGCGGGCGGACAAGGAAGTGGGGCGGACAAGGGAGTGGGGCGGACAAGGGAGTGGGGCGGACTGAGCTTGACGCCGTGTGAAGTGCGGTATCCAAGGGTGGGACGGTCCACTGACCAGTTGCATAAAACACCTGGAGTGGAAAATCTCCCTGACTTCCTGGATTTTTATTCTGACTTCTTTGATCCTGATGATGCTTGGCGTAGTTTCCAACGAAGCATCGTAGCTAATTGCTGAGAAATTTGGTTTGTGAGAAGTGTTCTGCAACTCGCCCACGGTTAACGAGCTGACGCAGTGGTAATGGGCGCGTTGTTAAACGCTTGTACGCCCCTCCCGCGTGACAGTCTGTTTGGTTGTGTCGGGTGGTGGAGGGTCTCACATTTTTTTTAGCCCAGATCATTACGTGGCCTAACCCAATAATCATCTGAATCATGGTGTTGGCTGAGAAAACCTACATGTTTATGTACCTTCTTGGTTCTTTCGGTAAAGTCACGTAGAAGGGAAATAATAAAATAATAAAAATAAAACATAATAAATTAATATAGTGAGAATTATTTTATGTTTTATTTTTACTATTTTTATTATTTCCCTTCTACGTGACTTTACTGAAAGAACCAAGAAGATGAATCCCTGCAGTCACTATGGCTTTAAATCGAAATGTTTATGTACATTTGGATATGTCTGCATGTGCATATGTCTGTGTATGTGGGGAGCGGTAGTAGAGTGGTAGGCACACTGCGCTACAAACCCGGTGAAACCCAATTTCGAATCCTGCTCAAGGCCAGCATCGGTGGTGAACAATTAGACCGGTCCTGGGCTTCCCTCGAGTTGACTCGGCCTTAAAACCTGTATTTGGCGCGGTGTGTAAACATCAGCACCGGGGCGACAAAGGCAGTCGGGCGTGGTCCTGGCCACCCCCCCGCACCCCCTTGTCCACCGTTGCGGCCTTTAGCAGGGTCCCCATCCCCGATCACCACGCTTGGCTACGAACAGTGCGAAAAAATTTACACCATTGGAACCTCATTTGCCAGTAAAAAATATGATAATTGGTTTTTTACCCTTCTATCTGGCAACAAAACTGACACCTTTATTACAAGGAGTCATGTTTGCATAGACCACAATACAGTGCCTACATTATCAGAGTTATGTTTTTTGTTTGCATTATGACTGCAGGTATTGTGGTCTATGCAAACATGACTCCTTGTAATAAAGGTGTCAGTTTTGTTGCCAGATAGAAGGGTAAAAAAACTATTATCAGTGCGAAAGAAGTTCAGCATACTTACATAAGTGCCCGCGAACAGCACTGGCCCCGACAGTAGGCGTCTTGGTGGGGGGTGTCTGTGTGCTAACACCCACATGTGTGTGTGAGTGTGTAGGTATCTCCTGCATGGCCCATGATTGCCACGTGCGTGTGTGTATGTGTGTGAGTGTGTAGGTATCTCCTGCATGGCCCGTGATTGCCACGTGCGTGCCCCAGAGGACTTTGTCTTCCCCATGCTGGGCGAGGGGGAGCTGCGCGACAGATACCGCAGGTTCCTCTTCCGCGACTACATCGAGGTGTGCAGCCACACACATCACCACCTACGACCGCCACCATCACCACCACCACAGCAAAACCACCGCCGTCATCGTCAATACCGCCACCATAGTCGTAACCACACCACCACTACCGCAGCGACACCGTCTTCATCTTCATTACCGCCACAACCGCCATCGCCACACTACCACCACCAGCGTTGCCACTATTGCAGCAACGCCACTGTTGTCATTACCTCTACAATGCCGTCACTACAACTACAATCGCAACAATACCACCACCATAACCACCACCACTACAGAAACACTACCACGTCATCGTCATGTCCACTCATCATACGAACAGATCCAATCAGTCCCACGTGACAGCCACGCGTGTCGCACAGGGCTACGCGTCGTGCGTTATGAACTGCGTTATGAATTGGCGCGCATGGCGTGCGGTGTGCGTGCTGCTGTGCAGTCGCACTACCAGCTGCAGATGTGCCCGGGGCCCGACTGCCCCGTGGTCATCCAAGTCGGGGAGCCCAAGGCGAGACGCGTGCAGTGCAGCCGCTGCAGCCACGCGTTCTGGTGACACACGCACCGACACATACACACCTGCACATAAGCACCCGACATACGCATCCGCACACACACACCCACCCACACACACACACCTGCACACACACACCTACACATACACACCCGCACATACACACCCACACACACACGCCTGCACACACGCACCTGCACATACACACCTGCACATACGCACCTGCAGATACGCACCTGCACATACACACCACACATACACACCTACACACACGCACACCTACACACACGCACACCTACACATACGCACACCTACACGCACACATACTTTCACACACGCGCACCCGCACAAGACAAAGACGAAGATCCCCTGTATAGTCTCAACAGACATTTGGGACAAGTGCTGTGAGCGAGCACCTATGAAGGCCGGCACAGCACACGTGGGGGTGGGTTGCCAGCGCCACGCCCGTCGCCTTTGTCTCCCCAGTGGCGATGTTTACAAACCACACCTGGTACTCATTTAAGTCTGAGTCGACCTAGGGGAGGCCCACGACCGGTTCCACTTACACACACACACACATGCACACAAAGACGAGGTTCATTGATGAGACAGGGATACTCCATATGAAGCCTTTTGCAGACTGTTGGGGCTAAGGGGGTGATGTGGTCAGAACCACCGTAGCCACTGGGGAGACGAAGTAGTGCACCTGGTGAATTCGTCCTGCGTGTGTATGTGTGTGATAGCTGCGTGTGTGAGTAGCTGCGTGTGTGAGTAGCTGCGTGTGTGAGTAGCTGCGTGTGTGAGTAGCTGCGTGTGTGAGTAGCTGCGTGTGTGAGTAGCTGCGTGTGTGAGTAGCTGCATGTGTGAGTACCTGCATGTGTGTGTATCTGCATGTATGATAGCTGCATGTGTGAGTAGCTGCGTGTGTGACAGCTGCGTGTGTGAGTAGCTGCATGTGTGAGTACCTGCATGTGTGATAGCTGCATGTGTGTGTATCTGCGTGTCTTTTTTGTGTCTAACTTTACACGTCTCTGTCTTTGTATGTGCGTGTGTTTTCAACTCTGCAGTGCCCGTGTGCAACTCGTGTGTGTGTGTGTCTGCTGTGCCGGTGTGTAGCTTTAAGTGCCGGCATATGTACCACGCTCCCACGGACTGCAACACGATCCGCCGGTGGCTCACCAAGTGTGCCGATGACTCGGAGACTGCCAACTACATCAGCGCGCACACCAAGGATGTGAGTGCGGTGCCCATTGTGGTGCCAGGTACCGTGCCCAGTGGCGCTAAGTGGGGTCGGTGCTAAGCGCGTGGCGCGCGGCGCAGTGATCAGTATGTCGCACTCGGTGTGGTGCCCAATGTGGTAAGACCATTGGTGCTGATCGTGATCGTGCGGTTCTCAGTGCTGTGCGTGTGTTGTTGTGCCGGTGCGTGAGACTTCACCGTTGCCTCTGCGTGCATTGTGTTTGCTGCTTTGTGTGTTCTCACTCTGTGTTGCTGTGCCCCACAGTGTCCCAAGTGCAATATCTGCATTGAGAAGAACGGAGGCTGTAACCACATGGTGAGCGACGTCTTGACGGCGGCCTTGGCACGACCGCGCGGTTTTAAGGGTAACGACGCTCGAGCTAAATGTGCTTCGGTAACCTCAGCACCTCGCGATGGAAGCACTAATTGAGTTAATGTCTCCTAACGAGCTGTTCTGCTCCCTTCCCTCCACCCGCTCCGCCCTGTCCCCCCCCCCCCTCCTCTTCCGTGTGTCTCAACTGGCCGCCTCCACGCGGAACCACAGCAATGCTCCAAGTGCAAGCACGGTGAGTGGTGCACGGCTCTTGCGCATTACCCAGTGGGTCGACGTGTCTCTACCACCACCATCATCATCACCACCACCATCATCACCACCACCACCACCATCATCATCACCACCATCATCATCATCACCACCACCACCATCATCAGCTGGGTGCTGGTGGCTCCGCACGCCCGTAAACCAGCACGGCCGCATGGCTCGGCTGTAGAGCGAGCGGCTCGCAATCGGAAGGTGGCGAGTTAAAATGCTGGTTGGGAGTCGACTGGACCCATCATCCCTCTGTCAGGGGAAATTCAGACTCTGAATGTTTAATTATTCTGGAGAAATTCGATGGGCTATGAAGCACTGGCATTTAATGCCAGCACTGGCATTAAACAGGGCGGTAAGCAGGAGGTGAGTAACCTCAAAGCTCATTCGAGCAGCGGGAAATCTCTCTTGTTCTAATCCAGCACCGTGGAGGGCGGCGGGTTGGCGGATCGTAAGTGTCGCCGCCGCTGACTCGCCCGCCATCCGCTGTGCGCGCAGACTTCTGCTGGATGTGCCTGGGCGACTGGAAGACGCACGGCAGCGAGTACTACGAGTGCAGCCGCTACAAGGAGAACCCCGACATCGTGAACCAGAGCCAGCAGGCGCAGGCGCGCGAGGCCCTCAAGAAGTACCTCTTCTACTTCGAGAGGGTGAGGGGGGGGCGGAGCGAGAGGGGGCACGGGTTACTCCACCGGTGGGAGATGGAGCGCGGTTTTGGAGGTCGATCGGTGGTGGGCGTCGCCGTCGGAGGGTGGCGGTTAGGTCAGAGGGCAGCAGAGGTTCACCGAGATCTCTGGAAAACGGTAGCGTAGCGGTTAGCGCACGCTGCGCTACGAACCTGGCCACCCGAGTTCGATTCCCACTCACGGCTGACGCCAGTGACAATTATCTGAACCGGTCCCGGGCCCTCCCCTAGGTCTACTCTGCCTCTACGAGTACCTGGTGCGATGTGTAAACACTGCCACTGGGGAGACAAAGGCAGTCTGGCGTAGTGCTGGCCACCCACCCCTTAGTGTGCCGTGCCTGACTTCATAGGTTCTCGCTAACAGCACTTGTCCCAGCAGACTGTTAAGGCCATACGGGGGGGATCTTTGTGTTTTTATTTGTCCACTCAGTGGGAGAACCACAATAAGAGCCTGCAGCTGGAGGCCCAGACGTACACGCGTATCCAGGAGAAAATAACGGAGCGCGTGATGAACAACCTGGGCACGTGGATCGACTGGCAATACCTCCAGAATGCAGCCCGCCTGCTCGCCAAGGTGGGCACTGCTCACCCACTCGCTCACTCACCAACCTGACCCTCACCCTCGCCATCACACTCACCTGCTCACCCACCTGCCAAACCTCGTTCTTATCCACACCCGGTTCCTTAGCCTCACCTGCACCCTCACCATCCAACCGGCCTGCTCACCCACTCGCCAACCCTCCTCCCCTGCACCCTCACTATCCGCCCCCACCTTCTCACCCACTCGTCATCTCAACTCGTCCACAACCTTCACTCTCGCCCACCTGCCAATGCTCCTCATCCACACGCTCACCTGCACCCTCACACCACTACTGACCCTCATCTCACCTGCACCTTTCTGCCCCACCCCCGCCACCACACCAGCTCTCACCCCCCACTGCCCTTTCACCCGTCTTTGTGTTTGTGCATTCCTGTGTTGTTCACGAGCCCCCATGTGCCCGTGTGTGTGTGTATGCAGTGCCGGTACACACTGCAGTATACCTACCCTTACGCGTACTACATGGAGGCCGGGCCACGCAAACGACTTGTGAGTGACAACATCGTCCTCCCCTCCTCGCACACCCAATAGGCGCTTGCAGCACCGTCCACCCGGTCGCGCTCCTGCCACACGCGCGCGCGTTGGCTTCCACCAACGTACGAGTGTGCGTCCGTTTGACAGAGGGAGTGATGGTCTGTGCCAAGCGGTGGGGCGCTGTGGTTGGCACTACACTGCGCCCCAAACCTGGCGACCGATGTTCGATACTCGGCCGTGAGCGATAATCTGAACCGAATCTGGGCCCTCTCCACGTTCGACTCGAACTTTAATGAGTCCCTGCTGCTGCTGTGTATGAAAAAAAAACGTGGACGCTGGGGAGACAAAGGCGGGTCACTGCATCACACTGCTTTCAGATTCGTTTCTGCGGCCGTCTGGAACGCTCTTCCTTCCGATATTAGGAAGCCACTGAAGCTATGCACTTTTAAATCATCATCTAGATTGAAACCTCATTTCTTTAGAACTGCTTCTTGTGTTTAGTTTTTGTCCCTCCCCCACACCGGCGGATAGCACGGTTAGCTACATCAACATACATACAGGCAGCGGGCATGATGTCAACTACACCGTGTGCTTGTTTGCCACGCCTGCCTTCGTAGGTGCTCTTACAGATCTTGCCTTATCAGTATGTACATTTTACAGGGGGTCTTTCTGTAACTGTGTGTGTGACTGATGTAACTGTGTGAGGCAGTGTATGTGTCCTTTGTGTCTTACATGTATGAACCGTTTGCATGTGTGTGTCCGTCCGCCTGTATGCAGTTCGAGTACCAACAGGCACAGCTCGAAGCCGAGATTGAGAACCTGTCCTGGAAGGTGGAGCGAGCAGACAGCTACGATCGCGGGGTGAGCGCTTTTACACGCAGTGCCCTTGTGTCACTCCACTGCTGGATAAGGGCCTTCCCGCCACTCCGTGTGGGCCGTGGACATTGTTTGACGTTACTTCACCAGGCGGGTCAATGTTCGTTTTTGGCGAAGGCGTGGAGCATTGGCGTGGTAGCGTACAAGTACGGGACTACTGCTGCCTGCCGTGTAGCTATATTATAATATTATAATCAGCTGCTATCCGTGGTGGTCGCCCATCCAGACGGTATATCTAGGCTCAACGCTGCTTAGCTTCCGCGCCCTGACACCAGGCACTTTCTAGTTGGTTGGGTCATACACATTAATGATGATGATGAAGGTAAAGGTGCAACCCTGCAACGGCTCGTTCACGCCACTGCTAGCATAAGAGGGCATATGGCCTACTCTTCCAGGCTGGCCACACGGCCCAAAAGAGGTGGGTGCACCCATGCGCGACCTCCCGGTCGACTAACTGCGGTTGCACACTGCTGGATGGACAGCGGACGCAGTGGGGAGGGATTTCAGAAACCTGCCCCATTGTTTCAACTGCCATTAACACCACGGCAGTCAGCTGATGCAGGATGTTGATGCTAACGGTGTTAATGATGAGGGCGATTGTGATTGTGTTCGTTTGTCATCAGGACCTTGAGAACCAGATGAACATCGCGGAGAAGAGGAGACTCACGCTGCTCAAAGACTTCCACGACATGTCCTGAGTGACACAGGGAATGCACGCACACACCACCCCCACTCGCGTGTAAGCACACATGCCGAAACACGCATTCACGCCCACTCCAGTGTGTGAAGACGCCAGCACACACATACACACCTGTTGGAACGCACAAACACACCTATGGCCACACCTGCCGGAGTTGTGTCAAAGACCCCGACGCACGGCACACACACCCGAACTCTCTTGCCACACGCACACCCGACTTGCGCACTCATGCCGGCACGTGCGCGCAGCGCGCGCCGTCACAAACCCACATCGGAATGCATCGACGCTCGCGTCAGCATTACCGACTGGCGACCGCACTCTTACACGCGCGCCCTCCTGACCTTGCGCCCGTGCGGCACGCGCGCCACTGCTCCCAGCGCGTGCGTAAGCGAGAGTTTCCTCGCCCACCTTGTCTCTGTTGCGCGCGAGTGAGCGCGGCACGGTGCAAAGATAAGGTTCTCGGGGGAGAGAAGCATGGCACCACCTCGAGACCCCCCTCCCTCCTGCCTCTCGTCCCTGCTACCGCTTTTCCACTGCACAACTTGAGCCGCGCCGGGGCCTTGCTGAGCCAAGCCCGGCACGGTTCGGGACGGCGCAAGATGGAGGCGCTAACCGCTGACGTTGCACGCAGCGAACGAGTCATTCGCCCTGTCCCTGGGCAAAGTTTTTAATGGTTTGGGTCTGGCTTGGCTTGGCAATTGGCCAGTGGAAAAACCTACCCGTACCACGAGGGGGACCAGTGCTGGCTCTGATCGGATGTGCCAGTGGGAAAAAAGGTATAACTTGTCCTTGGGAGCCCACCGACCCTCCTCGCCACCTACAACCGGATCCTGACCCTCAAGCCAGATACAACCACTGAGCGGAGTCAAACAGTCCACACACGTAGGGGGCTCTACAAGGGTGGAGGGCTATTGATCTCGGGCCACCAAATAACCTGGTTTGGCCAAGACAGTCCTGGTGGTTTCAGAAACACTGCACCAGTAGTCCCCTCCCATCCCCCGCCCCCAATTTAACCTCTCAGTGGACAGACTGCTGGCTTCATTTGTGTGTTAAATGAAGCCACCATGCGTGCGATCCCCTTGACTACAGCTCCTCCACACAGTTAAACCCACTTTCTGTGCTACCCTCTCGGCTACAGCTGCCCATCGCCTTGGCTACAGCTCCTCATCGCAGTAGATGCTGCCCTGCTTCTACTAACATCTGCGGCATCATCACAGCCCCCTATCATGTGGAGTCTGTCAGACCCCCAAAATTTGTAAAATGCCCCTCCCCCCCAGTCCCCCAGCCAACCTCTTGGGGGGGGGGGATCCCCCCCTTGCAATACCCAAATCCTCCCCCCCCCCCCCCCATCGGTCTGAGTTGTGATGTCGGTGCAGCTGGGCATGCTGCCGTTTCTGACGTCGCGTGGGCGATTTGATGTCTCCCGCTCTGCACCGAGAGGGTTCGTTGGGGTTTAATTTTTCATTATTGTTACTGTATTATTATTTTTCTTGTTTTTGTTTGTATTCGCAGGTTGTACTAATTTATAGCGAATTAAAAAAAACGAAATAAACCTTGTACAAATTTTATCGCGAGCTTTGTCCCGTCCGTGTGCGCGTCTTGACTCGCAGGTCTGACCCAGACAGTGGACATGGACACCTGCCGAGGTGGGAGGAGGGTAGGGGTAGTGTTGAAATTTCAAGCTCTTTAATTTAACCAGGGCCCTACTTTGTTCACCGCTTGTTGCTGGGCTGCGTGGTCGTAATCTGGCAGGCTGCCCCGGTAATTACCGCGGGTGCGCGTCAACCACGCGAGACGCTGCGCGCCGTCTCCTTCACAGCGGCGGACGTTTCGGATCGCCGTGATGCTGTTCGAGATGAAGTCTGACACCGTGTACGGGCGTCGCGGTCAACGTGTGAAAAATTGCTCCGCGGATGACTCGTTTGGGACGACTACAGCAGCAGGAGCATCGCCCCTGCTGCTGGTGGAGGACTCCCGTGTGTGGAAGGGTGGTCAACGTCGCCCTGCGGCCCGATACGAAATGTCACCAATTTATTAATTTGACAAATTCAATCTGTTTTTACCGGTGGTTGTAGGGTTGTATTAACGCCCATTTCTTATGTCCCCTGATCCGCCACTGTTTTGGCGGCTCCCGCCAGGGTTGCGATTTCCGCATGGAAAATGCGGAAGGAGGGTTCAAATTTTCCCGCATTTTTGCTAAAGTCAACCGCAAACGGTGGAAAGACTACTCCTATGACCGCGCGCTTTTAACAACACGTTAATGCGTTCTATTGGAAAGGATACATGCAAGGCCCAGCATCACGTAGGGCTTTGAGTTACTGATTGGAATGAATATATGATTTCCGCATTTCCGCACAAGAACCACATACTTTATTCAAATGCGGAGCCGTGATTACGAGCACATGTACATGATGTATCCTTTCCAATAGAACGCATTAACGTGTTGTTAAAAGCGCGCGGTCATAGGAGTAGTCTTTCCACCGTTTGCGGTTGACTTTAGCAAAAATGCGGGAAAATTTGAACCCTCCTTCCGCATTTTCCATGCGGAAATCGCAACCCTGGCTCCCGCGTGAAACCCGAGGCCGATCGGGGGAACAATGAGTCACTCCCTCCCAAGCCTCGTGTTCCCTCCCGTCACGTTCCATGGGGGGCGGGGTGGGGAGAAGTGTTTATTAAAATCAGGAGTGGGGAACCCTTTTTTCTGCGAAGGGCCATTTGGATATTTATAACATCATTCGCGGGCCATACAAAATTATCAACTTAAAAATTAGCCCGTTATATTTGCTCAAACATTTAATTAACTCGCCCCTACTGCGATGGCTGTAACTGCTTCTCTTTGGCGAGGCGTGTGATGTTAGCTGGTGTTGATGATGTTGCTGCTACTCGCAACTGCTTGTACAGGTTTGCTCCTAGATTTATTGCATTTCGAGTCCCGCCTGCGGTTGCCTTGGCAGGGCCAGGACGTTCCCCACCCCTGATCAAAATCGTCACGGCTGGCAGCCTCAAGCCCAGCGGTGAACAATCCACATCTCTATGGCGCACGCCGCTGTGAAATAACTGCAAGGTGGTACGCGTTCTATCCACCCTCGTGACCGGGATTGTGAGTTCTCACCTGGTTACAAAATAAATGACGAAACTCCCGATTTATTCATCTGTGGGGGGTGTGAGAAAGAAGCTCGGTCCTGGTGCTAAGACCGTGGAAGATTAGGCCAAAGCACCTTCCAGAGATCCGCCCAGTGGGAGGCCCATTCCGTCACCAGCGGCGGCGTGAGCGAGCCATTGCAGGGCTGCGCCTCTGCGTCTTCAAGACGTGACCCACCCGCTTTTGAAAACACCGACGCTTGGCCACGGTCGCATCGCTCCACGGTTTAGATCCACACCCCTCCCCCACCAGGTTGGGAGTTGCCTCTGTCAGCGCTGACGTCACCGACGGCGATATCAGCCGTGAGGCCTCAGGGCTGCAGCCGCCCGGCCGGCGAACGGCGGCGTGAGCGACCCATTGCAGGGGCTGCGCTTCTGCCTCTTCAAGACGTGGCCCACACGCTTTGAAAAACACCGACTCGTGTCGCGCGGTCTCGCTCCACGGTTTAGGTCCACCCCCCCCCCCCACCAGGTGGAGTTGCCTCTGTCTGCGTGACGTCACCGGCGGCGATATCAGCTGAGGGGCCTCAGGGCTGCAGCCGGCGAACGGCGGCAAATCGCGGGCGACATCGAGCAATTCGCGACGTTTCTGTGCGTTCATTGTGGGGGGAAGGAGGCTAAAAGCCGCGACACGTCGTCGTTGTTGTTGTTTGTTTGTTGTTGTTTGGGTGGTGAGGCCGTCGCATGGTGATCCGGGCCGAGTTAATTGGCGTCACGTGACCAATTAGCGCGCAGCCTCCGTCGTCGCGGGCGGGTTGCGGGCGAGGCCTCATCGCGGTTCGGGAAACATCAACAACAACATCGACAACATCAACACAACAACAACATCAACAACATCATCAACAACGTCGCCATCGGCAGCAACGTGACGGGGTTTTAATTGCTGACGTGATCACGTGGACACGGACGCAACCATCGCTTGCATCGCCACCATCAACCCGCCCCCCCATCACCGCAAGGATTACGAACATCAACCACCATCATCATCACCACCGTCACCACCACCACCTTCTGTAATATCCGCGCCATCACCGCAAGGATTACGAACATCACCACCATCATCGTCGTCGCTCCGGTTACCACCAACAACAACCATCACCACCATCAACCAAGCCACACGAAAAAAGGAGACCAACCCATCACCACCACCACCATCACCACCACTATCGCCACCACCAATATCACCACAATCAATATCGCCACCATCATCACCATCATTATCACCACCACTATCACTATCACCACCACTATCACCATCACCACCACTATCGCCACCACCAATATCACCACGATCAATATCATCTCCACCACCACCAATATCACCACGATCAATATCACTACCACCACCGTCACCTCACCACCACCAATATCACCACGATCAATATCAGCACCATCACCACCACCAATATCACCACGATCAATATCACTATCACCAATATCACCACCACCACCACCGTCACCTCATCACCACCACTATCATCACTATCCCCATCACCACCACCGTCACCTCACCACCACCACCAATATCACCACCATCACCGTCACCACCACCACCACCCCCATCAGCTGCGATGGGACGCGCCGACGGCGGCGTGTGCTCGCGCGCCTACTTCGTGGCGGTGATGGTGTTCGCTCACGTCTACATCCTCAACATCATCGTGCTGCTCATGTACGTGCACTACAGCGGGGGGCCGCGCGGGGACCCCCCCGAACCCCACGCAGAGGGGTCCGCACCGCCGCCCCCCACCACGGGACCCGGGGGACACCAAGGGGATGAGCAAAGGGGGTCCCGGTTGCCCCCCTTCCAGCTGCCGCGCATGGAGGGGATTAAGGTGGGGACCCCCTCGCCACCACCCCACCCCCCACTACGCCCACATCTCCATAAGATCTCAATGCCTTCTCAGTGCTGCCCAGCTTATTACAGACATATTCAGGGCGTGTTGGTCACCCCGTGTCCCTTATCCATCACAAGGCAGAAACACAAACACATAGACAAACACATTTTATGTTGGTCATTTGAATCGGCTGTGCGCTGTATGGAGCTGAAAACTCAATTTCCCTCTACAAGAATACGGGGTAAACCGTATGGGTTGACAGGTACGCAATATATGTGGGTCTCTATGTATCTCTGTGGGTCTCTATGGGTCTCTATCTATAATAATACCTGGTAACCCCTTATCAGTGCTGCCTACCTTATTACAGACCAAATCAGACCTTGTTGGTCACCCAGTGCCCCTCACAAATCTCAACGTTCATCCTACAAGGTTCCATCACAAGGCAGAAACACAAACACATTTTATTGTGCCCGTATTGAATCGGCTGTACGTCGTATGGATCTGAAAACTCAATTTCCCTCTACAAGAATACGGGGTAAACCATATGGGTTGACAGGTACGCAATATATGTGGGTCTTTATGTATCTCTGTGGGTCTCTATGGATCTCTATGGGTCTCTATCTATAATAATACCTGGCAACCCCTTACCAGTGCTGCCTACCTTGTTACAGACCAAATCAGACCTTGTTGGTCACCCCGTTCCCCTCACAAATCTCAACGTTCACCCTACAAGGTTCCATCACAAGGCAGAAACACAAACAAATAGACACACACATAAGGACCTGAACTCAGCTTCCCTGTACAAGAGGGTTAACCCGTATGGGTTGGTAGCCATGGAATCCGATCTTATTTTAGGTTTCTCCGGAGCGCACCGCCTTAGCTTAAGGCGCTTTACGGAGTTGAACGGCGGTGACGGCGAGTTGGGTGTCAAGGTGGCCACGCCAGGGCCGATGAATTGGGGATGACCGTAACAGAGAGCACGCCCGGGGGGTGGGGGGGGGGTCATACGAAAGGGCGATAGGGGAGGGAAGAGGAAGGGAATGGGCAGTGGAGAAGAGGTGGTGAGGCTTTAAGGGGGGGACTGAAGGGAGGTTAAGGAGGTGAGGGGGCTGAGTCTATGGGCATTGTTGGGTGGTGTTGAGTCTATGGTGCAGTGCTGAGTCTATGGGTGGTGTTGAGTCTATGGTGAAGTGCTGAGTATGGGTGGTGTTGAGTCTATGGGGCAGTGCTGAGTCTATGGGGCAGTGCTGAGTCTATGGGCAGTGTTGAGTCTATAGGCAGTGTTGAGTCTATGGTGAAGTGCTGAGTATGGGTGGTGTTGAGTCTATGGTGCAGTGCTGAGTCTATGGGTGGTGTTGAGTCCATGGTGCAGTGCTGAGTATGGGTGGTGTTGAGTCTATGGGCAGTGTTGAGTGTATGGACTGTGCTGAGTCTATGGGCAGTGTTGAGTCTATGGTGCAGTGTTGAGTCTATGGGCAGTGTTGAGTCTATGGTGCAGTGCTGAGTCTATGGGTGGTGTTGAGTCTATGGTGCAGTGCTGAGTATGGGTGGTGTTGAGTCTATGGTGCAGTGCTGAGTCTATGGGCAGTGTTGAGTCTATGGGCAGTGTTGAGTCTATGGGCATTGTTGACTCTATGGGCAGTGTTGAGTCTATGGACTGTGCTGAGTCTATGGGCAGTGTTAAGTCTATGGGCAGTGTTGAGTCTATAGTGCAGTGTTGAGTGTATGGGCAGTGTTGAGTCGACGATGCAGTGCTGAGTCTATGGTGCAGTGCTGAGTCTATGGTGCAGTGCTGAGTCTATGGGCAGTGTTGAGTCTATGGTGCAGTGCTGAGTCTATGGGCAGTGCTGAGTCTATGGTGCAGTGCTGAGTCTATGGGCAGTGTTGAGTCTATGGTGCAGTGCTGAGTCTACGGTACAGTGCTGAGTCTATGGTGCAGTGCTGAGTCTATGGGCAGTGCTGAATCTATTGTGCAGTGCTGAGTCTATGGTGCAGTGCTGAGTCTATGGTGCAGTGCTGAGTCTACGATGCAGTGCTGAGTCTACGATGCAGTGCTGAGTCTACGGTGCAGTGCTGAGTCTACGGTGCAGTGTTGAGTCTATGAGCAGTGTTGAGTCTATGGGCAGTGTTGAGTCTATGGACTGTGCTGAGTCTATGAGCAGTGTTGAGTCTATGAGCAGTGTTGAGTCTATGAGCAGTGCTGAGTCTATGAGCAGTGTTGAGTCTATGGACTGTGCTGAGTATATAGGCAGTGCTGAGTCTATGGTGCAGTGTTGAGTCTACGGTGCAGTGTTGAGTCTATGAGCAGTGTTGAGTCTATGGTGCAGTGTTGAGTCTATGGGCAGTGTTGAGTCTACGGTGCAGTGCTGAGTCTACGGTGCAGTGCTGAGTCTATGGTGCAGTGCTGAGTCTATGGTGCAGTGTTGAGTCTATGAGCAGTGTTGAGTCTATAGGCTGTGCTGAGTCTATGGTGCAGTGCTGAGTCTATAGGCAGTGCTGAGTCTATGGTGCAGTGCTGAGTCTATGGTGCAGTGCTGAGTCTATGGACTTTGCTGAGTCTATGGACTGTGCTGCTCAATATACAGGGGGAGTTGATTCCAGCAGAGGGGTGCAAGGAGAGAGAAGGAGCGGAAATGGGATTGGGTACTGGGAGGAGGAGGGACCGAGAGAAGATTGGAAACCAAGACGATGAGGGGGGACATAAAAAGAGGCGAGATGAGGTGCGTCAAGGCCACGGAAAGATGTAAGGACGAGGTATTTGAAAAGACGGCGGCATCGTAAACGGGAGGCGATTTGAGAGGTGAAGTGTGAGAATGAAATAGGTGCTTCAAAATAACCCCACTCCCCTCCCCCCTTACCCCACAGGTAGGTCACGTGCGCGCAAGTCACCTCGTGCCCGGGGTGCTGAGTCATGTGACCACGCTGAGCCTCAAGCCTCTGCTGTTTGGTGAGTGCGAGGCACCCCGGCTACCATGATGCATTCTGTCCCTTTACCAAGCCCTGTCCACGGCCCCGCTTGGCCCCGAGTTGATTCCGACGTCGTTTTGTTAGGGCGGCGTAGCGCAGTTTGGAGGCCAGCTCGGCTTGCCAAATGGTCAGTGGAAAACGATCCGCACCACGAGGGGGACGCACGCTGGCTCGGTTCGGATGTGCCAGTGGAAAAGGGGTGTCAGTGGCGCGTGGCGGCTGCAGTTGCTGCTGCCGCCGCTGTGTTCGTGTACCCGGCGTGTGCCCATGCGTGTACCCGTGCGTGTGCCCGCGTGTGTAGAAGTGTCGGCCATGCTCTCCCTTGCCGAGTGCCGGGAGCTGGAGGAGCTGGCTCGGCGCGCCGGGCTGCACGAGGTGCGGGCCCCACCGGCGGGAAGCCACGACGCTGCCACGGGCGACGACACTGCCGCCGACGCGCACCGCACCAACGCGTGGAACGCGTGGCTCAACCAGAGAGCCGGCGCCCCGCAGGTGCTGCGCTCGCTCAGTGACAGGTACGGCGGGCGGGGTGCGGGCATACCCAGTGGATGAGAGGGCGGTGTGGGTGGTGATGGTGGTGTCGATGGTGGTGCTCGTGGCGATATTGATGGTGGTTTTGATGCTGGTGGTGCTAGCCCAGCGGTGGCGGTGTTGCTCGTGGTGATTGCGGTACTCGTGGGCATGGTGACAAGGTGAAGTGTTGGCGCTGTTGCAATGCTGCTGATGCTGACAGCGCTGATTCCGGTGATATTGCTGCTGCTGCTGTTGCTGCCGCCGCAGGGTGGTACACCTGACGGGGTTGCCACGGGCGCTGGTGGAGGCGGGCGAGCCCGTGCAGGTGCACGTGCTGGCGGAAGGCGGGCACGAGCGCGCCCACCGCGACAGCGGAGCCACGGACGCGCGCACCGTGTGTGCCCACACGCGCATGCTGGCGCAGCACCACCACACGGCGGAAACGCCATGCCGGTACATGGGGGGTGGTACGCACCGTGACGGTGTTGGGGTCACCTGTGTATGTAGCTATGTCACGATACTGGTGTCACCTGTGTGTGTGGCTATGTCACGGTGCTGCTGTCACCTGTGTGTGTGTGGCTGTGTGACGGTGTTGGTGTCACCTGTGTGTGTGTAGCTATGTGACGGTGTTGGTGTTTCTAAATGACGTGGAGGAGGGCGGAGAGACGGCGTTTCCTGCCGCGGACAACCGGACCTTCGATTCCTCGGTGAGCGAAGGGAGGGGAATAGAAGTGGGGTGTGAGTGGACAGTGAGTGAGGTGTGTGGGTGGTGGGTGAGTGGGGAGGGGTATGTGTGAGTAATGTGTGCGAGTGGTGAGTTGTGTGTGTGAGTATTGTGTACGAGTGGTCAGTGAGGTGTGTGTGAGTGGTGAGGTATGTGTGAGTGAGTAGTGTGTCTGAGTGCTGAGTATGTATGAATGGTGAGCGAAGTGTGTGTGAGTGGTGAGTGAGGTGTGTGAGTGGTGATGTATGCGTGAGTGAGTAGTGTGTGTGAGTGGTGATATATGCGTGAGTGAGCAGTGCGTCTGAGTATTTATGAATGGTTGAGCGAGGTGTGTGTCTGTGTGTGCTGTGCTATTTCTGGCCGTGGCTAAGTTGACTTTCCCATCGTGCTCCAAAAATATTCACACGATAAGAAATGAAGCCTTGAGTCCAAGTATGATTACACTCGTGTGCACGTGCATGCGTCTATGCGTGTTTGTGGAATGTGCAGCGGTGGTGCAGTGGTTAACGCATTGCCTTACGAACCTGCCGATCCAAGTTCGATTCCCGCTCACAGCCAATAACGGTGGGGTGTATCCGAACCAGTCCTGGGCTTCCCCTAGGTCGACTCGGCCTTAAATGAATACATGGTACGCTGTGTAAACATCGCCACAAGGGAGCCAAAGGCGGCTGGGCGTGCTTGCTGGCCACACACGCCCTCGTGTGCCGTGCCGGCCTTCATAGATGCTCCCCGAACAGCACTTTCCCCAACAGTCCATTGAAGCTATACGGGCGATCTTTGTCTTTGTGTGTGTGTGTGTGCGTGTGGGCGCAGGACCTGGTGCGAGGCGACGTGGACATGAGTGACATGCGCGCCCACTGCTCCCGCGCCAACCTGCGCGTCACCCCACACGCCGGCAGCGCTCTGCTGTGGTACAACCACCTGTCGGACGGCCGTGGTGGGTCCGGGACGGTCGCACACCACAATCAGCCGTGCTCTATCCACTGCTGCGTAGATCATGGGTTTACTCAGCCTTAAATGAGCACCGAATGCGAGTTGTAATTGATCAGCGCTGGCCGGGCGTGGTGCTGGCTAGACATCACCCCCTCGTGCGGCAGACCGGCCTCAGCAGGTAATCTCTGACGGCACCTGCTCATCATTGGAACCTCCTTTGCCAGTAGGAAAATATGATAATTGTTTTTTTTACCCTTTTATCTGGCAACGAAAACTGACACCTTTTTTACAAGGAGTCATGTTTGTTCTTTACTTGATACAGTAATTTTGCTGTGACGGTGCCACCTGAAGACGGAAGCTTGTGTTGCCTCCGAAACGTCGTGATTTAATTAAATAAAATTTTCATTTTTTTTACCTACGTGACTTTATCGAAAAAACCAAAGAGTATAGAGTCATGTTTGCATTAACCACAATACCTGCGGTCGGAATGCAAACAAAAAACACAACTCTGATAATGTATGCACTGTCCTTGAAATTGATTGGTCCACACCCGAGACAGCTTTTCTTAGAGCCCAGTCTCACATGGTGTTGGACCAGATGACGCCATGCAGTCCTGTTAAAGGCGATAACCGGGTAACTTTGTCTTTGTCTGTGTAGGCTGGGTGGGCGAGCTGGACGACTACTCTCTGCAGGGCGACTGCGCAGTCGTGCGCGGCGCCCGCTGGACCGCACGACTCTGGGTGAACGTCGACCCGGACGCTCAGCGCCAGTCCCGCCTGCTCGACCCCGCGTGGCCGGGTCAGCGTGACCCCGTGCGACCCGCCCACCCTGACTCCGCGTGGCCCGGTCTGAAGCCCCA
This sequence comes from Lethenteron reissneri, assembly GCF_015708825.2. Taxonomy (NCBI): domain Eukaryota; kingdom Metazoa; phylum Chordata; class Hyperoartia; order Petromyzontiformes; family Petromyzontidae; genus Lethenteron; species Lethenteron reissneri. The sequence goes on from NC_083829.1 coordinate 8,009,590, forward strand.
GTCCTGGGGCCCAGGCCATGATGAGGTTCCCCCCTCCTCCTCCTCCTCCGCTGCTGCTGCCCCCGATGGCCGATCGGAGCTGTGAGGACGCACAGATGGATTGATGGACGGTTGGCGACCTCAAGACTGTGGAGTCGTTCTTTTCAGTTCACCCGTGTGTCCACCGCTCGCGGAGGAGAAGCGCGAAATTCCAGAGCGTGGCTGTGATATTGGCTCGGCCACAGCCCTTGCTGTGTGACCGTGTGTCTGTGTGTGTATGACTGCGTGCGTTTATCTTGTATTTATTTTATTTATTAGTGCTTGTTCATTTGTGTTGCTGTTGGTCAGTAGCGGGGTTCCCCTTGTGTGTGCAACCCGTGTTTGTCTTGGCGAATTCATGGGCCCTAGAATGTGACTGACATTGTAGCGAAGCAGCACCTGTGGGTCCTGGAATGTGAATGCTGCAGGGGTTAGCATCACTTCACTTGGTCATCACCGAGTGGGTGGCCTGGGCAAGGCCTACCCTAGGCCTAGGCTAGGGCGAAGGCTATGGCCATAAATAATGATGCCCTCTACCCAGAAGAGCCTCACTGAGTCGCCAGACTGTTTTTCAGGAGTGTTGTGCCACATCGGGATGTTTGGCCAATTATTTTGGCGAATTATTTTGGCGAATGTCATTTGGCGTTAAACCAGGATAACCCGGAGAAAACCCCATCGTGTACGGGGGGGAAACACTGAATTATCCACACAGATGGATTCAATAATATATTCTGGTATGTTCTGGCCGCACCTTGCAGTTCAAGCCTGCAGCACTCGCCTTTCGTGGCATGTCTACCCCTACCAAGTACTAACCAGGCTTAAAACTGCTTAGCTGCTGAGGTCCGACTGTTACAGCCGTATGCTGGGATGGAGTCACTATTTTAAAGAGTTGAGGGGACAGGTCCCCAATTTTGTGTGCACAGTGTGTCACGCGTGTGCTTGTGTGGCGGTCAGCAGGGGCTTGCGGAAGGTTCTGAGAATGTTTGCGTCAATCCACTGCTCCGTGAAGGTTCTCCCCCGCACACTGCGCCGGTTGCGTTGGGGGGTTACTTGACCATAACTTCACCGTGCTCGCCAGTGCGGGTTGGCGAAGGCGGGGAGCATAGACGTAGCAGCTTGGTAGCACAACGGTACAACAGCGCGTGTTTGCTGGACTGACTTCTGCTGCCCACAATGTAGCAAGCCGACACAACCTGCTGCTGTTGCTCAACTCGTGATGGGTGCAAAGGATGGAGCTACCCAAGTAGTAGGCGGAGCTACCTGGGTAGGGGGTGGAGCTACCCGACTAGGGGATGGGCTACCCAAGTAGTAGGTGGAGCTACCTGGGTAGGGGGTGGAGCTACCCAAGTAGTAGGGTGGAGCTACCCAAGTAGTAGGCGGAGCTACCTGGGTAGGGGGTGGAGCTACCCAAGTAGTAGGCGGAGCTACCTGGGTGGGGGGTGGAGCTACCCGACTAGGGGATGGGCTACCCAAGTAGTAGGTGGAGCTACCTGGGTAGGGGGTGGAGCTACCTGGATAGGGGGTGGAGCTACCTGGGTAGGGGGTGGAGCTACCCGACTAGGAGGTGGAGCTTCCTGGGTGAGGTGCAGGGCTCGTGAATGAGTGGGGATGTCTGTGAAACGTGAGTGGGGCTGACAAGAGAGAAGAAAGAGAGAATCAACAGCATTTTACTCAAATTTTAAAATGCTGTTGATTCTCTCTTCAACACACCGGTGGGCTAAAAAAGTGAATTATTTTGTCCTTTGAAAAACGTGACACATTTTTTACTGTTTGGCCGTGTCGGGTTGTGGAGGGTTATGACACATTTATAAATAACGCGATCTGACCCAAAAACTTATATTATGAATACTATTGGTCGCGAAAGCCTGCTACGTGTAAAAGAGAGGGAGGAGCTGACAGTGTTGCATGTGTCATCCTAAACCAGGGGTGGGGAACCTTTTTTCTGCCAAGGGCCATTTGGATATTTGTAACATCATTCGCGGGCCATACAAAATTATCAACTTAAAAATTAGCCCGTTATATTTGCTCAAACATTTAATTAACTAACCCCGAATGCGATGGCTGGAACTGCTTCTCTTTGGCGAGGCGTGTGATGTTAGCTGGTATTGATGATGTTGCTGCTACTCGCAACTGCTTTTCCAGGTTTGCTCCTAGATTTGTTGAATTTCGAGCCCCGCCTGCGGTTGCCTTGGCAGGGCCACACCAACTGATTTCGCGGGCCTCATACGGCCCGCGGGCCGGACGGTCCTCACTCCTGCCGTAGAGCCTCCAAAAATGTGGTAGCCTCAAGCCAGTTGGATTGGGTTTGCGTGTGGTGGGGTCAAGTGTGGCTACTCCCACCTCTTCGGAGACGTCTGGCTCGGCGTGCAAAAGAGTAGGCCAAGTACCGTCTAGAAGGGATCGAGAGCTCCCTCGAGTGGAAGAGCTTCCCGCCAGCAGCGGGCCGAGCAGCAAATTTGCCGGGCTGCACCCTTTGAGTCGTGTCCAGAGCGGCGTCGAACTGTTCTCGGGACTTTGTGACCGGCCGTCTTGCTGGAGTCGCGTAGAGTCTCGTTCGTTGTTTTGGGAGCGCGAGGTTTGCACTTTACATTGGGATGAGGGTTCGATACCCGGGCAGGTGTCGGTGTGGGGGGAGGGGAAGTGAATTTTGACCGCGTGCAATGTGGAGAAGAATTATTTAAATACAATTAATTTATAATTCATAGAGTGTGTGCTCGTGGTTCTGTAATGAGCGGCCGTTGTGATCATTATCACCATGATCCGCCATGATCTTGATGATCACCATCATCTTATCATCATCACCATGACAACCACCATCAGCGGATTTTCGCTAGCCATTGAACAAAGACGGTCACTGCATCGCACGCTTTCAGAGGCGCCTCTGCGGCCTTCTGGAACGCTCTTCCTTCTGATATTAGGAAACCACTGAAGCTATGCACTTTTCAATCATCCAGATTGAAAACTAATTTCTTTAAAACTGCGTTTTGTGTTTGTTGTCCTTTCCCTGCACTTGTGATTAGCACGGTTGGCTACGTACGGTGCGTAAGAATTTCAACATACAAACATTAATTCTCACCATCAACTCCACGATATTCATCGTGATTCACAACCACCACCCCCATGACCATCACAAATATTCTTTGCCATCATCATCATCATCCCAATCGTCACCACCACTCGTGCGGACACCTTCACAGACGACCCGGGGCTGTTGCATCAAATAAATGTGCCAGTTTTATTTCGATTTTACAACAGGGGTCACGGTGTCACGACCCATGGGGGGATCGCGTCACAGTGCGGCGGCACAAGCGTCACAGTGCGACGGCACAAGCGTCACAGTGCGACGGCACAGGCGACACGTGAACTGGTAACGTCATCACGGCTTCTTCCGCGTGACCGTCCCCCTCTCGGCGCGCCTCCCTCACGAGCTGTCGCGCACGTGCTCGGCAATCACCTTGATGGCGAGCCAGGTCTCCTGCGCCGTCGGCAGGATCTGGTTGGCGGGGAGGATGAAGCCGTAGCGGCCCGTGTCGCGCAGCTCGAAGCAGTACGAGTAGCGGACTTTGGCGGCTTCGTAGGTCCAGTCGATGGAGCCACCGCTCGCCTGGTCTGTGTCCGACGAGACGGAGGTGGTAACGATACACAGGTGAGTGAGGTCAGTCGGTGAGTCCACTGATCAAAGTGATTTGCTTGACTGGTGCACGCGGAGAGGGATACATGGGTACACACAGAGACACACACAGAGACACACAAAGGGGATATACAAGGACACGGAGGGAGTGATCCATGGGTACACATAGAGGGACGTTCCTGAGAAGGCTACATGGGTACACAGTCAAAGATCCCCCGTATAGTCTTAACAGACTGTAGGGGCAAGTGCTGTTAGCGTGCACCTATGAAGGCCGGAACACAGACACAGAGGGACACACAGACTTATCCAATGGGGCATGCACGGGGAAACGCTGGTGTCAAGTTAGAGAAAGCGATTTCCTGCTCACATGAGCATGGAAGCGGTGGTCATCTGTTGACAGTGGTATAAATTCCACCGTCCTGTAGCACGGACAACCACTGTTGACTTCCCTACAAAGTGGTGCTCGGTTTGTCGACCTCCGTATTTTTGTCCGGGTCAACCTGCGTTTGCATCGCAGCCCAGCGGAACACGTGCAGGACCGTCGCGTACCACTCGTGCTCTGAGAACCGCCGTTGTAGAGCCACCGTGAGTCCCGTGAGCATGCGAGTCCCCCGGCATGAGTCGTGTACCACGGCGAGAGTACTCACAGATGGTGGTGATGATCGGACCGTACGTGTACTTGGTGTTGTACAGGGAGGTGAGGGCAGTCACCGCCGACTTAGCCAGGTTGTTCTGTACACAAAGACAAACATCCCCCGTATAGCCTCGCCGTACTGTTGGGGCGAGTATTGTTCACGAGCAGTACGGCACACAAGAGGGGGTGGGTGGTCAGCAACACGCCCGGCCGCCCTTTGTCTCCCGAGTGGCGATGTTTACACACCGCACCGGGTACTCATTCGAGGCTGAGCCGACCTAGGGGAGGCCCGGGACGGGTTCAGATAATTGTCACGGGCGTCTGTGGCCGTGAGTGGGAATCAAGTTCGGGCCGCCGGGTTTATAGCGCGGCGCGGCGCGCTAACCGGTGTACCACGCACACACACACAGACACAGACAAACACAGACACACACACAGACAGACACAGACAGACACACACACAGACACACAGACACACAGATACACACACACACAGATACACACACACACAGACATACACACACAGACAGACATACACACGCATACACAGTGGCATACACACCAGCTCGGTGTGGTCCGGCGCCAGCTCGTTCTTGTATCCGAAGGGGAAGATGAGCATCTGCGAGTAGGAGTGGACGTCGATGAAGCTAGCGATCTCAGGGTGAGCCTGCACGAAGTTCACGATGGCCTGCACCTCGGACTCGGAGTGCGCGCTCGGCCCGCGGTACGTCTCCGTGCACGAGCTGCTGCTGGAGCCCGGGCCTGCACTCGCGAGTCAAACAACGCGCAAAGTCTTCTTGGTTCTTTCGGTATCGTCACGTAGGAAGAAATTAATAAATTATAAAAAATAAAACGGTCCGGCCACAACGCAAGTAGCTGCTTGCGTTGTGGCCGAAACGTCGTGAGAATTATTTTGCTATGTTTTATTTTTATTATTTTATTGTTTCCCTTCTACGTGACTTTACCGAAAGAACCAAGAAGATGAATCCCTGCAGTCACGAAAGCTTTAAATCGAAACGCGTAAAGGTCGCTATTGGAACAAGAGCTACCACAAAGACCGGAACGGCACACGAGGGGGCGGGTGTGGTGCGAGGGGGCAGGAGGCTACCTCCAAATCCAGCGGCGAAGTTACGGTTGGGGTCGGTTCCCACGCAGGAGTTTCCAGAGTACTGGGAGCGCGTCTTGCGCCACATGCGGTCCTGCACGGCGGAGTTCAGAGGTCAGCGGGGTCATCGGAGGGAGCGACGTCGCCCAGAGTTTCACGGTTCTAATGTGCCAGGCCGCCCTGGTTAACGCCGCGGCGGTGGTGTGCGTATAAACCGTACGCTGCTACCGCGCTCGCGACGGCCTGTGTGGGCTGCACGGGGCAGCTTTGTGTGTGTGGGGGGAAGTGGGGGGGAGTCTCACGCGCTCGTGGGTGTACACGTAGCCGTCGGGGTTGGCGACGATCTCAAAGTACCAGTCCATGGTGTTGAGCAGAGAGGTGATGGCCGAGTCTTGTCCATACTCGGTCACGAGCTGTGGGGGTTGGGGGGTTGGTCAGCATGATCATCATCGGCTTTGGTCATCGGAATTAATCATGATAAACATGAGCCATTCATGTCACTACAATAGCACTATCATCATTATCACAAGCACCACCATGCTTCCTAGGATAATCGTCAATGGCACCACTGGTCAGCAGTTGCCATCAGTCACGGCCACATGCGATCATGATCGCCACTGTCACCGTCTGCATCATCACCACCACCATTACCATAACCATCAGAGACAACACAGTCATCACTACCAGTATCATTATCCTCACAGTCGCCATCCACGTCACCACTACCATCATCGTCACAAGCAGCATCACCGCTTTCACCCTTCATCATCGCCGGCATCGTCGGCATCGTCGGCATCGCCGCTCAGCCACCGGGGCTCGCGTACCTTCTTGGCGATCCAGATGCCCGTCGCCACGGTGATCCACTCGCGAGCGTGAATGCCTGTGGCCACAAAGATGGCCGGCTTGGAACCACCACCAGCGCCGATCTGCACGCACGCACGCACGGCGGTCACGATCGTCTCGCTGGCGCGTGAAGGCCTCGCCAGGCCGTCGCCGCCTCTCGGGGTCCTGAACCGAGCCCGTGCCCGTGCACGAGCCGATATCCGTCTCGTCGCTCCGTCTCCGCGGCGGACGTGACTTCGCTCGTTCGCGTTCCCCCCTGCCGTGGCCGCCACGTTTAAACGGCGAGAACGGGCAGCTCGGCACGGCACCGCCTCGCTGCCATCCGCTCATAGCGAAGCGCTGGATTCTGGGCGAGTGTTAGAGGGTATGCGCGTAGCGGTCGCGCGTTTTGGACAAGGTGCAAATGCGGAGTGGGCACCACAAGCCGTTCGTCGTCGATACATCGCGACGAACGGACCCAATGAATTCATATTCTTAGGTTTTTGCGGTAAAGTCACGTAGGTAAAACATTTTAATTAATAAAAGTAAAATAAAAAATAAAATAAAAATCACGACGTTTCCAAAAGAAGCCAACGAGCAATTGGTAGAAACGTGGCACAACGTGGCAGGAGAGATCGTGGCACACGCATGGGTTCGATAGCCTCCGACGCACGTTCCCCCTCCCCCCCGTCAGGGTTTAATTATCAGCGCGCACAACGCGGGAGGGCACCACGTGGGGTGGGCACCACGTGGGGGGGCACCACGTGGGAGGGCTACGTTACCTTGAGCACGGGGATGCCGCGATTCTCGTACGTGGATCCGATGTTGATGAGGCTCACGAGGCTTGGGTACTCGCGCACCATGTCCTGCATCCACGTGTTGATCTGCGCACGACCGCACCACGACGAGATTGATACCGTAATGTTGTTTTCTTCGATTAAAAATTGCCATGTTTAGGCAAGGCCACTTGAGTGTTGCTATTGATGCTGTCGCTGGTGGCGTTAATGCCGCAGTTGGTGGTGTTTGTGTCGCACCTGTTGACATTGGTGGCATTTTGATTTAAAGTTTTCGTGACTGCAGGGATTCATATTATTGGTTATTTTGGTAAAGTCACGTAGAAGGGAAACAATAAAATAACAAAAATATAAAAAAAACATTTTGATTGTTTAATATTTTTTATTATTTTATTATTTCCCTTCTACGTGACTTTACCGAAAGAACCAAGAATATTGGTGGCATTGCTAACGTTGGCGGTGGCGATGTTGGCCTTATTTGTTTGTTTTGGCAGTTTTAACGATGGTGGTGCTATTGCGCTGTTATTGTTGTTGGTGGTATTGTGCGTGACGCTGCAGTTGTCGTCGGCGGTGGCGTCCGTACCTCGGGCAGGACGTGGTAGCTCTCGTAGTTGAACGTGTCGGTGCTGCGAGCGGCCGGCGACTGCGCCCTGCGGGCCGCTGCCATCTCAGCACGCTCCGCTTTCGTGAGCAACTGTGGGGGGTGGGGTCGGGGGTGGGGAGGGTGGGGAGCAGAGAGAGTTCAGTGTGCGGCTGGTACACATCCCGGTGTCCCTGCGTCCCCCCTCCCCGCGTCCCCTTCTCCCAGAGTCCCTGCGTCACCCTCTCCCCGCGTCCCTTCTCCCAGAGTCTCTGTGTCACCCTCTCCCCGCGTCCCCTTCTCCCAGAGTCTCTGCGTTACCCTCTCCCCGCGTCCCTTCTCCCAGAGTCTCCGTGTCACCCTCTCGCCGTGGCCCCGTATATCCGTATCACCTTCTCCCCACGTCCACTGGTCACTCTGCCCCCATATCTCGTGTTCTCTCGTCTCCATGTCCCAGAATATATCCGCACGTCCTCGCTGGTCCCCCATCCCCCCGTGTCCCCGTGTCACTCCCCCCCCCTCTCCCCGAGCCTCACCTCGATGTCGGGGATCATGACCTGGGGGGATAGCCCAGCCCCCTGCAGGGTCCGGGCCACGACCTCCTGGGCCTCCACGGGGACGCGCACGTCCGCAGGGAGGCCCACGCGCGACGCGGGCCTCCAGAAATCCAGCTGCGAGGGGCGGGCCACGTGGGTTAGGATGGGGGGGGGGGGGCACCGTCACGGAGGGGGTCACGGCGGAGCGGGGTCATGGGGGAATGGGAACACGGGGGCCGGGGGGGAGGGGGGGGTACGGGAAAGGGGTCACGACGGAGCGGGGTCATGGGGAAATGGGAACACGGGGGGGGGCGGGGGTGGGGGGGTACGGGAAAGGGGTCACGCATGAAGAGGTCCAGCCAAAGCTGAGAGTAGAGGGGTTACAAAGGGGAGGGGGGCATCAGGGGGCGATTGTGATTGAGCGTGTGTTGTTGATGAGATCGTGGGTAGGTGAGTGGGCGAGTGTGTTGGTGGTGAGTGGGCGAGTGTGCAGGTGGTGAGTGGGCGAGTGTGTTGGTGAGCATGCAGCCGCGCGGTTTGAGTGTGTTGGTGGTGAGTGGGCGAGTGTGCGGGTGGTGAGTGGGCGAGTGTGTTGGTGGTGAGTGGGCGAGTGTGCGGGTGGTGAGTGGGCGAGTGTGTTGGTGGTGAGTGGGCGAGTGTGTATGGTGGTGAGTGGGCGAGTGTGCAGGTGGTGAGTGTGCGGGTGGTGAGTGGGCGAGTGTGCAGGTGGTGAGTGGGCGAGTGCGCGGGTGGTGAGTGGGCGAGTGCGCAGGTGGTGAGTGGGCGAGTGTGCTGGTGGTGAGTGGGCGAGTGTGCAGGTGGTGAGTGGGCGAGTGTGCAGGTGGTGAGTGGGCGAGTGTGCAGGTGGTGAGTGGGCGAGTGCGCAGGTGGTGAGTGGGCGAGTGTGCTGGTGGTGAGTGGGCGAGTGTGCAGGTGGTGAGTGAGCGAGTGTGTTGGTGGTGAGTGGGCGAGTGTGCAGGTGTTGAGTGGGCGAGTGTGCAGGTGGTGAGTGGGCGAGTGTGCAGGTGGTGAGTGGGCGAGTGCGCAGGTGGTGAGTGGGCGAGTGTGCGGGTGGTGAGTGGGCGAGTGTGCGGGTGGTGAGTGGGCGAGTGTGCGGGTGGTGAGTGGGCGAGTGTGCAGGTGGTGAGTGGGCGAGTGTGTTGGTGGTGAGTGGGCGAGTGTGCAGGTGGTGAGTGGGCGAGTGCGCAGGTGGTGAGTGGGCGAGTGTGCTGGTGGTGAGTGGGCGAGTGTGCGGGTGGTGAGTGGGCGAGTGTGCGGGTGGTGAGTGGGCGAGTGTGCGGGTGGTGAGTGGGCGAGTGTGCGGGTGGTGAGTGGGCGAGTGTGCGGGTGGTGAGTGGGCGAGTGTGTTGGTGGTGAGTGGGCGAGTGTGTTGGTGGTGAGTGGGCGAGTGTGCAGGATGGTGAGTGGGCGAGTGTGTTGGTGGTGAGTGGGCGAGTGTGCAGGTGGTGAGTGGGCGAGTGTGTTGGGGGTGAGTGGGCGAGTGTGCAGGTGGTGAGTGGGCGAGTGTGTTGGTGGTGAGTGGGCGAGTGTGCAGGTGGTGAGTGGGCGAGTGTGTTGGTGGTGAGTGGGCGAGTGTGCAGGTGGTGAGTGGGCGAGTGTGCAGGTGGTGAGTGGGCGAGTGTGCAGGTGGTGAGTGGGCGAGTGTGTTGGTGGTGAGTGGGCGAGTGTGCAGGTGGTGAGTGGGCGAGTGTGTTGGTGGTGAGTGGGCGAGTGTGTTGGTGGTGAGTGGGCGAGTGTGTTGGTGGTGAGTGGGCGAGTGTGGTGGTGGTGAGTGGGCGAGTGTGTTGGTGGTGAGTGGGCGAGTGTGCGGGTGTGAGTGGGCGAGTGTGCGGGGTGTGGGCGAGTGTGCGGGTGGTGAGTGGGCGAGTGTGCGGGTGGTGAGTGGGCGAGTGTGCGGGTGGTGAGTGGGCGAGTGTGCGGGTGGTGAGTGGGCGAGTGTGTTGGTGGTGAGTGGGCGAGTGTGCAGGTGGTGAGTGTGCGGGTGTGCAGGTGGTGAGTGGGCGAGTGTGTTGGTGGTGAGTGGGCGAGTGTGCAGGTGGTGAGTGGGCGAGTGTGTTGGTGGTGAGTGGGCGAGTGTGTTGGTGGTGAGTGGGCGAGTGTGTTGGTGGTGAGTGGGCGAGTGTGGTGGTGGTGAGTGGGCGAGTGTGTTGGTGGTGAGTGGGCGAGTGTGCGGGTGGTGAGTGGGCGAGTGTGTGGGTGGTGAGTGGGCGAGTGTGCGGGTGGTGAGTGGGCGAGTGTGCGGGTGGTGAGTGGGCGAGTGTGCGGGTGGTGAGTGGGCGAGTGTGCGGGTGGTGAGTGGGCGAGTGTGCGGGTGGTGAGTGGGCAAGTGTGTTGGTGGTGAGTGGGCGAGTGTGCAGGTGGTGAGTGTGCGGGTGTGCAGGTGGTGAGTGGGCGAGTGTGCAGGTGGTGAGTGGGCGAGTGTGCGGGTGGTGAGTGGGCGAATGTGCGGGTGGTGAGTGGGCGAGTGTGCGGGTGGTGAGTGGGCGAGTGTGCGGGTGGTGAGTGGGCGAGTGTGCGGGTGGTGAGTGGGCGAGTGTGCGGGTGGTGAGTGGGCGAGTGTGCGGGTGGTGAGTGGGCGAGCGTGCAGGTGGTGAGTGGGCGAGTGTGCAGGTGGTGAGTGGGCGAGTGTGCGGGTGGTGAATGAGCGAGTGTGCGGGTGGTGAATGGGCGAGTGTGCGGGTGGTGAATGAGCGAGTGTGCAGGTGGTGAGTGGGCGAGTGTGCGGGTGGTGAATGAGCGAGTGTGCGGGTGGTGAGTGGGCGAGTGTGCGGGTGGTGAATGAGTGAGTGTGCAGGTGGTGAGTGTGCGGGTGGTGAGTGTGCGGGTGGTGAGTGTGCGGGTGCAGCGGTCACCTGCAGCGACTCGTCGCTCTCCAGCTGCTGCAGCACCTTCACGTGGCTCTCCGACATGGGCACAATCCGCAGCACCTGCTGCCTGTGTCACCACCAGCGCCACAACCATCGTCATCATGGCCACCACAACCTCCACAACCAACATCATTACCATCAAAATCATCACCAACATTACCACAATCAACAACATCATCATCTCCCCCCCGCCATGTTGAACGGTGACATAGGCGAGCGGCAATGCGTTTGCCACTTGTGTTGCAGAGGCTCGCGGTTCGAGACCAGCGGCCGCCCTGGCAAATACGGCCTCTCTATTGCAAATCCAGTGTGCCCCTTACCAGCTCATCAATGAGCATCACCTCGATCTATCTCATCTCGCCCAGGTGAGCTTCGGTGTGCGCAGGGGAACCCGGGGTGAGACCCAGGTGATGACCCACGTACACCCAGGTGAGAACTCAGGTGAGAACCCAGGTGAGACTCCCAGCTCACCCCGCGAAGGTGCGCAGGTTGGCTGCCGCGGGCCCGAGGGCCGTGGCGGCGATGAGCAGGAGGAGGAGGGGAGCCATGGCGTCTCAAGGGCGCGACGAGGTGACCTGGCCCCCTGCGCCGATCGCCTTTTAAAGCCGCGGGGAGCAGCAGCAGCAGCAGCGGCGGCGTCGTCATCGTCACCTGAGCCGTTATCGCGTGAGAACGGCGGCAGACGGGAGGCAGGTAAACAGGGCCAGGTGCTCGGGCACTGGGGTGGGTCCACAGTACGGACACGGTACAGACAAGTGGTAGGCACAGATACACGGGGGGGGGGACACACAGACGCGCACGGAGAGATACATCGGTACGCAGAAGAGGGACACGGGACGTTTTCTCGCGACGAGATTTCGTAGCGAACGCGAATCGCTTTCTGCTCAGATTTACGGAGAGTTTTTTTGCGGCCGATTAATTTTTGGATGGCGATTCCCGCTCGTTTAGCCAGGAGAACCTCACTGAGTCTCGAGCCGCTTTGTCGGGAGGGTCCTGCCAAGTTGTTTGCGATAGGAGGCTATGTCGCTGTGCGGTCCCATTAAAATGATTTACATACAGAGGTTTTTATAGTTTTTTTTTTTACACCGTCGGGATATTTTGGTCAACGGCAGTTCCACTGTGTGTGTGGGTTTAGCTATGGGAGGAGGAAGCCGGAGAACACGGAGGGAACCCGTGCAGGACTCTGGGGAGAAGGCACGGGTCTAACGCCACGTAGAAAGGTGCCCGGGTCGGGAATCGAAATGTGCAATTGTTGGTTTGAAGCAAAATGCGTTTACAACCCTCCCCACGATAACGATGCCCGTGCGATGTTGGAAGCCGACGATGTTTGACCCGATCCCACCCCCTGGGGCCAGCCGTGGGTACGCACGCAGCTGGCTGGCACTGACCCTCACCCCAACGCGAGCTGCCCTCACCGCTCGCCTGCCCACGCGGAGCCACATCGATCGCCACGGATGGGTTATTGATCTGCTCAGGTGGGTGGCGAGCCTCCTGTTTGAGGAGTACTTGGGTTTTTTTTCTCTCCCTTCAGTTAAAGGGGGGTCACTGAGGTTCCCGCGGTGCCGGTGCCTAACGTGTCCCTGTCAACGTCATTATATCAGTGCTGCCTATCCTATTACAGACCAACTCAGACCGTATTGGTCACCCCGTGCCCCTTATACATCTAAATGTTCATCCGACACCAAGTCCCATCACAAGGGAGAAACACAAAGACACACTTTTTTTTTGCCCGCATTGAAACGGCTGTCCGCCGTATGGATCTGAAAAGTCAATTTCCCTGTACAAGCAGACGGGGTGAAACCGTATGGGTTGACAGCTATTTAGTATTTCGATTTAAAGCTTTCGTGACTGCAGGGATTCATCTTCTTGGTTCTTTCGGTAAAGTCACGTAGACGGGAAATAATAAAATAATAATAATAAAACATAATAAAATAATTATCACGACGTTTCGGCCACAACGCAAGCAGCCGTCCTCAGGTGAAGACCAGGTCTGTCGGGGAGACAGCGTCTGAATGAAGAAGAACAGGTCTTCACCTGAGGACGGCTGCTTGCGTTGTGGCCGAAACGTCGTGAGAATTATTTTAGAATGTTTTAGTTTTATTATTTTATTATTTCCATTCTACGTGACTTTACCGAGAGAACCAAGAACACACAGACACACTTTTTTTTGCCCGAATTGAAACGGCTGTCCACCGTATGGACCTGAAAACCGTATGGGTTGACAGCTATTTAGTAGTGTAGTGTATAGTGTAGTGTATAGTAGCGTACAAGTCAACCCCTTAAACCATCGTGGGTTGACAGGTACACAAACGGTGCAGCGGTGGTCAGGGTGGGGTTGCCACCTGTCCTGGTTTTGCCCGGAATCTCTCCTCGCTGGTGGGGAAGGCGACATCTGTGCTGGGGCATGCGTCAGTCCTGCGGGTACTTGAACGTGTCGCGGGTTTTGTCGTCATGTGACTGAAGATTGTGATGAGCGATGCTACCTTGCGTCTTGCAAAGGGGGGGGGGGGCGGGTGCCTTTTATAACGCTGTATGCGCTCCCGGCAAAGGCCCTTGTCCGAAACGTCAGTATAGAGGGCAGGCAAGACCTCGTTTAGCGCTCAAAGATGCGTTCCTGGAGAAGTGAGCGCGAATCGAATCAGCACTCGGGGGCCGTCCATAAATGACGTCACGCGATTTTGGACGATTTTTGACCCCCCCCCCCCTCGTCACACGGCGTCACAAAAAGTCAGACCCCCCCCCCCCTCAAATATGACGTCACAAAGCTCTGCCCCCCCCCCAAATTAAACATGCTTCAAATCGCTTTAAACTATTGTCATTGTAGTGCGTATTTATTGTGGCGCTGCACTCTGATGTTGTAGGAGAAAACATTTATCAAAAAGTCTATTTAATTAAGTAGAACGTGTTGTCTATATTTATTTAAAGTTGCGCATTTTGATGTGACGTCACATTTCTCACCCCCCCCCCTCGTCACACATCGTCACAAATGTCTGACCCGCCCCCCCAGGTGCGTGACGTCATTTATGGACGGCCCCTAAATGGGCTCAATATACAGAGATACCTCGATATGTGGATCCTGTATAGTGTAGTGTATACACTACACTATACACTACTATACATTACACTATACACTACGCTATACACACTACACTATACTCTACACTATACACTACACTCTACACTACTATACACTACACTACTATACACTATACACTACGCTATACACACTACACAATACACTACTATACACTACACTATACACTACTATACACTACACTATACACTACTATACACTACTATACACTACACTATACACTACACTATACACTACTATACTCTACACCATACACTATACACAACACTACACTACTATACACTACACTATACACTACACTACTACACTACTATACACTACACCATACACTACTATACACTACACACAACACTACACTATACACTACACTATACACTACACCATACACTACTATACACAACTATACACTATACACTACACACAACACTACACTATACACTATACACTACACTATACACTACACTAGTAACTAATTGGCGCGTTGTGTTTACGCGACAAACCTTCCTGGCTGTGTCGGGTGGTGGAGGGGGTCACGACACAACGTTTCTACTAACACAAAACAACCTTTATTATGAGGAGTCGAGTTGTATCAATGTGTTAAGTGATTTGTTTACCCTTCGTACTTTGCACTCCTGCCGTGTTCTTTGTTGTTGTTGTTGTTGGTGGTTGTCACGGCCCTGCGACAAAGCGCTTTACAGACCATCGGATTTAACCCTCCTTCCAAGCGGCGCCGTAAAGGTGCCGTCGTAAAGTTGCCGTCGTAAAAGCGGAGACGTAAATTTGCCGTCGTAAAGTTTCCGTCGTAAAAGCGGAGACGTAAAGTTGCCGTCGTAAAAGCGGAGACGTAAAGTTGCTGTCGTAAAAGCGGAGACGTAAATTTGCCGTCGTAAAGTTTCCGTCGTAAAAGCGGAGACGTAAAGTTGCCGTCGTAAAAGCGGAGACGTAAAGTTGCTGTCGTAAAGTTGCCGTCGTAAAAGCGGAGACGTAAAGTTTCCGCCGTACAGGCGTCGAAGCCGTCGTAAAAGCGGCGACGTAAAGTTTCTACCGTAAAGGCGTCGAGGCCGTCGTAAAAGCGGCGACGTAAAGTTTCTACCGTAAAGGCGTCGAGGCCGTCGTAAAAGCGGCAATGTAAAGTTGCTGTCGTAAAGGTGTCGAGGCCGTCGTAAAAGCGGCGACGTAAAGTTGCTGCCGTAAAGGTGTCGAGGCCGTCGTAAAAGCGGCGACGTAAAGTTGCTGCCGTAAAGGTGTCGAGGCCGTCGTAAAAGCGGCGACGTAAAGTGTCTACCGTAAAGGCGTCGAGGCCGTCGTAAAAGCGGCGACGTAAAGTTGCCACCGTAAAGGCGTCGAGGCCGTCGTAAAAGCGGCGACGTAAAGTTTCTACCGTAAAGGCGTCGAGGCCGTCGTAAAAGCGGCGACGTAAAGTTGCCACCGTAAAGGCGTCGAGGCCGTCGTAAAAGCGGCGACGTAAAGTTTCTGCCGTAAAGGCATCGAGGCCGTCGTAAAAGCGGCGACGTAAAGTTGCCGTCGTAAAAGCGGCGACGTAAAGTTTTTACCGTAAAGGCGTCAAGGCCGTCGTAAAAGCGGCGACGTAAAGTTTCCGCCGTAAAGGTGTCGAGACTGTCGTAAAAGCGGCGACGTAAAGTTTCTGCCGTAAAGGCGTCCAGGCCGTCGTAAAAGCGGCGACGTAAAGTTTTCCGTCGTAAAAGCGGCGACGTAAAGTTTCTACCGTAAAGGCGTCGAGGCCGTCGTAAAAATCGACGCCGTAAAGCCAGTGGAGGCTGTGGTGGCCGTGGTGCGTCGCCATGCCGCTGATGAAAGGGCGCGCGGCGGTGCGCCGCACGCTCGACTACCTGCAGCGGGGCGACGTCATCTTCCGCAGCGCCGTCAAGATCATGGCCGTCAACTACAACACGAGCGGCACACGCAGCGACGGCACCAGGTGCGGTCCCCCGGCAAGCCGCCTGCGATGCCGCTTCGCTCGTGTTTAAGAGCTCTCGCTCTCTCTCCCTGGCGAGGGACCCGGAGCCCCCCACGTTCTGTGTGTCTCTCTCTCTCACACATGGAGACGTGGGGGGTGGGGGGTAGAGAAACGCGTGTCCGCAAACATTTGGTTTCAAATAAAAGCCCGACTGAATGTCGACACCGGTTCACGGGTTTGTGTTTTGTGTCTTGCCTTGCACCACCGCAACGACGGAGTGCCGGGGCGAGGCGGCGCGGCTGACGGGATGCGTCAAACCAACTCCGTGTTGTGGGGACGTGTTGGAGGAGGGGTGGGGTAAGGAGCTGCTGGATCGCGTGGTCCGGACGACACTCTCATTGGTCCCCGAGCTGTCACGTGCAGCGCGAGGCGCGTCGCGATTGGCTGGGGGCGGGGGGGGGCGACCTCGCGCGCACGTGCCGCGAACGAGAGTCAATGTCGGAGCGAACCCGAAGCGAGGTTCTCTCCACTGCTGGATGATGGGGTCAAGCTCTGCCCCCCGTCCCTCCACCTTCCCCCGCCGCCACTAACGCGGGTGTGCGCCCCCGTGCCCCGCAGGAAGTTCGTGTTCTTCACGGTGCCGCAAATCCAGTTCAAGAACCCGTGGGTGCAGATCGTGGCGTTCAAGAACGTGACCCCCTCGCCCTTCCTGCGCTTCTACCTGGGTGCGTGCACAGCGCCACCCGCTGACGAGAGCGGAGATCCCCACACTCGGGGCCACCAGTGGCTCTCAGTTGAAGGAAGAAAAAATTAACCCGTAAAAACAAAGTTTTTCACTCTAAATCCTTTATATGCGTGGCGGCTAGAGTCCTCTCGTCCTCTGGCTTGAGATGGCTGCCACCTATGGGTCAAATGATTGCCTGCCACCATTAAGCAATTGGTAATTAAATATAAAAAATAAATCCTAAAAAGTGTCAAGTTATGGGAAAAAAAATTCACAAAAACAAATTGTCACGCACAACGAGTCTGTGTGCAAAATGTCAGCTCGATTGGATCACGGGAAGTGGGTTGAAAAACGACTGAAAGATTGGCACGGTCGAAAGCAAGCAAGTGAAAATAAAGGATTTAAAAATCAATATTTTCTAAAACGCCACTTTTTTCAAATTTTCTTCCAATAAAATGTATCACGACGTTTCGACTGCAACACAAGCAAATCACCTGCTGATGATTGCTTGTGTTGCAGTCGAAACGTCGTGAGAATTTTTATTGTTTTATATTATTTAATCATTTCCCTTCTACGTGACTTTACCGAAAGAACCAAGAATATTAATCCCTGCAGTCACGAAAGCTTTAAATCAAAAACATATTTAAGTTCACAGTTCGGTGGGCTTTGCCTGGTAGGATGGGGATGGTTTAATTTTATTTGCATGGTTTTTTGTGGGGGGGGGGGGGGGGTGGTTTGTTTACCTTGTAAGTTGCACGACTGTCGTATTTTTGTTTTGTTGTGACGTTCTTACCCGCCCCGACTGGCCATTTGTGGAAAAGAAGAGCGTTTTAGCTTATCGGATTTCTCCAGTATAAATATTCAAATTCTGGCCCCTACTGGTCCTTCGTGCGGCCCCCAACAATACACAAATGTGAAAACATCCCGCAGTGCTGTCAAACCCATTGGTGTCAAATGTGTGGCTACATGTCACACTGACGGTGAAAGTGTCCCCTCTCTGGAAATGAGTGACGAACGCTGCGATCGGGCCTCCTTCATCGGCATCATTCACCCGTCGGCATCATTCACCCGTCGGCATCATTCACTCATCGGCCATGGTCAGGAGTCAGCGACCTGCTGCTCTGGAGCTGCGTGCGGCTCCTTGAGGACCGCTTCGTGACCTTATTCACGTGCGTTGAGGCTGCTGACATTTTTGTTTTTACCGAATTAGAAAAAGAATTGCTCATTGTTATTTTGGTTGCCGACCCTTTGGCGTTGCTGGATTAAGTCCTCCCCCAAGCCCTTCCCATCTTTCACGCTCCTTGAAATTTTTTTTTTTTAATTACGATTCCCGTTCGTTTACGGAGTCTAATGACTCTTTATCATGACGGGCCTACCAAGTTACCGCAGTAGGTGGCGATGTTGCTGCTGTGTCTGATCCCAATTGAGTCATTTGCAGGGACATGTTTGGCCAATACTCGGTACATGCAGAACTGGGGCATCGCTAGCATATAGTCAACAATATGATTTTTTTAAAAGCCATTGTACTGAGAAAAGCGGGGAGAGTTTGCATTCCGACAGCCCCATTATTGTCTCGTGGTTTGCCCACGGTCAGCTGCAGTTGAGAGTTGTGCACCGCTAACTGGGTTACGCTGGCTGTGGCGGTGTGGTTATGCGCGGTGCGAGCAGACACCGGGGAGCAGATCCTGGTGGACGTGGAGGACAAAACGAACCAGGAGATCACGGCGCACGTCAAGAAGCTCATGGGCAAGTCACCGTAAGTATCTCCTCTGTCCGACGGCCACGGTGATGACAATGATGGCGATTGAAAATTACGAGCACGATGCTGCCACTGCTGACAATTACGACGATGACGAAAGGACTGTACATGTATGACATCTCAATTTAAAGCTTTCGTGACTGCTGGGATTCATCTTCTTGGTTCTTTCGGTAAAATCACGTAGAAGGGAAATAATAAAATAATAAAAATTTTACATAATAAAATACAATTCTCACGACGTTTCGGCCACAACGCAAGCAGCCGTCCTCAGGTGAAGAACAGGTCTGTCGGAAAGACAGCGTCTGAATGTTTTATTTTTTATTATTTCCCTTCTACGTGACTTTACCGAAAGAACCAAGAAGATGTATGACATCACCAACGTGAACGCCACTGACCCAAAACACGACCAATGACCACGATGAACTTGGCGATTACGACGGTCGATGCTGATTGTAACGATGCTGATGATAACAATCACAAAGTAAATCACCAGTGTGACGATAACGATGACGAATGTTGTCACGCCACAGGGAGCAGTTGGCGGAGGACGAACGCGCGCGCCTCGTGCTGTCCAACCCCGCCAACTTTGGCCGCAACGATCGCTACGAGCGCAAGTGCCTGTGCGAGGTCGAAGGTCAGGTGCCCTGTCCGGCCATTGTGCCGCTGCCCAAGGAGATGCGCGGCAAATACCGCAACGCCAAAATGGAGGACACTGCGTAGACGACGGGTGGACGCCGGGGGCAGCAACAATGACCACGTGGGCACAGCGGCGATGTGGTGTGGGCGATGTCGGCGAAACTGGGTGGACGATGGCACCCCCCCTCTCCCCTGCCTCACTACTCGCTTCACGTGTGACCTGGCCCCTTTTGTCATTCCACTGCTGGATGATGGCCTCTCCACGCCCTGTGGGCCACGACGGGTTGCTTGACTGTACTTTACGCTGGTTGGTGAAGAGGCCCTTGCAGTGACGGGAGGAAAGATTGAATGCGGGAAACACGGCGGTTTTGCGAGGTAAAACAATCTTCCCCTCCAGTACCCGATTAGTGCAGCGAAGTTGCGTGCAGCAATGGATCGTTGTCGTTGATGGGCCCTCTTAAAAGTGGTCGTGAAATGAAGCCGTGGGTCGTATCCATCGCCCATTTGACTATCGGTTTCCCACCCCTCTTGCCCTAAACTCTCATCCCGGAATGAACGCCACTCTGAAATCTGTGCACTGCGCTGTACACGAGACGAATCGGAGCTGTGCGTCAGGTTTTTCATGTTTGTACTTTATGTTTATTGTGCAACGACATTAACCGTAACCGCTTCTGGAGAGCGTTTAATAAACAGATTGCCTGGGTTGGCGACACCGACAAATCATCGTCGTCTGTTCCCCACACAGCAAACACCACCCTGGTAGCGGCACCAACTCCAGGGCACCCAGTCAGTCGACTCGGTTATAATCCACACCGCAGCCAATGCCCCTTCAAAGTGAATTCGCTTAATTTGCAAACTTCTAGTTATGGGAATTTAAAAGCATTCGTTTTGATTGCCAAGCAACATCTCGATAGCACAGACTGAGGTGGCACACCATCCACCTACTGTGGACAAGAGGTGACCGAAGGGATCTCACGAGTCGTTCTGTGATGTTTACTTCAGAGGCCGTTATTCACAACGGGGGCGATGGTTGCACTGTTTTTACCTCGCGATTATGGTGTTGGTATTGCTCCACGAGGTGACGAATCCGTCGGCATCCCGCGCAGGGCAGCGGGTAACCCTGTTAAGAGCACGGCCCACAAAGCGGACACTATAGAGCAGAGGTCGCAAACGGGTTTTGATTCCTTATCCGTACGCGGCCGCACCAGGGTCGCAAACGGGTACCCTACCCAGCCGGGTACGGGTAGGGTATCGGGTACCCGATTGCGACCTCTGGGATGAAGCCATGTTGCAGGCACGGGTGGGTTGATTCTAGGAACTTGAATTGTGAGAAGAGACAAGACGTTGGGAAATGAGTGACAAACAGTTACCAGTGACTCACGGCCTACCCGTACCCAGCTGCACCAGGGTCGCAAACGGGTACCTGTACCCGGCCGGGTACGAGTAGCCGGGTATCGGGTACGAGTAGCCGGGTATCGGGTACCCGGTTGCGACCTCTGCTATAGAGCTACCTGAGATCCCTTCATGTGACGTTTGGTGCACACAGTAGGGGGCACACCGTCTTGATATGCAGAGTAATGTAACGTTACTTGGCCATCAAACCGTAAGCCTCAAGAGCTAGAATTCGCGCAAACTGATCGCGGAGCCAAATGTTCCGTCCGGGGCTTCAAACCCAGGATCCCGTTTGTGCCAGACTCAGCACTGACCTCCGAGCCACCCAACCGCCTCTGGTTTTTATAAAGTAGAAGAAACACAAACTCGCATCCTGGCACCGGCTGACGCCCAGCACGGCACAAAGAAATAACGTGGACGCCGCCTTTCCTTACTCCCGCCCTGTTTAATTGTGCAACTTTAGAGTGATTGACAGTGACGGTGGCTTCTGGAGGGAGGGGTTGTGGGTAAAGTGACATCATCATGAACGCAAAGCTCCCATCGCCGCTCGACAAGCCCAGAGCAGATGCCTCCCTTGTCGGTACCACCTATGGTGGCATCACTTTAGTGGCTCCGATTTCTACGCGATAACCAATGGCAATGAGCGAGTTCTTGTTGTACATGTCGCTTGTATTTTAGTCGGTGCGAGTAAAAGTATTGCTACCTTCAAACCCATTTCTGCTCTGGCCCATGGACGACACCCACGGGAGAAAGTTTCTAGAGGGGGAGGAACAACCTGCAGCGTCGGCACTAGGGCAAGACCAGACCTGGTTCGTAGCCGGGCAACGTCAATATATAAATTCGGTTATTCCTCTGGCAACGCATGCAAGTGTAAGAATTTGTAACGTGAGCTTTATGTAAATGATGTATTTAGAATAATGGAGCAAATCGACACAAGTGAAGCGTATTATTATGGGACGAATCGTGGCCCCACATCGCGACGATGCATCCGGTCATGCGCTGTTGTTCCGTGCCCAGGCAGGTTCTTGCGCTCACAGCGCATGCACCGAATCGCATCTGCAAGAACCAAGCGATTTTACGACTGACGAAGATTATACGCCAACAGAATTTGGAACAACGATGCGAGACGCAACGCTACGATACAAGGCAGTGCAAACGGGATGGAGAATCGAGTGTTGCGATCGTGACGACTCATTGAGTCGTGGTGGGAGAGAACAGCTGCCGCTCGGGGTCTTGGATTCTCAGCTGGGTGCGGCATGGCGGTGATGGGCAGATTCCACGACTCGCTTCCGCCCCCGGCGACGCAGCAGCAGCCGCCGCCTCTGTTGCCGTCCCGGTTAACGCTGCGGTTGCATGAACCGTAACGAGACTGCGCGCCGTCCGCTTCACAGTGGACGCTGTCGATGCCACGAAGCGCTTCGACGCCGCGAAGCGCTTCGACAGCCGTCGGCCACGCGTGGCCAGCGACACGGTCCAAATTAGCCACGTTTGAAAATTTACTCCTTAAATCACTTAAATCGGGAAACATGGCGGCGATCGTCTGGGCGACTCCTGGGTAACGTAATGAATCATAAACTTCACCTTCAAAATCCACGGGCGGCTCTGGGTCACAGAAACCAGCGTGGGCCCTCCCCGAACCACAACAGCAGCGGGCGGGCGGGGGTTCGCAGCGTACGACGTCCGTCGGCACGCACGCAGAGTTAGTGTTCGGAAACTAAATTAAATTCACAGGCAGCGTAATACTTTAGAGGCGACGCCTCGAACGGCGCTACGGAGCCGCGAGCGCAGCGTTAGTGTTACACGTTGGACTTGGTCTAACGAGGGGGGGGGGGGGGGGTCAACGCGTCAATAAAGGCAGCGGGCACTTGTGCGACGGACGCTTCTCGAGGGGTGGCACCGTTCGTTTACTATTCTGAACCCCCGCCGCCCACGTGCTAGCTGAAGCTGTTACTGACCGTGGGAGATCAGAACCCCGAATCTTAACCCCAATTCGGCTACCCCCAGGGTTAAAATAATATATTAGTATTCTGATCTCAGGGAGGGGGGAGTCATTGTCACAGTAAAGTTTGTACCCCGGGGTTCAAATGCCTATCGAATATTTTTTTTATTCAAGTAACTTACCGCTTTCCTCAATGCTATTTCATCCAATAGGAACCACGACTGGCCAATTCTAACACACTCTGTAAAGTAAGTTGCACTCATCATCAGCACCAGACAGCAGTACGTGCAAGCCGACAACCCACTACTGACGCTGCCTACCGCCCTCTGCGTGTTGTCGCCTAAAAGCGCGTCGAGTAGCGTTGCGATGATTACATCTGTGGGCAGAAACCTGGATGTGTGGCTCCAATCGCAGTAATCATCAGCCATGGTCAATCCACTTCTGGATGAAGGCCTCCTCAAGCTGTCACCACCTCTTACAAGCCTGCGATGTAACGGTCTGCGGAGCACCTGACCACACATTTACAGCAGTGTTGTGCTTACGACAACTGTGGAAAGGATCCTACCCGTTTAGCTTATTCCGGCTACGCTAATTTCACCGCGGTCCAAGCTGCGTTTAGTCAACATACAGGGCAGTGGTCACAATATGCACCGCGTGCTGTGCTGACACGCGGCTTCGCATCCCAGGCGTGCAATTGTTCGCACCGGCGTCTGGCGCCAAGCGCTACGGCATCAACCAGACCAAGACGGACTCGCCAGTCCCCGCGAACCACCACGGACCCACCTCCGCGATGACCGAGCTCTATATTTGTGCGCAAGCTCAGCCACGGCCCGCACATCGTTATCAATATTCCCAACGGTCACGCTATGCGCCAGAGGTCGCAACCGGGTACCCGATACCCGTACCCTACCCGATACCCGGCTACCCGTACCCGGCCAGGTACGGGTACGGGTAGCCGTTTGCGACCCTGGTGTGGCCGGGTACGGGCAGGCCGTGAGTCACTGGTGAGTAACCGTTTGTCACTCATTTAGGGTAGGGTACGTGTAAGGAATCAAAACCCGTTTGCGACCTCTGCTATGCGCGCTGGGACGACGATTCGGTCGCGTTGCTTAAATCGATCGTCATCGATGACTTCTTCGTGGCCACCCCAGGGCGGGAAATCCACTCCGAGCCACCACGCTAACCGTGAGTGGCAGAGTGGCACCTCCCGTCCACCGGCACACGACAGAAGCGACATTATTCCCCAAGTGTTTTCGTGTTATCGGATCAGTTGAGCAATGGAGCCGATAATCGGTAGTCACGGACTACTCTACGAATCGGAGGGCCCGGGTTAGTAATAACAAGGGAGCTGAACCATGGCGGGTCACGCAGACCGGCTCGTCGAACCCCAGTTCCCATCCCACTTCACAGAGCAGGTTTCCGACACTGCCCATCGTCGTCGTCATCAACTAGCGTGCAAAGCGGACGGGGATGACGGGCAACCGTGACATAATAAATGGTCGTTTGGAAGGCCGAGGCCCCAAATGCCCCTTCTTCTACGCTGGTGCGCCAACGCGCAGGCCTGTCGGCACGCGCCGTCTTCCCAACTGGCTATTTCCCAAGCCGAACCAGAACCAAACGAAGAAACTCTGACCTCACGGGAAGACGCCTGAAACTGCCTCGGGGCCCCAACATGGCCACGGTCCGGGCTGAGAGTTTTCGTCATTTCAAGCGAAGATGTCCAGTGGCTTCTGCGGTGGAAACGCAACCTGGCACCCTCCTGAGCCGCGCTGGGCTGGCTTCGGCACAGCTCCCCATGCAGCTCGGTTGTGCAGTGGAAGAGGTAAACGTTAATGGTGACTACTGGTGTAAACCTGACACTTCACTCTTCCCAGACGCTAACGGGGGAACATCCCACGTCGCCCAGTGCAGAATCGAGCCAACTCGCTGTGCTATGTGTAGAAAGCAGCCACTGACACCACGACAGGACGACTCTATCCGAGTCGGCCACTCGCAAAATATTTCCACATCTAGCATACCACACATCAAGGATTTACCACTCAAATGGCTGTGGTGGTTACCAGTCACGTGCCACCTACTCCAAGTCTCTACTAGCGACCCGGAAAATACTGAGCCCTGGCGATAACACACAACGGTAACGGATGGTACCAGACGGTAACATCACAATCGTTAACGTTACATTCCCGGCGTCAAATTGCCTAGCTTAGATGGGTTCCGCTCGATGGGAATGTTACGCCAACCCATGAAACAAGCCAGGCAATAAAGTCCAAAATGCCAGTCTAAAGCCAAACTTGGCATTCTCATATCGCAAAAAAAATAAACTTAGCCAAGCGCCTACCGCAATACAACCAGCGTCGTCTCCACTCCACCGAACCGGCCGGCGTGGCGGGATGCCAGCCGACATCTAGGCGCTAGAGTGGAAGGTGGCACCTTTCCCGCGGGCCGTGTGAGTGGAACACCAAAATGGCGATCGGACAGCCCCCCCCCCCCTCATCGGCGCCCCGGTCGGACGAACAACATTGGCCACCCGAGCGCACTGAAGCCCTTGACAGAAAATGATGGAAGCCGCCCGACCGGACGGGCGGTGGCTAGAACGGAGTGGCACTGTTGGTCGGTCAGGGCAGGGTCCCCCCCCGCGGCGCCGCCGATGGCATCCGGCGAGAGGAGAGAACCAGTGCCTGCTGGAGCTCGCGCAGGTTTTGCGTGAGCGCGGCCACCTCCTCGGAGCGCCCGCCGCGTTTGGCGTCAAAGATGAACGCCCGGATGTTGTCGATCTGCTGGCGCAGCAGCTCGGGGTCGATGGCGCCGACGTTACCAGCGCCATCATCACCATTGTCGTCCACCTCGAAGGGGTTGCTGCTGCTGCCGCCGCTGCTGGCGACTGGCTGGGCTCCACGTCGCCTCCCCAAGTTGTCCTGGTGGAAGGGGTTCGTGGCGTCGCCCGCGTCCTCCTCGAACGGGTTTGCCAGCGACGGTTTTGGGGTCTCGTCAGGACGACGCGAGCTCCGGCCGTTGGCACCGACCTCCTCCTCCTCCTCAAATGGGTTTCCGCTCCCATTGGGCGCCTCGTGCCGACTGGCGCCTGGTCTCTTCGGGGACGGCGTCTGGGCGAAGGGGTTCCCGTCCGGGGAGCCCCGAACCGGAATCGGTTCCGCCAATGACCCCCGCTTCCTCCTTCCGCTGCCGGCGACGCCGTCTGCCTCGTCCAACTCGAACGGGTTGAGCGAGGAGGGTTCAGGCGCTGGCAGTGAAGAGGCGGTGGCTTTCGCCGTGCGAGGGCCTGGCGGTACCGCCACTGCTGCCGCCGAGGAGGGGATGGAGGAGCCGGAGTTGGCGAGGGCGGCGCCGGCCCGGGGTCCTGCGTCGTGCGAGCTTGCGTGAACCTGGGCTGTCGTTTGCCACGGAACACCGATCACTCCGCTCTGCTGCTGATGCTGCTGCTGCTGCTGCCGTTTCGCCGGGTGTTGCGGTCTCGTCATCTGCCGGACAACATCACCATTGGCCAAGATCAGTCCACTGCTGGGTGAGTAAGAAGCATCGGTGCATATTCGACACTGGAGTAACACGGCAATACCCCAGTTCATGTCGGGGATGCGTTGCTGAAAGGTGCGACGACCAATATCGAAACGAAGTGAATCGAATGAATTTACGAGGTAAGTGGGGTTGAGGCAACGCAATTCAGGAGGTGGTATTCATAAAGTGACGACGTATTTGCTTAACGACGTAAAAGGGGGAGACGTAAATCGGGGTACGACTGTCAGACGCGGAGATATTTCCTGTTTTAGGTTTCATGGTCTTCTTCCCAATTGCGTTTTCAGCGTTATGTTGTAATCTATCAACTGGTGGGTGAAAGTCTCGTAGCATCCACAAACCGTCGCTGCACGCGACCTAATTTCATCGCTCCGTCTCACGTTTGGACGTCCTCTAGGCCGTGTTGTTTCCCTCGGCTGCCAATCCATCGTGAATCTCGACCGCCGTCTTACCGTTCCTTCGAGCGATGATGCATCCTGGCAATGCGGCAATATTGACTGTTGGACTGCACTTCTATGCTCCCCACCTTCAACTTTGCACCGAGCACAGCATGTGGAGTCCCTTATCCAGCAGTGGACTGACAAGACGCCAACACAAGTTGTTAGGCAGTCGTGATTTTTCTCCGTTTACCCCGGCTCACACAAGTCAAGTGCAAGAGAGACCCGCACAGAGAGGTAGCCCACGCGACAGGGTACCTTGGTCGGCGACGAGAGGTCATGCCAAGGGCCGCCGGGCGGCGACGGTCGTTCCGGCTGTCCCCGGACCATGGGCTCCGGCTGTGCGGCTTCCGGCTTCGGCGACGGTGACGGTGCCAGGGCTGTGGCGGTGGCACCATCCCCACGCGATCTTACGGACAACCCTTTTGTGGGGTCGTGCTCCTGCGACCTTGCGGGCGACCCCATCGTGGGGTCGTGTCCCTGCGACCTCGCTGGTGACCCCATCGTGGGGTCGTGCTCCTGCGACCTCGCTGGTGACCCCGCGGGGCTGTCACGGTGGCTGCGCTCCCGGAGGAGGTGGAGCTGGCGAGCCTGGAACTCCTCGTCCTCTTCCGCCTGCAGGGCCACCCGCTGCGCCAGCTGATGAAGAAAGCGCACACAGCGTCGGGGGATCTTAACAGCGAGCATCAGCTCTGTACGTCCGTGTGTCCGTCACAAGATTATCCGTTGTGAACAGAATTACAGGGAGAGGTTCCATTGCTGCGAGGCACTCAACCGAGAGCAAAAAGGACACGGGATCAAAGTGTTGCGCAAAATGTAGGAGGCAAAAACCAGGGCGATAAGAAACTATTGGAAAATACGCGATCGCATTTTGTTCTGAAAGTTCTGCCGCCGAGGACAAATGCGGAAGTGGAGTTACATCATCCATGCGTACACATTAAAAACAAAGTCAATAGCTGGCCAGATGCCCAGGGCATCAGAGGATGTCTCCGTCTTAGAAAGTCGCCGGTCGCTTTGACTAAACTTCACCGCTAGGGGAACCCAAAAAGTCACTCAAATCTAGCGGCAACATCGCCGCGTTGGCAGTACGGCGTGGGCGCGTTGGGTGGAGCCCGCACCTCCATCTGCTGCGCGTCGTACTCCTGCTGCAGCTGCTGCAGGTTCTCACGCAGCGTGCGCGCCTCGTCCACGCGCCCCGCCGCCACCGCCTGCCGCACGTAGTTGCGGATGTTGCCGATCTGCTGCAGCAGCGGGTCGTCCAACTCGCCGATGGGGCCACCGTGCCCTTCCACGCCTGACGCCGGCACGCCGCTCTCGGGCAGCCACCCGGTAGCGCTGTCCACCGCCGGCCGTTGGTGCCGGGGCGGCTGCTGCTGCTGCTGGCGCTGCTGCTGCTGCTGCTGGCGCTGCTGCTGGGAGTCGAGCGAAGTCTGTGTTCGGAATGGAGACGCACGCGGTTCGTACGTCACCGTGCGGGTCTCAAGATGGTCAGGCTACGTGACGATGGCAGGTGAAGAAAAATGCGATGTTGATCGTTCCCTTGAGGTTAATTACGAGGAAAGTTCCAGATCAGGGGGTGGGGTGGAGCAGTGATCTGAGCACTGCGCAATGAACCCAGTCGTGTACGAGTGACTTTGACTTTGTCGCGTCTGTTTTCATGCGCGTGTCTGTGTCCGCATTTGCCTCTGTGCATTTATCTGTCCACACACTTGTCCCCCCCGTGTGTGCACGTGTCCAGGTCCGTGTGCGGATGTGGATCTGCCCGTGTGCGTGCGTGGACGCGTCTGTCCGTGTGCGTGTGCGTCTGCCCACGTGTATCCACACATATACACGCGTCTGTGTGCTTTTGCGTCCATGCACATCTATCCACATGCAAGCATCTGCCTGTGGAGGCGTGCGCACACACCTGTACGCACGCACGTGTACCTGTGCATCTCTGTCCTGTGCACGCGTGCCTGCTTGTGCGTGTGTCTGCGTGCGTGTGTCTGTGTGCGTGCCTGCCTGTGCGCGTGTCTGCGTGCGCGTGTGTCTGCGTGCGCGTGTGTCTGCGTGCGTGTGTCTGCGTGCGTTTGTCTGCGTGCGCGTGTCTGCGTGCGCGTGTCTGCGTGCGCGTGCCTGCCTGCGCACGTGCCTGCGTGCGCACGTGTCTGCGTGCTTGTCTGCGTGCGCACGTGTCTGCGTGCGCACGTGTCTGCGTGCGCACGTGTCTGCGTGCGCACGTGTCTGCGTGCGTGTGTCTGCGTGCGTGTGTCTGCGTGCGTGTGTCTGCGTGCGTGTGTCTGTGTGCGTGTCTGCGTGTGTCTGCGTGCGCTCGCCTGTCTCTCCTGCATGACGCGGCTCTCCGCCTCACGCCTCCGCCCCTCCTTCAGCTCCTCGTAGCGATCGGCCGTCGGCAGCGACTGCAGCCCCAGCAGCTTCTCCTGCGGCGTGCGCGCGACACCCGCGACCGGTCAACTCCCCACAGCACCGGCTCACGGTGCAACCCTCACCCCACCCCCCCCCCCCCAGCGACTCCCCTCCGCAGTTCTGGTGCCAATCCGGCAGCTACGAGGCAGCCAAAGGCAGCGCCAGTGGAGGGGGGGCAGGGGGGCGAGTGCCCCGCAAATTGGTAGACTCGGGAAGGGCAAAAATAGACTTCAGCCCCCTCCTGACCCCCCCAACACAACTCCTTGGGGACAGGGAAGTGCAAGCCAAGGTACGCATTATCAACTCGCTCTGTACCGTTAATATCTGCAGTACACCGCAAATGCATTGTACATTACTAGACGCTGAGTAACAGCCACATGATGGAACACGCCCAACAGGGGATATATTCATCCTGGCGATGGAGCGACGAAATCGACTCATGTGCAGCGGTGGATAGATCATGGAGTACGATGATGATGTTGGGGATAATGATGACGACGACGTCCCGCAGATGACAGGACAGCAGCAGCTAGCGGAGGCAGCAGAAGTTTCCGCACCTGCACGAAGAGGCTCACGCTGTAGCGAATCATCTTCTGCAGCTTCAGTGCCTTGGCATGAGGGGGTGGGTCATCCTTGACACCCAGGTTCAGGATCTTCTTGCTGTACAGAAAGTGGGGGGAGGGGCGCACAGAGGGGGATTAGAGGGGAGAGAGGCCACAGCCAGCGGGGACGGATCTCGGCGCGCGTGTAACGATGGATCGGTTCACGGAGCCAACTTGTTCGAACGCTAACGAACCGATTAACCTCTGACCCCAGCGCTCACCTGATGACATCCACCAGCTCGTACAGCTTCATCAGCTCCATGCGCATCGCATTGCCTTGGTCCAGGGTGTAGGTCGTCTCGCCGGCGCTGCAACAACAACTCACCTCCGATTAGCACGGTTGGCTACGTACGGTGCGAAAGAAGTTCAACACACGTACAGCGGAGGTGGGAGGATGAGGGGCGGTCAGGGTAGGGGAGAGGGCAGCACGAGTGTAGTGGGTCAGGATCGTCAACATTTGGTGTGCGGCAATGGGTGGTCACGCACGACGGATCGTCGAACGCTGCGATGAATTGTCACGATCGGAGTGGGCGGGAGCGTCACTACTCAGTGCTGTGGCGCCACTCACTTCAGGGAGTCGGCCATCCTGCCGTACTCGGGCGCCAGCTGCTCCACCTTCACCATGTTCTGATGCAGCTTCTGAAGGATTAAGGTGGGCAGTGCGAGCAGAACGTTAGAGATTAAAAACGGACCACTGAGCCTATGGGTCTATATGTGAGTCTATGGGTGGGTCAATAACACATTCCTGCGGAGGGAGCTGGTAGGAACGTTGGGTTGCTCGGTCAATGGCCAGGGTCAACGGCGGCGTGGTATATTCCGCAAATATGCCCGACTGTGAGGGCGGGCACAAGCCGGCGTGAGTAGGTTAAACGTTGAGTTTTATAAGGGCACCACGGGGTGACCAGCCCCTCCCCACCCAGCCCCACCCCCCACCCAGCCCCACTCTCCCCACCCAGCCCCTCCCCACCCAGCCCCTCCCCACCCAACCCCACCCAGCCCCTCCCCACCCTCCCCTCCCCACCCAGCCCCTCCCTGCACGACGGACGGACACAATAATCCCCTGTGGGCTAGTGTAACCAGGAGGTTCCTACCAGTATCAAAGGGTATCTATGCAAGTCTATAGGTCTCTGACAACCTAGTTTCATCACAACAAAGTCTATGCAAGTCTATGGATCTCCATGCAAGTCTATGTGTCTCAATGTATGTCACTGGTGACCAGGCTGAGACCACCAACTTTCAACCACTGAAAACCCGGTTTAATCACAACCAAGTCTACGTAAGTCTATGAGTCTCCATGTGAGGCTATGCAAGTCCATGACCCTCGGTGTGATTCCATGCATCTCCAAGCACGTCTCTTGTACTCCATGCGAGTCAATGGCGATAAGGCTGATACACACTCCCTACGCTAGAGAACCCGGAATAACCACGGTTCCACCCCGTGATCTCAGCAGCGCCAGCTCCGCATCTCCACATCCCGACCCTCTCATCGTCAGCGCCCCTCCTGCCGGCACCCGCACCTCATAGAGCGCCACGATGGCCGGCTGCCGGTGCTGCTCGTCCATCTGGTGCTCGTGCCGCACCAGCGCCTCGCGGCAGTGCCGGCAGCACCGCACCCGCTCGTCGTCCTTGTCCTCCAGGAGCAACGAACCCACGCTGCTGGTGCTGCCGCGCCGCCGGTGCCCGCCGCCCTCGCCGGGCCGGCCAGCTGCCCTGGCACCGGCGGCGCTGCCACCGGACCAGGCCGTGGGCAGAGACGCGGATGATCCGGCCAAGCTCGATACGCGGTTGGCGCTGGTCAGCTTGTCTGCGTCGCACAGAGGGGAGGATCGCAGTCAAGTTTAGGGTCGCTCATCGCCATCGTCTATATGTTGCGGGATGAAACCATGCCGGTCTCTCATGGTCGCGCTGTTACTCGTCAGTAAATAGTAAAGTGGGTCCTGCGGTTTTGCCTACAGCGCACTTTTCACAAACACGACAGCACAATTAATGATCACAATTCCATTAGTCGGTCAAATATTTTGTCATTTTGTTCAACAAGGCTTGTTTTGTTCCTCTCTATAGTCTGTCTCATCTGTACAGATGCGTTCACGAAATGCAACACTCGCACATTGTTAGCAGATCATTCGAATCCATTACAACCATTAATTCTGACTCAATTCAATTTTAAGAATTATATCACGAGCAAAAGAGGAGACTTTAATCGACGCATAATTACGCACCTCGGACCACCTGACCGCCCGAATTACATTGTCCTTTAAACTCAAGCTAGCGCTGCGCAGCCGGTGCCTTGCAGCCAGCAGAGTGGGACGCACCGGCGAAGGCGATGGTGAGGAAGTGCGTGCAGCGCTTGCACATGATGGAGCCGCAGAGCCGGCAGTGGTGGCGGCGGCTCGTCACCGAAAACCCGCGGCCGCAGTCGGGGCAGCACGGCACGTCCTCGTCGCTCACCCACGTCACCACCGACCGCTCCAGCACTACCGCCGTGTGTGAAGAGGGGGGTGGGATAGGGCAGTGGAGACAGCACAGCAGAGAGAGGTCCCTGGGTGAATAACTGGCACGAGTAAATATTTTTCGCTATTCGAACGCAGCGACATTTCGTGCAGAAAAATTTCAAGGAAAGCGGAGGCTTAAATTTCGATTTAAAGCTTTCGTGACTGCAGGGATTCATCTTCTTGGTTCTTTCGGTAAAGTCAGGTAGAAGGGAAATAAGAAAGTAAGAAGATGAAAGCGGAGGCCTCACCTTTCCTCTTGGCCGGGTCGGTGTTCATGCGATCAAACGACGTCAGCTGAGAAAGCGGAGACAACACAGTGGGAAACATGCTCAGCGAGACATTGCTGCTCCACTCAGCTTGAACTTTCGTCAGCGTGGGCTCTCACACCGAGACAGGGTTCATGTGTATGAACGTATGTGCCTCCCCTGCGTCTTCACAGCACTGTGAAAGATTACGGCGGAGATTTTGATTTTACAAAAAATTACCGGATCACCCGTTCACCAAATCACCTGAAATGCGGCAAATCTCAGAAGCTAAGCTGATTTAAGCCTGGATAGTTCTTGGAATGGCGACCACCAACCACAAAACAGGTGGTTGTAGGCTGCTGCATGGCTACATTCTGGCAGACAATGCGCCACACGGGGGTCCGAGGTCCACATCTCTTATATCTATGAGATTGTTTTGGCAGTATCAAGAATGATGAGAAAATAAGAATAGGCTTTACCCTTTCTGGAAATAAAACAGGTGTTAAGAAGGCTGTCTCTGGTGTAGGCTAATCAGTTTCAAAGACAATGGATATATTATCAGAGCAAGTATGTGTGACTAATGCAGACTTGATGCCTTGCAATAGGTATCTATTTAGTTTTCGATTTAAAGCTTCTTTCGTGACTGCAGAGATTCATCTTCTTGGTTCTTTCGGTAAAGTCACGTAGAATGTAAATAATAAAAATAAAACAATAAAATAATTCTCACGACGTTTCGGCCACAACGCAAGCAGCCGTCCTCAGGTGGAGAACAGGTCTGTCGAGAAGACAGAGTCGTGAGAATTAGTTTTGTATGTTTTATTTTTATTATTTTATTATTTACATTCTACGTGACTTTATCTATTTAGTGTTTAAACAACATAACACCTGTTTTATTGCCAAGCCTAGTCCACATCTCTTGCTCTTTGTATTTGGCCTCTACCTGCAGGGCGACGGACTCCCCGCGTCGTGCCGGGCAGTGGCTTAACACAAGTGGCTCTGCATGTCCACGTTTAGATGTTGCGGCTTTACGTGTGGAGAGAGAGAAACCACGAAGGGTGGACTCACCTTCTCTAGGCGGATGAGCAGCCTGTTCATCTCGATGACGGAGCGGTCAATGCGAGCCGCCCTCACCCTCTTAAAGTCGTCCAAGTGACTTCGTTCCAAACCTAAAAAACAAACATCAGCTCTGCTCGGTGACACGAGACGCACGCACGAGCAGAACCATCAGCCGCACGTGTCCATGTAGCCACTGAACCTCATGGGAGGGTCACGGGGCGAGGACAAGGGTTCAATCCAGCCGGGCAAGTTCAGGTCAGCGACCTGTAAAATATTTCCACACCCGGTAGATATGAACCCATAGGCTTACAAAGGACCCAGACTTACTTGGGCTAAATAACCTTATAAAGGATCCACACACTTGCATAGCACCCACAGACTTACATGTGTAGAGGTGATACGCGCTGGGATTAAGGATCGTATGCACAGTGCGTGATGATTGGCTGTGTAGGTGGTGACGCGCGCTGACGGTGGAGGATCAGGGGTCAGCGTGGGGTCGTGGGTTACGGGGTACCGATTGGCTGTGGGCGGTGACGCGCTGAGAGGGAGTGATCAGGTGGCAGCGCAGTGTGATTGGTGGAGTAATGTTAACACGCGCTGGGGAAAGCGGATCGTAGAGAGAGTGCGTCGTGATTGGGTCATTAAGGAACGACGCTCACGTCGACGCCGCATCAGCTCCGTCCCTCGTGAGCAGGGGCTATAAAAGGGGATGCACACAGGCGTAAGGGCAGTGTGTAACCAGCGAAGAAGGAAGACGGGGATGAAGACCTAGAGCCCTGCGGTACCTAGCCCCGCTGTCCTAAGGGGACCGGGACTCTGTGTAACCCAGAGGCGAGTGTAGTGGGTGTAGCCATAGGTCTACACGAGCCGAATGTACTATGTGTAGCCAGGGCATAGGGCTTACACGAGTCGAGTGTATTGGGTAGCCAGAGGCATAGGGCTTACACGAGTCGAGTATATTGTGTGTAGCCAGAGGCATAGGGTCTACACGAGTCAAGTGTATCGGGTGTAGCCAGAGGCCTAGAGCTTACACGAGATTAGTGGAGTGTGTCGGAGGAAGAAGAGAGACCACACGTTGTATTGTGATACCTAAAGGATTTAATAAAAGTGTGTTACCCGTCAAGAAGTTCCTGCCGTCAATTCCCATACTTCACATGGGACCAGGGATTAGGTCCAGCAAAGTCGACGAGCTGGAAAGCATATCCGCAATCGGCACACCACATCCACCATACCTCTCATTGTGGCTGTGGTAACTACTAGTTGTGGGCCACCTACTCCAGTCGACCAATGACCCAAATGTATTCAGTGAAAACAAATTCAGGCCGAGGGTACGAGAGTTCGTCTGACCCGGTCCGACCCGGTCCCACCTACCGGGTTCCTGGGGCTCCCACATCCACGTGTCAATGCCTCCCGTCGTCACCACCGCTGCCGCCACCGAGTCAGCTGCTCCATCTGTGCCCGGGTCCACCCTCTCGTCCCTCTTCAGGAGCTTGCTCTTGGCCCTGCCGAGGAGATCTAAACACACGCGCCACCAGGCACATGTGAGGGCAAATCCACGGTGTATGGGGCATGTCCGTGGTGCAGTGGACACGTGCGGAGTGGTAGCGAGGGCGGGGGCGTAGTCTGTGGGGCATGTCCATGGTGCAGTGGGCACGTGTGGAGTGGTAGCGAGGGCAGGCACGTAGTCTGTGGGGCACGTCCGTGGTGCAATGGGCACGTGTGGAGTGGTAGCGAGGGTGAGTGCACAGTCTGTAGGGCATGTGCGGGGTGCAGTGGCCACGTGCGGAGTGGTAGCGGGGGCGGGTGTGCAGTTTATGGGGCATGTCCGTGGTGCAGTGGGCACGTGCGGTGTCGTAGCGAGGACGGGCGCGTAGTCTGTGGGGCACGTCCATCGTGCAGTGGGAACGTGCGGCGTGGTAGCGAGGGCGAGTGCACAGTCTGTGGGGCACGTCCGTGGTGCAGTGGGCACGTGCGGTGTCGTAGCGAGGGCGGGCGCGCACTCTTGATGTGGTGCACCACGTGGCGGTCGTCCTCCGAGTGCGCGTCCTCGTAGTGCGCCTGCAGCTGGTACACGGAGGGGAAGTCGCGCACACACATGGGGCACAGGAAGCCCTCCCGGATCTCGGGCCCCGTGTCTCCGTCCGTGTCCCCCATCTCACGGCCGGTAGAGGTGGATCCTCTCTCCTTGCCGGGGGGCACCAGGTGCTAGCCGGCAGCAGACGGACCTGCGGGGTTGAGATGGGAAATCTTTAGTTGTGATGGCAAGTTGAAGCCTGCCAGTCTACGTTTGTGTTTGAAAACTGGATTGGCAGAGGCCTTCATCCAGCAGTGGATTGTCCGTGGCTGATGATGACGTGAAATTCAATGTTTCATCAACAGCCATAGGATCAGTTGTCAAAGTCTAAAATCAACAAGCACTACTTGTAAGGGATCAGTCAAGTCTACACTTGAGTTTCGTGCCGACTGATTAGTAAGCAACCCGTCAGCACTATAGTAGGTAAATAGTAATTAGTTTAACACGTAGCAGGCTTTCACGACCAATATTCATAATCAACGTTTTTGAGTTAGATCGCGTTATTTATAAATGTGTCGTAACCCTCCACCACCCGACACGGCCAATCAGCAAAAAAAAAAGTGTTACGTCGACAAAAGACAAAATAGTTCACTGACATTTTTTTTACTGATTGGCCGTGTCGGGTGGTGGAGGGTTACGACACATTTATAAATAACGCAATCTAACCCAAAAACGTTGTTTATGAATAAATATAATTATTAAGCACGGAATGTGGCGAGTAAGCTATTAGGAAGCACTACTGCCGTCAAACACAGCGGTGCGTTATCAGCAAACACGACAGCTATCCGGCTGATGAGTGGACGGCTGACTGTAGAGAGGATAGTAAGTGCTCTACAGTAAGCACGGGAACTCTGTCGGGATGGTGTCTAGGGGATTGTGCGATGGTTAAGGAGTTGGTAGGAGCGAGTGCAGAATAGAGTGGAGGGGAGAGTGGGGGTCGTGGAGTGAGTGGGGTCGAGTGAGTGCGGGGTAGTAGTAGAGTGAGTGGTAGTGGTAGTAGAGTAGTAGTAGAGTGGTAGTAGAGTGAGTGATTGAGTGGTAGTGGTGAGTGAGTGGTAGTGGTAGAGTAGTAGTAGTATAGTGTGGTAGTAGAGTGAGTGGTAGTGGTAGTAGAGTAGTAGTAGTAGAGTGGTAGTAGAGTGAGTGATTGAGTGGTAGTGGTGAGTGAGTGGTAGTGGTAGAGTAGTAGTAGTAGAGTGGTAGTAGAGTGAGTGATTGAGTGGTAGTGGTGAGTGAGTGGTAGTGGTAGAGTAGTAGTATAGTGTGGTAGTAGAGTGAGTGGTAGTGGTAGTAGAGTAGTAGTATAGTAGTGTAGATGAGTGATTGAGTGGTAGTGGTGAGTGAGTAGTAGAGTAGAAGTAGTATAGTAGTGGTAGTAGAGTGGTAGTAGTAAAGTAGTAGTAGAGTGGTAGTAGTAGAGTGAGGTAGTGGTAGTAGAGTGGTAGTAGTAATAGTAGTGTAGTAGAGTGAGTGAGTGGTAGTAGAGTAGTAGTAGTAGAGCGGTAGTAGTAGTGTAGTAGTAGTAGAGTGAGTGGTAGTGGTAGTATAGTAGTGTAGTAGTAGAGTAGTAATAGTAGTGTAGTAATAGTAGTATAGTAGTAGTATAGTAGTAGAGTAGTGGTAGTATAGTAGAGTGAGTGGTAGTACTGAGTGAGTAGTAGTAGTGTAGTAGTAGAGTAGTAGTGTAGTAGAGTAGTATAGTAGTAGTGTAGTAGTGGAGTAGTAATAGTAGTGTAGTAGAGTGAGTGAGTGGTAGTAGAGTAGTAGTAGTAGAGCGGTAGTAGTAGTGTAGTAGTAGTAGAGTGAGTGGTAGTATAGTAGTGTAGTAGTAGAGTAGTAATAGTAGTGTAGTAATAGTAGTATAGTAGTAGTATAGTAGTAGAGTAGTGGTAGTAGTGGTAGTATAGTAGAGTGAGTGGTAGTACTGAGTGAGTAGTAGTAGTGTAGTAGTAGAGTAGTAGTGTAGTAGAGTAGTATAGTAGTAGTGTAGTAGTGGAGTAGTAATAGTAGTGTAGTAGAGTGAGTGAGTGGTAGTAGAGTAGTAGTAGAGCGGTAGTAGTAGTATAGTAGTAGAGTGAGTGGTAGTAGTGGTAGTATAGTAGAGTGAGTGGTAGTACTGAGTGAGTAGTAGTAGTGTAGTAGAGTAGTATAGTAGTAGTGTAGTAGTGGAGTAGTAATAGTAGTAGTGTAGTAGAGTGAGTGAGTGGTAGTACTGAGTGAGGTAACCTGCTGCTCCCTCTGCTTTGATTTCGTGAGGCGGCGGCGGCGTCGCCCTCTCCGCCCTCGCGCCACCGCCCAGCGCCACGCTCTGTGGACCCAGCACCGCAGCCACTGCCACCACCACCAGCAGCAGCAGCAGCAGCGTGTGTGGCTGCCTCGCTACCCCCCCTCCTCCTACACTCCCAGACTGACGGTCGCCTCTACGGTCGCCACGATCCCCTCTGTTGTGGTTCCACACCACGGAGCTCGCGACACTTCTCTGGCCGTGGGGGGGCGGGGCCCGAGTCCCCCCCTTAGTGTCGGCGCGTCCGATTGGATCCCCGCACTCGGCCAATCACGGCGAGGAAGGGGCAGAGGTGGTTGTGGGTGGGGGGGGTTGGGGGTTTTGGGTGGAGGCGGTTGTGGGTGGGGGGTGGATGGGGGGGTGGGGGGGGTGGCGGTTGTGGGTGGGTGGTTGTGGGTGGGGGCTTATGGGTGGGGGGGGTTGTAGATGGGGGGGGCGGTTGTAGGTTGGGGGGGTTGTGGGTGGGGGGGGGGGTCGTTTTACCCCCGGCGCTTGTGAATGCAACAAATCGGACAGCCAGACCCAATAGTCGATGGGTGATGATCTTGCCTGTAAATGGTTCCTCGCGGGATCGTGAATCGACGCTAATCGTATCGATTCCCGGCAAGCCAGCTCAAAGTCGATCGTGAACTTGCGGGTTAATCGTCGTGTCGAACCATCGCCAATCGATTCACGGATCGAGTGATCCCATTGGGTCGTATGGCGTCGCGTGACACGGTCCCCACCCGCCCTCCTTTCTTGATTGGCTATTATCTGAACAATTAGCGATTCCGTCGGACTTCGTATTGATTGTATCATCAACTAGTCCACCAACAACGTCAACCCGACGTCCCATTGGCCGAGCTGCGTGCGGACTTCAGAGGCCGAAAATCCCCCTCCGATTGTCTCGCGGGAGGACAGGCGACGAGTTTGCTCGCTTGGGGAAAGGGCGCGCGGTGATTCGCCGTCGCTGAGACAAATGTGGGGCCGTGTGGGTGCAGAGGAAGGCGACCCCGCCCGCCACACCCCCTACTCCAGATACCCCCCCCCGTCTCACACCCCCCCGTCTCACACCCCCCACCTTCTACACCCCCTCCGCCCTCCACACCCCCTCCTTCCGAACCCCCCCCCCCCACCTTCCACACCCCCTCCGCCTCCCCCCGTCTCACACACCCCCCCCCGTCTCACACCCCCCGTCTCACACCCCCCCCCCGTCTCACACCCCCCCCCGTCTCACACCCCCCCCCCGTCTCACACCCCCCCCGTCTCACACCCCCCCCCCCGTCTTACACCCCCCCCGTCTCACACCCCCCCCCCCGTCTCACACCCCCCCCGTCTTACACCCCCCCCCCGTCTCACACCCCCCCCCCGTCTTACACCCCCCCCCCCGTCTTACACCCCCCCCGTCTCACACCCCCCCCGTCTTACACCCCCCGCCCGTCTCACACCCCCCCCCCGTCTCACACCCCCCCCCGTCTTACACCCCCCCGTCTCACACCCCCCCCCGTCTCACACCCCCCCCGTCTTACACCCCCCCCGTCTCACACCCCCCCCCCGTCTTACACCCCCCCCGTCTCACACCCCCCCCCGTCTTACACCCCCCCCCCCGTCTCACACCCCCCCCCGTCTCACACCCCCCCCCGTCTTACACCCGTCTCACCCCCCCTCCCCACACCCCCGCCCCACACCAATCCCCCCCCCCCGCCTCATTGTAATGCAGTGCGACGTCATCACGCGGCGACGCGAACGATGCCGTTGAATTCAGATTTGGCGGGAACGTGCCTCGTGTAAGATGGCCGACAAAAACCACCGAAGATGACATCACGAATATTTATTACCGTTCACTTGATACGATATTAAAAATATACATTGATCGTTAAAAATGTTATAAATTACGACAGCAATGATAGGCAAGTTTGAAAATTAAAAATAAAATGTTATTGTGAGCTTTTTTTGACACGAATGTGCGTCTATGGAAACGGTTCCGCGCATGCGCATTGCGGCGCTTTCCTCGGTGTGGGCCAAAAGTCACAGAGCTGGGGTCGCGAAGACGCGGGGACACGTGACACAACAACCACCACCACCACCACACAGACCACAACCACACACAGACTACAACCACTACAACAACCACCACACAGACCACAACCACACAGACTACAACAACCACTACAACAACCACCACACAGACTACAACCACTACAACAACCACTACAACAACCACCACACAGACCACAACCACACAGACTACAACAACCACTACAACAACCACAGACTACAACAACCACTCAGACTACAACCACACAGATTACAACAACCACTACAACAACCACACAGACTACAACAACCACTACAACAACCACACACAGACTACAACCACACAGACTACAATCACACAGACTACAACAACCACACACAGACTACAACCACTACAACAACAACCACTCACAGACTACAACCACTCACAGACTACAACCACTCAGACTACAACACAGACTACAACCACAACAACAACCACCACCACTCAGACTACCAACAACCACACAGACTACAACCACTACAGCAACCACACAGACTACAACAAACACTACAACAACCACACTCAGACTACAACCACACAGATTACAACAACCACCACTGAGACTACAACCACACAGACTACAACAACCAAAACAACCACTACAACAACCACACACAGACCACAACAACCAAAACAACCACTACACCATCACCTACACTCCAGTCGCTCCTACTCACGAATACAACACACACTACACCCGTGCTACAACGAGATAACATCAATATTTACACGAACACACAACGACACAGCAGCCTTTAGACCGAGCCATCAAACTAAACAAAACCCGCATACAACTTCCACCTTTGCAATAACTCGTTACAACTGCACATTCTCAACACGAACACCTCCACACGGCTTACATCTCGACCCAAACAAAACTCGCAACAGTAAACCACCACCACCACACGCAGCAGCAACAACAACAACACAACAACAACAACCTGTCACCATCACATAGACACGACCTCACGTGGAGGTCACTGTATCAGCCGAGTCTTGGGCGGCAGGGAGTGAAGAGGTGGTTGGTGGTGGTGGCGTTTGGTGGTTGGTGGTGGCCTTTGGTGGTGGTTGGTGGTGGCCTTTGGTGGTGGCCCCGTGATGCCGCGATGCCGCTGCAGGTGAAGTGGCCGTTCCCGCGGGGGCAGCCCGGGGCCACGTGGCGCGCAGCCAGCCTCGTGGTGATGGGACTCGTCGGCTCCTACAGCCGCCTGTGGATGAGTGAGTCCCGCGGGGGTTGTGGTGGTGGTGGTTGTTGTGGTGGTGGTGGTTGTTGTTGTGCGGGGAGCGATGGTTATTGTGCGGGGAGCGGTGGTTGTAGCGGTGGTTGTTGTTGTGCGTGGAGCGATGGTTGTGGTTGTTGTGCGTGGAGCGATGGTTGTGGCGGTTGTGGTGCAGGGAGCGATGGTTGTAGCGGTGGTTGTTGTGCGGGGAGCGATGGTTGTAGCGGTGGTTGTGGTGCAGGGAGCGATGGTTGTAGCGGTGGTTGTTGTGCGGGGAGCGATGGTTGTAGCGGTGGTTATTGTGCGGAGAGCGGTGGTTGTTGTTCTTACTGGACTAAGAGTTCTCACTGAGCGAGGAGTTCTTATGGACTAAGAATTATCATTTTTATTTAAAGCTTTCGTGATTGCAGAGATTCTTCTTCTTGGTTCTTTCGGTAAAGTTACGTAGAAGGGAAATAATAAAATAATAAAAATTAAAATAAAATACAATTCTCACGACGTTTCGGCCACAACGCAAGCAGCCGTCCTCAGGTGACGAACAGGTCTGTCGGAAAGACAGCGTCTGAATCAACACCACCAAGCTTGGCAGCGTATATTTAATCCTACATAATGCACGGGCATAATATGACTTTGAGACCCCCCCCACCTCCTACACATTCCACAAGTAGTGACTAATCCCATATCTGCATTTACCATAAATATGCTAAATTCCTCTGTTGATATGCAAATTCCTTTGTCAAGGCGCCCTTTCTCCTCTAACCCAGTTTAAATATACGCTGCCAAGCATGGTGGTGTTCATTCAGACGCTGTCTTTTCGACAGACCTGTTCTTCACCTGAGGACGGCTGCTTGCGTTGTGGCCGTAACGTCGTGAGAATTGTATTTTATTATGTTTTATTATTTTATTATTTCCCTTCTACGTGACTTTACCGAAAGAACCAAGGAGATGAGAGTTCTCACTTAGCTAGGAGTTCTTACCTGGCCAAAGAGCATTTGCTTGACCCTTGATTGGGGCCAGAGATCGCAAACGGGCTTTGATTCCTTACCCGTACCCAGCCGCACCAGGGTCTCAAATGGGTACCCGTACCCGGCTGGGTACGGGTACCCGTTCCCTACCCGTACCCTACCCGAAATGAGTGACAAACGGTTACTCACCAATCTTAATTTTGGAGCTTTCGTGACTGCAGGAATTATTCTTTGGTTCTTTCGGTAAAGTCACGTATAAAGATAAAATAATAAATTAAATAATAGCATACTACGACGTTTCGATTGCAACACAAGCAATCATCATCAGGTATAAAAGAAATAGCAACAAAAATCTAACCAGAAAACTATAGACAGACATATAAGCAGACATATATCACAAAGATACACAGAGAGAGAACATGTATCGGCAGTGACTCACGGCCTACCAGTACCCGTACCCGGCCGCACCAGGGTCGCAAACGGGTACCCGTACCCGTACCTGGCCGGGTACGGGTAGCCGGGTATCGGGTAGGGTACGGGTATCGGGTAGGGTACGGGTATCGGGTACCCGGTTGCGACCTCTGATTGTGGCTCCCGCTGCCCGCAGGAGTGGTCAACCGGCTGGAGGTTCACAACGCGGCCGCCCTGAACGAGGCCCTCGCCGAGCGGCCGCCCGGAACTCCGCTCATCACGCTCGCCAACCATACCTCGTGCATGGACGACCCTCACCTGTGGGGTGAGCAACTACCCCCGACACCTGTGTGGTGAGACTGGCACAGAGGTGGGTCGATGAACTCGTTTCATCGACAAAGAGTTTGTAATCGACTGCTTGTTCGATTACTCGGCCCCATTACAAAGGGCGAGCACACCCCGACATCCTGTCTCCCGAAGGCAGGAAACCCCCTACAGGCCACGCCCAGCGGCACACGTGGTTAGGCCCCCATATTCAGCCCCAGTGGGCCTTGATGCCGTTATGATCAGCCGAGGCTGCCCCCCTGCCTCCCTGGGAGCCTTGCTCCCTTTTTCCACTGTCACCTCCGATCCGAGCCAGCGTGGGGCCCTCATGGCGCCCTAGCTTTCCTGAGCCGAGCCAGAAGCAAACTGGTTGCATCTGGCTTGGGGCCAAGCAGGGCCAGGGCTAAAGACGTGTTGGTTGCGCGTGACGTCAGCGCCACGGCTCAGCCTTTTGCAGTGGGGAAAAACAATCTGGCACCGCCCGCCGGCACTGCTCGGTCGTGCAGTGGAAGAGACAGGACCCCGAGAGCCCCAACGCAAGAGTGATCTTTGAAGGAGCCTCACCTCGCACGTACGTCCTGTGTTGTGTTACATGTATGTTGTGTGGTGTGTCATGCTCATGGCAGGGTCCCTGAAACTCAAGCAGCTGTGGAACCAAAAGCTGATGAGGTGGTGAGTAGCGTTCAGGGAAGTTCCACAAACCAGGCAGCAAACCTCGCAGTCCTAACTTCACCATCGCGATACAATTGGTGGTTATCGTATTGATTGTGACTGCGCTTAGTTTTAGAACGTGTGGCTCTTTAGGAATAAGTCGGTGCTCAATAGGTGCACAGTGATTCAATCTCCGACAATCCCATGAATTTTCGTGATCTGGGATCGCAGTTGGATTCGAGGATGTATTTGATTTCAAAACAAGGGTTTTGTAGACAATTCCACGATCCATATCTGTTTTTGGGTGAGACCACGTCGTAGTTTATGCCCCAAATCCTCATGCGTTGGAAATCCTTAGATCTGTATCGGTCGGAATTTGACGAGTACATCCGCACGTATAAACAACACATTTGTAAACGTGACCGTCCTGTCGGGTGGTTGAGCGTTCACGACAAGAATTTTGCCTTAAAATCACCACGTGGCCTAACCCACAATCAGAGGTCGATCGGTACGGTTCTGCGCGTCTCGCGTGCACCGTTTGTCTCGTGCGCTCTGCCCTGCTCTGCCTCGATCGTAATGAGCCGAGTGACGGTGGTACCCCCCCGCCCCTCACCCCAAACTGCTGTCACGCTCCTGCACCCCCCCTCCTCCAACCCCAGGACTCCAGCCGCCTCCGACATCTGCTTCACCAAGGAGCTGCACTCGCGCTTCTTTAGCCTGGGGAAATGCGTGCCGGTGTGCCGCGGTGAGGCCGCAACAGCAGCAGCAGCAGCACACCACTGAGCGTTGCAGCAACGCTTTCATCGACGTGGGCGGGTTTCTCCACGCCACGGTCGCGACACGTTAAATACCTCGCCTGGTATACAGGAGGTCGTGATTTTGAAGCCGACCCTGACGCCTGTTGTATATTTTGGAGTTTGCATGTGCTCCTCGTGGTCGCGTGGATTTTTCTCCGGGTCCTCCGGTTTTCCCTCCACGTTTAGAATCGACGTTACGCGTTGAGAGTATTTGGGCTGCTTTAAATTTCCACACGGCGATAAGCCACTTCGTTGAGCTATCATTTGTGGCCGGGTCTCTTCTGAAAAAAGAGCTATACAGCTCAGTGGGCCTTAGCTGGTAAAATAAAAATTGTTGAATAGTTTTAGTTTAGTCCCCAACAACAATGCAATCTTATACCAGAGTATTGTTCGTAATGGCGACTCTTTACTAGCAACATCACGGCCCTCCACTACAGACTGGACAGAGCTCATGCAATGTTGCTCCAGCCGTAGGTGGAGAGCGTCAAAGAGAAACGTTGGTGGCCAATCACGTGTGGGTTTTCTGTTGAGCCGTCGGGACAAAGTGCTTTTGCGAATGTTTATTTTTGCTCTGGTTTGTCACCCCTAGTGTTTGGCAATAACGCTTTAATCGGTGCGTCTGGTTTTCTCTGGGCGAGTCCCTAACAGCAACACGACTTGACGCTCAAGTTTTGTCCATATTGGACCGTCTTGACGAGAGTTATCTCGACCCCCGTTATACACGGACGGACGGAGCTCATGCATCGGCGCCTTTTATCTCGCCTGGAGAGCGTTGGGCGCACGGACGAGGCGACGGTGGCGCGGCTGTGTCTGGGTGCTGTGTCTGCGCGGCTGCAGGTGACGGCGTCTACCAGCAAGGCATGGACTTCCTCGTGGAGAAGCTGAACCGTGGAGACTGGGTCCACGTCTTCCCCGAAGGTTCTCACGTTC
The DNA here is from genome assembly GCF_015708825.2 of Lethenteron reissneri. NCBI lineage: Eukaryota > Metazoa > Chordata > Hyperoartia > Petromyzontiformes > Petromyzontidae > Lethenteron > Lethenteron reissneri. The sequence goes on from NC_083829.1 coordinate 8,054,544, forward strand.
GCCTCACACGGCCGTCCCCAGCCGGTGCACAGCACAGCGTACCGGGGGGGGTGGGGGAATGGAGACGAGAGGGTTCAGGGCGGTGGCGCAGTGGTGACGCCTGTGCCTTGCAGCAAGAACGCCTGGGTTTGATGCCTGACTCGGGTGCCTTTGTGTGTGGAGTTTGTACTTTCTCACCGTTTTTGCAGAGCGCGAGTGAGTGAGTGCGCGCGAGTGTGGAGTTAGCATGCGTGGCTATGTACGCATGTATGTTGAACTTTTTTCGCAACGTACGTAGCCGACAGTGCCAATCGGAGATGTGTCGGGTATGAGAGTGTGCGTGGAGTTTCTGCGCGTTAAATTCTGTGTGCGAGCGTGTGTGCGAGTACTGCTCAACAGTGGTTGTCACTCGATAAGAATGTGGAAATTCCATCGCTGGCTGCTCGTTTGAGCAGCGGGAGGTCAGTGTGACTTTGACAAGTGGGGCTAGTGGGCAACAGCTGCGACCGAGAGCAGAAGGGGCGTTGGACAAGGAGGGACGCCCTCGTCAGACACATTGTGAATAAAGTCCACCGAACGCAGGATTCGCGTCGACCACTGAGCATTGCCTCTGTCTCCCCAGGCAAGGTGAACATGAGCCAAGACATGATCCGGATTAAATGGGGTACGTGCCCGCTCTTGCTGCCGCCGACGCCGCTTTGCCGGGGATGGGGCCGTGAAACTCACGGTCGCGTAAAGGACCGAGGCACAGAATGGGCGGCTCTCCGCGTTGGCCTGGAGAACACGAGCTTTGTGTTCCGAGGGACGTGCCGAGTGCTTTTCAACTGCGAGGCGATGTCACGCCACCCCTCGTGGCCACCGTGCACTTTGGGCAATCGCTGCCGGAAACTGTCACCGGCAACTCTTTTACAACGCAACGCATTTACACCGCGTTTACTATGAGCAACGGTGGTGACATGGCACGGCGATGATCTGGAGCGACGGAGTTGAGTCTGGCCAAAGAAATTAGTTTGTCGAGAAGTGTTATGAACAGAAATTGGGCTATGGAGCACGCAACCTGGGGTTGTTACGTGACCCCACTCTGCGATGTCAGTGATCCGATTGGAAGTTTTATCTCCAGAGTTGCGATTTGTCCACATTTGGGTGACTAAAAGTATTATTTTTACAGAAAAACTTCCAGAGCAACTGTTGCCGGTGACAGTTGCAAGCGACGATTGCCTTAGTCATTCTGGCATATCACGTTACCTTCGCCGGTGTGGCCATCGACGACGGCGTGTGTGGTGCAGCGTGGTGTGTGATGGCGTGTGGTGGTGTGTTCACCATGGTGCAGGGATCGGCCGCCTCATAGCGGAATGTCGGCTCAGTCCCATCATCCTCCCGCTGTGGCACGTTGGTGAGTCCACCCCTCCCACCACACAAACACATTCCTCCTGCGGAGGGAGCTGGTAGGAACGTTGAGTTGCTCGGTCAATGGCCAGGGTCAACGGCGGCGTGGTGTATTCCGCAAATATGGCCGACTGTGAGGGCGGGCACAAGCCGGCGTGAGTAGGTTAAACGTTGAGTTTTATAAGGGCACCACGGGGTGACCAGCCCCTCCCCACCCAGCCCCACCCTCCCCACCCAGCCCCTCCCCACCCAGCCCCACCCTCCCCACCCAGCCCCTCCCTGCACGACAGACAGACACATTAATCCCCTGTGGGCTGGTGTAACCAGGAGGTTCCTACCAGTATTACACACAATAGTTATACCCTGCCACGCATTGCCATGCTCCACCATAACACCCCGTCATGCATCATCCAACAGTGGATTCGCAGGGATCGGTAAACATTTGCACTCATCGTTGTGTTTTGTTCCCCCCCACTGCCCGGATCAGGAATGAACGACGTGCTCCCAAACAAACCCCCGTACGTCCCTCGGCGAGGACAGGTGAGTTCCGGCCCTGCCACTACTGCCCTGCCACTACCACCCTCCTTCACTCTCCCCCTCGTCGTTTGCCAGCCGCACATCCATCGAGACAGTCCCAGGCTCTGTCAGCAAGGTCACGAGTCGCGGCCCGTGACTTCCATCGGAGGATCATGGCTACCTTTCGGTCACCAATCCATTTAAGAATAATTTCATTTCACCTCCCTCATTTGCAGCGTCTCCCCATATGCTCCATCATTCGCTTGGTCTCGTACGTTCTCATACATTCCGCGGGGCTCATTTTGTCCTTCCGGTGTGTGTCCCGTCTTGCTTGTATTTGTCAAAACAATAATTATGGCCACACCTTCAGATCTTTTAAGTCGGTGGTCCAGACAAGGCCAATAGCATTGTACAAGAAATGTGGTGATCACATGACATGCACACAAGAGGCATGGCGGCCGTCCCTGTTTGTGAGAAACACCTTTGTGTGTTATATCTATTGTGTCATTTATTCCATCTCATTTGTATTCTCATGTTTTTTTCTCATCTGTTGTGTTCCACTCCATAAACCTAAAACGAACAGTCTGTGAATAACTGTTGCGATGTTGGAACCGCGAGCCGTGAGGAATGCATGCTAACTGGTGACTCGTTGTGCATGCCGTGGTGGCGCTGTGCGCCTGTGTGTCTCGCCCGATCACTGTCGTCACAGCGGGTCACGGTTGTCGTCGGCAAACCCTTCACTTTGAGAAACCTCCACGAGACTCTGCGCCGCGAAAACCACAGCACGGTGAGCGAGGCTGGGCGTTTGTCACATCGGTGACGCGCTTACGAATGAGTCATCCTGGTCGTTTCCTGTTCACGTAGCAGTCACCGCCCCCTCCTGGCAGACGAATGCCCATGTGCCGCACAGGTACAGCTGGGTGCCACTGGAGGTGCCCATTGAAATGTGTTGAGATGAAATGAAAGTCACTGTGCCAGGGTGTAAATCGCTTCGAGACGCCCCGGCGTAAATATAAGACACTCCATCGATAACAAATTATTGTGCTGATCAGAAAGGGTGAAGGCTTGGGGCAGCCTTCAGCTAGCAGTGGATTGTGCATGCCTCCTGCTGCTGCTGCCGTTGATAATGCGTGTTCACAGGTGGAGGTGCGCAAGGCGCTGACGGACGCGGTGGAACGGGAGCTACGCGCCCTCAAAGACAAGGCCGAGGCCCTGCACAGCGCGCTCAGCACCGGCTAACAGCGCTGCCTTGGGCCTAAGGGAGGGTCGCTGGTACTGCCGCCGTGACCTCGCGACACACCAGCGGTCAGCCGCCCCCTAAACTCTCCGAAGAAGTTTCCGCACGAGTATGACGGCGGAAATGAATGCCCGCACCTGGCACTTAATACTCGGCTGCTTTCGTATCGGCTGTACGCACGGGTGGTACATGTAGTTGCCACCAGTTCCTGGTTTTTTCAGGACCGTGTTCTTATTTGAGGTATCGTATTACCTGGATTGAGACGCTCCTAAAAGCAGGACACACGTACGCAAAAAGAAGTTATATAAAGCTGGTCACATATGTACACACCTACCAGAGTAAGACACACCGAATGAAGTTTTATGAATTTAATTATACACCCACTGCATTATAAGATGCACCCTCAAACCCTCGCTTGAAAATAAGAGGGAAATAAAATGTGCAGCTTATACTCCAAAGAATACGGCAGCTGCTGTCCTAGTAAATCGACCCAGGACATTAAAAAGTTCCAGTGTTTGTCAGTTGCGCAATAATAGTAACGCACCAATCGGCACCATGCAATTACACGTACCTCCCCTCTAATTTCGACTGTGCGCTCTTCTTCCTCGGGAATGTTCACATTTTTAATTTTTTAAACCTCAGGTGGGAGCCCGAGTTTGCACAACGGTCAACTCTTGATTATATGGAGTTCCGAGGAGGAGGGGCTGGTCCAGATTTTGACATCGCTGGTAATGCAAAGCTTGCGTCCATTCGTCTATGGAGCCGCGTTCGTGGTTTCACGCCGGGAAATGGTGAAGGTGTCGTGCCGCGTCCTCCGTTCTTATGGCTTCTGACGGTAACCGATTTTGCTCGTCGCGTTTGCGAGCGGCAGCTCTGAACGAAACCGGCGATGGGCAGAATTTTTCCGCGAGCACACGCGAGCCGCTGCCCACGTATTCGAGAGTTGCCTCTTGCTTGGATTGTTCTTGGCAGGAGTGGGTGATGGGCGAGGGGTGGCAGGGTTCTAGGATTGTGCCGAGTGCCATTCGCCCAACTACAAGCCCCACGAATTGTGTTGTTGAGCCTGGGCCGTGTGCGATCACATGCCGTTTCCCAGACTCACAAGTTCCAGACGTGTATATACACACAGTGGAAACTTGAGAGTTAACAAAACTAAACATCCCACACCTTTGCCAATCCACTCCTGAAGGCATCCCCACCCCACAATGTATCATCGGTCATGGGGCTTGTTTGACCATACTTTACCACATTGGACATTTGTGAAACGGCTTGTTGGGGGGGGGGGGAGGGGGGGGGGCGTTGGACCCAGGACCGGTTCAAATATCGCTTCCCAGGAATCGAACTCGGCACACTAACCACTATATCCTGCACGACGATATATGTGTATGGAACCGATGGCTCCCATGCGGCGTTCTAATTGACGCACGGACAATATAGTGCATGTGTGTGCGTGTGTAGAGTAGCAACAGTTGACTGCCTTAACGAGGGGACTGCCTCACTTGAGCGAGCGATCGCCAATCATGCAATAGGATTCCTGCATTAGAATCCGATGTTGCAATAGGATTCCAATGCAAGGGACGTGTTTGCACGTCCGTTTCCCTGCACACAGTTGCCTACAACCACCTGGGCATAGCTGCTGTCCGCCGTGTATATACCTCTTGTTTTTCCCCCACTGCACAACCGAGCAGTGCCAAGGGCTGTGCCGAGCCGGCCCCGCTCAGGAGGCACCAGGTTTTCCCCCACTTTAGAAGCTGAACCGTGCCGCCGGCTTGGCAACGCGGTGCGTGATGTCAACGTCACATGTTCGGGTGTAGCGATGCAACGTCACATGTTCGGGCTGTAGCGATGCAACGTCACAAAAGTGGTTCACCCAGCCCCTTGGCCCTGCTCGGCCCCCCCGAGCCAGATTCACGGGTTTTCTTGCAAGGCCAGCATAGCACGGTTTGGTTCTGGCTTGGCTCGGGGAAAAAAAACACATGTACTGTCAGAGGCCCTGCGCTGGCTTGGCTCGGATGCACCAGTGGAAAAGGGGCCGTTATTGCTGCCAGGTCGCCGCCGCTGCTGCTGCCGGGAAGGCGCCCGAGTACCACCAGCTGCTGTGTCCGCCGGGGTTCTGTTCCTTTGACACCCGAGGCACCAGAGAGCCGGGGTGACTCGCTCGACAGCGCCCCCTTGGACCCGCGGCCCTCGGCATGGACCCACAAGGTCACCCGACGGGCACTGACCTACCACTTTTGTGGGTTCGCTGCGGGGATAACCGCACCCTACACCCGACTGTAACCTGGGGATTATTCTGTAAAATAATGTGAAATAAAGTTTGACGACGAAGGCGCACGTCGTGTTTTTGGAAGCGCACACCTGGCCCATTTCATTGTCGTTTTCCTCCAATCCCGGGTACTGAAGACAGCACAGATTTCAGATGGAGCTCTGCGAGATCTACTTCCACGGGACGTTCTCTTAAGACAGTGGGTCGCATTGCTCTGCGGGCGATCTGAACGCATGCCGATGGCGAAATGGGAAATAAAATTGGGGAACAAATCCCCACGAAGATGTTTTTTAGACGCAAAAACCGAATAAAATTATTTTGCAGAGCGCAGTGCAAACCGTCACCCGTGTTAAACAGGCGCCGGAAGGTGACATCAAAGCACGACTCGAGGCCTTTCAAACTTGTCCCTTGTCCACAGTCGATGACGGTGCGAAATGTATTTTTAACCATCGCACCGTGACAAGGCATTGCGCAACCCTGAACCCCCGCTACGAGAAGAAGTCTGCCGGTTCAAGGCTGCCGCAAGAAGTCGTCCGCTCTAGCGCCGACGCAATGCCAGTCGGTAACCCCCAACTCGTGGTCACCATATTCTCGTCTAGCAGGATTCACTTGCATTATAGCAGGTCACGTGACCTCTCCCCTGGAGAGCCCTGGCTTATGACACCCACTGACACCCACAGCGAACCGTTATAGCATTTAATGATTACACACAACACCGATAGCACGTAGAGTCACCCCCACTGAGAATAGATTGCACAGTCCCACTGCCGAGAAGACGTCACACCGTGTGTTAAAGTACCACCACCGTGTACACGTACGTGCACGGCCCCGCTCATCGATCCCGCTGCTGGATGAAGGCCTCCCCGCGCAGGTCGTTGGGGGGCTGTTTGACCACATGGCACATGGGTCTGCCCCGTGACCTCCTGCCAGCGGGCGTTCGACACTTCACGTGGCCTTAACGTGCACATAGCCTGGCGCAAGCGCCGTGGTAACGTCATCGCCACTTAGTAGAGAATGGCAGTTGTTCGACCACACGTGGCCGTGCGGGCTCCGTGAAGGGAGGGCTCAAGGAGCGAGATACGTTGCGCGAAAATTGCTTGGAAAGCGAAAACTCGTTAAACGATCGTCGTTTTCCAATTGACTCCCGATGTAATAATAACCTTTCTTTTTACATGAGAAATACAAAAAAAAATTTGAAATGGAGGAATCAAACATCAAATGTAACCTATGCCACACGACGAACCACAGTGCTTGCAGGTGCCCCTGGCATGTTGTTTCAAGGGTAAATGTTCGTGGGTGGAGGGGAGTAGCAGCAGGGGCCATGCAGGACCGCTGGTTAAAATATGACTCGGCTGTGGCTTGGAATCGAACCACGTTTGCTGGGTTCAGAGCCACGATGCGAGATGGAGCGAGACTTCCTGTCCTGAGCGTCTGCAATTAGCGCCGCCCGTGCCACCACGAGGCCCCCTCCTGCATGCGACGAATCACGCGGGCACACAGCACACAGCTGGTAAACAGCTGTGGGCCGCAGTGCGCTCCCTGCATTAGATCGGTCCGTCTCCACTCGCTAAGCAAACTTTTTGCCCGTTTTGCGAACAAATTGGTCGCAAGGCACGCCTGTACTGCGCAACAACGGGCTTTGGCGCACTGCCCCGCAGCGACCTTTGACCGCCTGTTTGCACGCGGCCGTCGCCCTTCCAAGCATTGGCCAGGTTCCACCCTTGATTGGCTTTCCGAGATCGGTTGAGACCCCGGCACGTACCGGGTGGTTCGGGTTTGGGCCACGCGATCGGACGGAACTAAAACGGAGCTCAGGTGAAGTCGGTGAAGCCGCTCCCACCCCGCACCGAGTCGCACGTTACGAAGAGTGCGGTACGTGTACGCAGTGGCGGCTGGTCACGTCGACCGCACGCATCACGGTGCAGACTCGGCATGCACCGATCACCACACCACCATCCCCCTCCACCCAGCGACTCCGAATCGAGGCTGGATTCTCTCGTACCATCTCAACGGCCGGTCTTGGTCGTCTTGTTTTGGCTGTCCTACTCCCATCTCATTTGAACGGCGACACTCATTTGTGGTTTGCACCTCGTCAGTTTGCATGTTCTCCCTGTGGTCACGTGGATTTTTCTCGTCTTCCGGATTTTCCCCCTTCACATTTAGAAACATGCGTTTAGAGTATTCGCCTGCTGTAAAATTTCACGCGATAAGCCACTTCGTTGAACGGCCGTTCATTTAGTTTGATTCTATTGCCCCATTAAAACATTTTATTTTTTTAAACCATTCCCTCTCACTTGAAACAATCACGTTCACCACCCCTACGAGCTTCAACTGCAACGCTGCCAAAGTCACTTATGCGAATCGAGAGCGCGAACGATTGGGACGCGTAAAACAAATGCGTAACTATTCATCTTAAGCAACGAGTGGGCGACGCAAATCACACGACGACCTCAAACCCCGCCAAGCACTCCGCCGCAACGCCTGGCGGCAATGGAGGCTGCGGTGGCGGTGATGGTGAGTTATGCGTACGAGCAGCAACCCGTGTCGACCGGCGTACAAAACGGCACGGACACGTACTCACACGCACACACGCTCGCACACACGCACGCACACGCACGCACGCATGCACTCACACGCACGCACACACTCACACGCACACACACGCACACGCGCACACACACCACACACGTACACATGCGCGCGCCATGACTGGCAGCCCGGTGGGAGATAGTACTTCGATCCCCATGGACTTCTGACCCTGGGTAAGATTTTGATATATTATTTGAACTCTACCCCCTGTGGTAGTTTAACCCCACAGCCTAATTCAGATTCCAGGGGAGGGGGCAAGCTAGGGGACCGGCTAGAACTCTCACCGTAATTCTGACCCTGACACTAACTAATAGTATTTGCACCCCTTGGCGTCCAAATCCTATAAAGTATCGCCAACCCCCGGGAAGCGGAAGGGTATTATTTCCCCACAGTGTGGTGGGAGTCACATTACCAAAAACATAAATCAAACCCGGGGTCAAAAAACAAAGCATCGTATTCTGGATCCACCGGGGTCCAAATTGCTGTGAGTTGGGGTCAAAATACTTCCACTACGGCCGCTGCCGCCACCACCACCACCACTGGGCATGAGGCGCTCATGTGATGCATCCCTGCACGTGGATTTCGAGGGTGTCATAGTCCGGCGCGCAGTAGTTGCAGATGGGGCACTGGTACTGCGTGCTGGGCACGGGAATCGAAGACGAGTTCTTGAAACGCCCGATCTCGGTGCGTGCCAACTCCAGCTGCGAGAGCAGCTGCCGATTCTCCTGATCCTTCGCGGCCAGGGCCCGCTCGTGCGCGTTCAGGTCCTCCTGCAGCTCGTGCACCTGCAGCAGAGCGAGGACGCGGGTGGGCAGGGGGGAGATGCCCACGGGGGGGGGAGGGGGCGGTGACGTGGGACGGGAGGAACAACGCGTTCGTCGCTTGTTGCAGGGGTTCGTGGTTCCAATCCGGCAATGGTTATTATCTGTGACGTCATTCGAAGAAAAGTAGGCAAATGTGCGTTGGCGTCGTGGTGCAAATTTGGCAAGTTGTAAAAATCGCTGTGAATACGACAATTAGAAAACACACACATACTGTGTCCTGAAAAAGCGTCATGAGACTCAGCGAGGCTTTCTTTGGAAAACGAGCAGAAAAATTGGTATATTTAGGGGCTCTCCGTGGCTAAAGAGCTGCACTCCGAGATGTTTTCTTACGTGATGGGTGTAACATTCCGCACCTCCAATTAGCGCAGTTGCCTATGTCCGGTGCAAAAGAAGTTCAACATACACACAATATCAACACAAGTTATATTTATATTAGCGTAACGCACACGCATGCACACACACACAGATCAAGCTGTTGTAGCCTAAACACTCACACGGGCTCCACGCAGACTGATCTTTGCCGTGGGCGGGAATCAAATTCGGGTCTCGCCAAGTTTGTGTCGCAGTGCGCTAGCCACTGTGCCACCGCTCTCCACACACACTCACTCGCACACGTCCACGCATACAAAATTGGGTGACTGTGGGGGGCCCGTGGGGGAGGTGATGGCCGGGCCCGTGGGGGTGGCGATGGTGGGGCCGATGGGGGGATACGGGGAACTTGTACCTTTTCACGCAGGGCGACGACATTTTGCACCTTCGAGTGCTGGGTCTCCAACTCCTCCTTCAGCTTGTCGATGTGCTCCTGCTTGGCCACCAGGGCCTGCTCGGCATCCTTCAGCTCCTCCTCGTACTGTGGAGGAGGGGGGGGGGGGGCAGGGGGGGGGACCGCGTGGGTATCAACGCCGGTGCAGGACGTTCTACCGGTAGAGAACTGCGCGCTGGCCACCACTCGCGACCGACACTGGCACCACCAACTACGCCGGCTGTGGGGAGCCTTCGGCCTGTGGGGCGGATGTGCCCCGCAACCTCCCGTCTCATACGGCCCCTGGCCAAGGGGCCTACCGCTTCGACGTGGCGTGAAGCGGGGGTCAAGTGTGCCTTCTCCCACATCCTCCAAGACGCCTGGAAAGCATGGAAGAGTAGGCCAAATACCCTCGGGAGCGAGCGGGGGGGGGAGGCACTTCTGCCGGAAGTGTGGCGTGAACAATTGCAGGGCTGTGCCTTGACCATTTGGCCCGGGCTACCTGGGAATAATTTGTCTTTTTCTCAAGCGTAAATGTATTAATTCTGGCTGCATTGATAATATTTCTGGGCAATTGCTCCAAAGCTTTGCCTTCCCTTCCACCACAAACACCCCCCCCCCCTTCTCACCTGGGAACCTTCAGGCTTGGCTTCCATTTTCCTCTTGTAGGCCGCCTCAATCTCTTGGATTTTCTTTCTGCACGGTGCGAGAAACTCGATGTGAGCATTGCATCGACGACGATCGAGGCGGCGATTCTGGCTCGAATGCTAGCGAAACTTGGCGTCAGGCTTTTTAAATAGGGCCAGACAATAACAAAACACACAACCAAAACACCGACATTCGGGAGGGGCGGTGGGGAAGCGGGGCCATCGTCTACGCCGCACCCGCACACGTTGGATCTGCCACCGCTCGGAGGTCACGGTGGTCACCGAAAACGTGAATTTGTAAAAACGTGAGAAGCTAATCCTCGGGCAGTGGAAACGCGGTAGATTAGGAGCTCCCTTTCGTTAAGTTTCCGAACGTCGTCTGTGACGTGCTGAGAACAGTGCTGCCATTGTCATGGCTACTGGGGAGGGGGGGGGGGTAGGGGGTTGGAGGCCGGTGGGGTGGAGGGAGTGGGAAATGGGCTGTCCCTACGCACATCCAGCGTCATCTTCATCCACTCCTTTGAATCGATATCCAAACTGCTCCGTACCAAAATGAGCAGACAGCACGGCTCCCTCCCATAGCCGTCTCTCCACATAGCGCCGTGGGGGTATCGACCATAAAAAATTAACCCGTAAAAACAAAGTTTTTCACTATAAATCCTTTATATGCGTGGCATCGGGGCGGCTAGAGTCCTCTCGTCCTCTGGCTTGAGATGGCTGCCACCTATGGGTCAGATGCTTGTCTGGCAGCATTAAACAATTGGTAAATAAATATTTTAAAAATTTCCCTAAACAGTGTAAAATTTAGCAAATTTTTTTTCACGAAAATGCATTGTCACGCACAACGAGTCTGTGTGCAAAATGTCAGCTCGATTGGATCACGGGAAGTGGGTTAAAAAAACGACCGAAAGATTTGCACGGTCCTAAGCAAGCAAGCGAACTTAATATAAAGGATTTAAAAATACGACTCGCCGTCAGATTCCCCGTGGACGTAAAACATCCCGTGACGGCATTCGCAAGAGCAGGCCGCTGCATGCGGCGTCACGATCCCAATTTGCCGACCTTCAAAAATTACACTGCAAAATTTACTCGATTGGAATACACACGGCGAGCATCGCCTCCTCCTGTGAAAACCTGGCAGGGCCCTCCTGAAAAAGTGTCATCAGAGGGCATCCCACCGGCCCCCCACAGCCTTGTGGGAGTCAATGTGTCAATGATTTCAGCAGAATTGGTTCAGCACAAGGAACGCTCCGGAGCGGTTGCCGCCGGGCTCACTTGTCGGCGACGCTCGCATTGCGGAGCTTGTTGATCTCCATCGTCATGGCCTGCTCCTCCGCCTCGTGCCTCCTCCTCTCCTCCTGGAACTTCCTCTCCAGCAACTTTGCTCTAAGCACATGAAGACAAAGATCCCCCCCCCGCACCCCCGGTGTCGTCAAAGGGGCTGCTGGGGCAAGCGCTGCAAGCGAGCACCTCTGAAGACCGGCGCTACAGCGCAACTGCCTTCGTCTCCCTAGTGCTGATGTTTACACACGATACTAGGTACACGCATTTAAGGCCGAGTCCACCTAGGGCACGAATGTCGAGTGTGACTGCTGGCCCACCTACGACTAAGCGTGAGCGACAGTGGCGACACGGAATCCCCGCTGCCTGAATGAAGATGCAGACTCAAGATAATGTAATAGTGGTATTAAGAGACTGCAATGCACCGAAGAAGGCCAAACAGGGCGACCGGCTGTGTCTTTAGATAAAGATCTGCCGAGTTCACCGACCGTCTGACCTTGTATCACGAAGGACGCCTGGCTCAGTGAGACCACTCTCGGTGACCAGAGCGAGAGAATGACGACACGAAACCCTCAGAGGGCCGCACGCTCAGTCGCAGCTTGACTCAGGCAAGACATCTCTGCGCACTGTCGCAAACGCGCTATCAGGATTCGTGGGAGCCGAGCCCAAGCCGAGCCAGGACTGTGAATATGGCGCCGACGCTCGGCCAGAATTCCACCGGCTGTAATCGACGAGGCCGAGAAACTACGACTGCGATATGAGGAACCCGCCTACCGCGGCACCACTGCGACCGCCCCCGCTGCACGAGGCACCAGAGGTCGCAAACGGGTTTTGATTCCTTACCCGTACCCGTACCCGGCCGCACTAGGGTCGCAAACGGGTACCCGTACCCTACCCGATACCCGGCTACCCGTACCCGGCCGGGTATCGGGTAGGTTACGGGTACCCGATTGCGACCTCTGGGATGAAGCCATGTTGCAGGCGCGGGTGGGTTGATTCTAGGAACTTGAATTGTGAGAGGAGACAAGACGTTGGAAAATGAGTGACAAATGGTGACTCACCAGTGACTCACGGCCTACCCGTACCCGTACCCGGCCGCACCAGGGTCGCAAACGGGTACCCGTACCCGGCCGGGCACGGGTAGCCGGGTATCGGGTAGGGTACGGGTATCGGGTACCCGGTTGCGACCTCTGCGAGGCACTCACCGCTCGTCCAGCCGATCCGCGTTGCCCTGCGCCGCCGCCAGCTTGGTCTTGTACGCCTTGAGCTCATCCTCCTGCACGAGGGGCCGAACAACACGGGCACAGAGAGACAAAGATCCCCCGCGTAGCCTTTAGCAGAATTCGGGGGGCAAGGCCGGCGTGGCGCACGGGGTGACCAGCACCACGCCCGACCGAATGTCTCCCGAGTGCCGATGTTTTAAGGCTGAGTCGACCTACGGGAGCCCCAGGAGCAAATATGATATTCGGAATAACTGCCAACATACCAAACAACCCAACACATGTGATATATACACGTACACAAAAAGACAAAGATGCCTTGTATAGCCTTAACAGACTGTTGGGGCAAGTGCTGTTAGCGAGCGCCTATGAAGGCCAGAGCGGGATACGAGGGGGTGGGTGGCCAGCACCACGCCCGGTCGCCTTTGTCTCCCCAGTGGCGATGTTTTTACACACCGCACCAGGTAATCATTTTAGGCCGAGTCCACTTAGGGGAGGCCCAGGACCAGTTCAGATAATCGTCACTGATGTGGGCCGTGAGCAGGAATCGAACTCGGATTTGCACACTAATGCTCCACACACACACACACCATACAAACTACACATACACACCATACAAACTACACACACACCATACAAACTACACACACACCATACAAACTACAACCACACCATACAAACTACACACACACACCATACAAACTACACACACACCATACAAACTACACACACACACACCATACAAACTACACACACACCATACAAACTACATACACACACCATACAAACTACATACACACCACACTAACACACCATACACACCACACTAACACACGTCATACATACACACCATACAAACTACATATACACACCACACCATACAAAATACATACACACCACACTAACACACGTCATACATACACACCATACACAATAACTCACAATACGGGTCCTTCAAAAAATGTGAACACTTCGAAGAATTTGCAAGAACACCACAATAAACGTGCCTCCGGGCTCTGAAGCATCCTGTGCACACACATACCATACTAACGCACGCACACACACGTCGTATATTCCATATACACACTGACACACACCCCAACACACACCCCAAACACCAACACACACTACACACCCCATCACACACATCACACACACCAACACACATCACAAACCTCAACACACACCATACACACCCCAACACACATCATATACACCAACACACCCCAAACACCACAACACACACCACACACCCCATCACACATCATACACACCAACACACCCCTACACACCCCAACACACCACAACACACACCATCACGCATCACACACACCAACACACATCACACACCCCAACACACACCACAACACACACCATACACACCCCAACACACACCCCATACACACCCCAACACACCACAACACACATCACAAACGCAAGCACACACCAACACACCCTTACACACCACAACACACACCATCACGCATCACACACCCCAACACACATCCCAACACACATCATACAGGGGACCTCTTTTGCACCGAGGGTGAAATGTCTCGCATTCTTTGGCACGAGGCCGCGCGTGGGCACAGACTGCGGAGCACGTCGCTACCGTCAGCGCCACGGTGGCGATTTGCAGATCCGTCAACCCGTGCGGCTCGGGGCGCATTCTCGTGCAGGGAAATTGAGTTTGCAGGTCCATACGGCGTACAGTCGTTTCAAAAATGTGTTTGTCTATTTGTTTGTGATTCTCCCTTGTGATGGAAATTTGTATGATGAGCGTTGAGATTTGTCAAGGGCACCACGGGGTGACCGCTAAGCTCTGAATTGGTCTGCAATAAGGTAGGCAGCACTGATAAGGGGTTGACAGGTAGTATTATAGATAGAGACCCATAGACATCCATAGAGACCCATATAGACCCAAAGCGATACATAGAGACCCATATAGACCCACATCGATACATAGAGACCCATATAGACCCACAGAGATACATAGAGACCCATAGAGATCCAGAGACCCACAGATACATAGAGACCCATAGAGATCCAGAGACCCACAGATACATAGAGACCCATATAGACCTACAGCGATACATAGAGACCCATATAGACCCACAGCGATACATAGAGACCCATATAGACCCACAGAGATACATAGAGACCCATAGAGATCCACAGAGACCCACAGAGATCCATAGAGACCCATAGAGATAGCTAGATATAGCATAGATGTCAACCCATACGGTTTACCCCGTATTCTTGTACAGAGAAATTTAGTTCAGGTCCATACAGCGTACGGCCGTTTCAATACTTGGGCAAAGAATGCATCGTCTGTTTGTTTTCGCCCTTGTGATGGGGCTTTGTAGGATGCACGTAGAGATCTGTAAGGGGCACGGGGTGACCAATGAGGTCTGAATTGGCCTGCAGTAAGGTAGGCAGCACTGATAAGGGGTTGACAGCTGTGCGTTTGCCTGCTTTAGCAACAGGCGCTGCTGCTGCTGCTCTCTAGACCCCGATTAGGGCGGCTACGGATTGCTGGCAGTGACGGCAAACCGGGGTCGTACCACGCACGAAGCAATATGAACAAATCAGTGCCGCTACATCCCATTTAGAGCCGCAACGATGTTGACACGGGACGAGTTGTGAGCTGCTGCCAACGCAGAAGCGCGCTAAACATCTTCCTAAAGCCAGGCAGGTGTCGGCCCCTGGTGCCATAAATGACGTCACGCGATTTTGAACGATTTTTGACCCCCCCCCCACCCCTAGTCACACGGCGTCACAAAAAGTCAGACCCACCCCCCCCTCAAACATGACGTCACAAAGCTCTGCCCCCCCCCCCAAATAAACTAAAACATGCTTCAAATCGCTTTAAACTATTGTCATTGTAGTGCGTATTTAATGTGGCGCTGCACTCTGATGTTGTAGGAGAAAACATTTATTAAAAAGTCTATTTTATTAAGTAGAACGTGTTGTCTATATTTATTTAAAGTTGCGCATTTTGATGTGACGTCACATTTCTCGAACCCCCCCCCCCCCTCGTCACACATCGTCACAAATGTCTGACCCCCACCCCAACCCCAGGTGCGTGACGTCATTTATGGACGGCCCCCAAGGACATCACCACAGCTGCAACTCAGTTTGTAGACTCCAGGGTATTGCAAGTCAGGAATGACATCTTTCACAGATGGGATTAGATCACGGATTTTATGCACTGTACTGAATCGGACCTGGATGTTATGTTTGTTTAGAATTTTGGAGATCTTCTTGGTCACGCCTGCTATGCATGGCAACGTGAGAGTTTTGATCGGAGTTTCAAGTGGCTGTTTCTGTATGGTGGGAGAAACAGCTTGAGGGCTCGATGTACATGTCTCAATTCACTGGCCAGGTGGTGTTGGTCAGAGATGCCATGAGCTCTGTGCTATAGCGTTTTGATGAGATAATTCGTTTGAGCCGGGTAGTGGTGGTGGTGGGAATCAGGTTTCAAGTAAGAATCTGTGGGTGGCCTTCCTGTATACAATGTCCCAATGACATTATGATCAAACCAAATCATCTCGAGATACAGCCCCCCACAGCGTCTAACCCTCCTCCTCCTCCTCCCTCACCTCCTCCTCCTTCCTCACCTCCTCCTCCTCCCTCACCTCCTCCCTCACCTCCTCCTCCTCCCTCACCTCCTCCTCCTCCCTCACCTCCTCCCTCACCTCCTCCTCCTCCCTCACCTCCTCCTCCTCCCTCACCTCCTCCTCCTCCCTCACCTCCTCCTCCTCCCTCACCTCCTCCCTCACCTCCTCCTCCTCCCTCACCTCCTCCTCCTCCCTCACCTCCTCCTCCTCCCTCACCTCCTCCTCCTCCCTCACCTCCTCCCTCACCTCCTCCTCCTCCCTCACCTCCTCCCTCACCTCCTCCCTCACCTCCTCCCTCACCTCCTCCTCCCTCACCTCCTCCTCCCTCACCTCCTCCCTCACCTCCTCCTCCCTCACCTCCTCCCTCACCTCCTCCTCCTCACTCACCTGTTCCGTAGGCCTCAGCTGCTCAGCGGGCCTCTGTTTATCCTTGAGGAGCTCCCGGATCTGCTGCAGCAACTCGGCGTCGTAGCCCGCGTCGACCCGAGGCGACGTCCCGACGGTCGTGGGGCCCGCGGCGCCGGGCCGAGGGGTCGCTTCCTCTCGCCCCCCATTCCCCTGCTGCTCGTCGTCTCCCATGACGAGGTGGTGAGGAGGAGAGACACGGTGGATGTGTAATCAGATGATCAGGTGGTCAGGGGTGACCGTAAGGACATCGGTGAGGAGGCGGTGAGGGCAGCTGGAGATGAAGAGGTGAGGGCAGCAGGAGATGAAGAGATTGAGGGCAGCAGGAGATGAAGAGGGCAGCAGGAGATGAGGAGGTTGAGGGCAGCAGGAGATGAAGAGATTGAGGGTAGCAGGAGATGAAGAGGGCAGCAGGAGATGAAGAGTTGAGGGCAGCAGGAGATGAAGAGATTGAGGGCAGCAGGAGATGAAGAGGGCAGCAGGAGATGAAGAGTTGAGGGCAGCAGTAGATGGAGAGGTGAGGGCAGCAGGAGATGGAGAGTTGAGGGCAGCAGGAGATCAAGATATGAGGGCAGTAGAGGCGGTAAGGAAGTGAACGTGGGAGCCCCCCAAGACCCGTAAACACACGAACACTTCCGCGTTAGGAATCGACTCCTACTGCGCGGTAACACACGAATCGATTCAAGTGCGCGCCAGTCCCCTTCGACAGGGGGAATCGATTAAACCTTAGACTCGCTTGCACTCGAGTTGATAGCGATCCGGAATCGAACACGCGAGTCACGTGACCGCCCACATGAGAACACTGAGTTCCATCCCACGTGGTGTTGTTGTTGGCTGCTCTGCGAGCTTCAGATTTCAAAAGTCGTGACCCATCCACTGCTGGAGACGAGGGCCTCCCCGGTCCGTGGCCAGCTCTCACGACGCTGCCATTCTATTAACAGCCACGGCGTGCCCCGGCCAAAGCTTCCTGGCATGCTGCACAATCGACGCGATCCTATTTGTCTCGGTATACAGTAATCTCTCATAAGGTGCACAGTGCTTCTCTCCAGTGTGCTCATTCACACACACAAACACATTCCTGCGGAGGGAGCTGGTAGGAACGTTGGGTTGCTCGGTCAATGGCCAGGGTCAACGGCGGCGTGGTGTATTCCGCAAATATGCCCGACTGTGAGGGCGGGCACAAGCCGGCGTGAGTAGGTTAAACGTTGAGTTTTATAAGGGCACCACGGGGTGACCAGCCCCTCCCCACGGTGACCAGCCCATCCCCACCCCTCCCACCCCCCACCCAGCCCTACCCCTCCCCACTCAGCCCCTCCCTGCACGACGGACGGACACAATAATCCTCTGTGGGCTGGTGTAACCAGGAGGTTCCTACCAGTATAAGTTATCTCTTGATTTGAAGCTTTCGTGACTGCAGGAATCCATACTCTGGTTCTTTCGGTAAAGTCACGTGGGTATAATTTTTTTAAAAAGAGAACACGACGTTTCTGACGCTTGTGTTGCGACCGAGACGTCGCGTTTTATTTTTTTCAATCTCCGTGACTTTAATACGTTCTGTTCCGCGTTGTCAGTGGCTCGGATTTCATACACGCTGTTGCCACCTGTCCCGGGTTTGTCCAGGCAGTTCGATAATTGACATCTGCTCAGGTGGCAGGAATTGATTTGTTCCGAGCTGTGATGTCATAGTGTTTGAACCTTTGTAGTCAATTCTTCAGTCTTGATGGACCAAGGTTGACTTGAGAAATATTCCCCCACCCCTCCGGCCAACTCATTGACCAACCGACCGATCCTCTCACTCGCGTGTAGCGTCGGGAATGCACATCTTACACCGTCGGTATCGACTTACCTGCAGTTGCAGGCACAGGCCCATAGGGGGTGCCACCCTGAGCTGGGGAAGGACAGGGAGAGCTGGACCGTTGAGAGGCCGGGTTCCCCCCCCCGACCCCAGGTGAGGGGTTGGGGGGGGTTCTTCCAGAGCCCCCTGGAAGGTTCCAGAAAGGGGGGCGGTACCGTGTGCGGAGAGCCCCCGACAGCTCGGGTCAATGCTTTGAAGACGAAGAACCGAAGACCAGCAAGGCCAGGACCATGGGACCCGACGTCCTTGTCAGGGCTGGGGCCGAGCTCGGACCAGTGGTGAGGACCCTACCTTGGCTGGGTCGGGTTAGAGTAGCCTCCCTAGCTAGGACCCTGGGACCTCGAGCCCGACGTCCTTGTAAGGGCTGGGGCCGAGTGTGGACCAGTGATCGGGACCCGTACCTTGGCTGGGTTGGGTCAGTCAGCCTCCCCTAGGGCACAGATAGCCAGAGGGCTTGAGAGCCAGGTGACCCAGTGTGAGGGCGCGCTAGCCCGGAGGCTGTACCTACCTCGATAGTGGGAGTTAAGAGGAGTTATGTTTGTAGTTTATAAACACATTCCTGCGGAGGGAGCTGGTAGGAACGTTGGGTTGCTCGTCAATGGCCAGGGTCAACGGCGGCGTGGTGTATTCCGCAAATATGCCCGTGAGGGCAGGCACAAGCCGGCGTGAGTAGGTTAAACGTTGAGTTTTATAAGGGCACCACGGGGTGACCAGCCCCTCCCCACCCAGCCCCTCCCCTCCCAACCCCCACCTTCCCCACTCAGCCCCTCCCCACCCTCCCCTCCCTACCCAGGTCCACCCCTCCCATTTTTGGATGCACGACGGACGGACACAATAATCCCGTGGGCTGGTGGAACCATGTGGTTCCTACCAGTATAAACCGTGTTGCCTCTAAAGACGTCTCCAGTCTCCGTGGAACCCACTACACATGCACCCAATCACCAACCCACCCACCCTCTTGGGTTGCCACCGAGATCTTGGTGGCAATGTTGAACTGCACAGTTTTAGGTTTGCTCTGTGGAAGAGGTGGCAACCGTCCTAGTTCCAGGTACGAAAGCAAAACTCGCCAAGAACCGCAATGCCAGAGAAACCAAAATGACTGCACCAATGTACAGCAATGTTAAATAGAATCACCATCCCTATGGTAAACACGCCGAATACAGTTACCAAGGAAAATGACAAATAACGGAGGTTAGTTTCCGATAAAACAGCAAATTTCAACGCGTTTCTCCACCCAAAAACAAACGTGGGGCGACGCTCATCTTGAAGCCAATGGGGGGGGGGGGGTCTTCCACCTTGCCATGGCCGACGAATGTTTATCCACCGTTGCCCAATGGGGTGACTGCAGGCACATGAAGACGTTGAGCTGTGTAACACACGCAACAGGCTTTTTAATATCATCACCATTTAACCAATGAAACGAAAGGTACTATTTTACAAAAGGAAGGGGGGCGGGGGGCAAACATTTATCGGTAACCACCAAGTCCGGTTGCGTCACCGCGCCACATTTCAATTCGCCCGCCGAATGTCTCGCCAACAAACTGACCCCGGGGGGAGGATGGGGGGGTGGGGGGGTTGACACTGCTGCTCAAAACTCCTTCCCAACCAAAGTCAAACGCGTTCGTGCCATCATCTCCGTCCCGTCTGTAACGGTCACGGAAACGGTGTAAAGATGAACGTGAACAACAACAGTCGACTATCAAATGGTGCCGCTGTTCGGGCGGTAGTGGAGGCGGAGAGGGTTGTTTGGTGGTGGTGGTGGGACCAGAGGTCGCAACTGGGTACCCGATACCCGTACCCTACCCGATACCTGGCTACCCGTACCCGGCCGGGTACGGGTACCCGTTTGCGACACTGGTGCGGCCGGGTACGGGTAAGTCACTGGTGAGTAGCCGTATTTTATGTTTTATTTTTATTATTTTATTACTTCCCTTCTACGTGACTTTACCGAAAGAACCAAGAAGATGAATCCCTGCAGTCACGAAAGCTTTAAATCGAAAAATAGAGTAGCCGTTTGTCACTCATTTCGGGTAGGGTACGGGTAGGGAACGGCTACCCGTACCCGGTCGGGTACGGGTACCCGTTTGCGACCCTGGTGCGGCCGGGTACGGGTAAGGAATCAAAACCCGTTTGCAACCTCTGGTCTCGGGTGGCGATGAAAATCCTGGCCGTGGGTGGCGTCCGAGGTTGGCCTATACCCTGGATCGCCAGGAGGGGGCAGTACAGCAAGTGGACAAAGCGCCATCGGTTTCCATCCGGGTGGTAGCACCCCGAATGCGCTTGGGTTTACTCTCGCTTGTTATGAGGACATCATTTAAATGGTTGAAACCATCTTAAAATCAAAACCCAACTACAGGACCCTCGTGGAAAGAAAAAAAAAGTCGTGCGGCTTTCCTCGATAAATAACCAAATTGTGATTATTACCACCCTACTAGAACACTGGCCACATTGATCAAAGGGATCCCCGCACCTTGAGATGGATGCATTTGCCTCGCCGACCAACAGGGGCGGGGGGGGGGGGAGAAGACGTCGTCGCGTGCGCCAACCTCGCGCACCATTGTGGACAACCTCAGGAGCTGCGGTGAGGAATCTCAGCTGGTCTCCACTCTCAGAACAAACGCGAGATCCGTCACCTCAACTCGTCGAATTGTCCACAAGCAACGCGGGAGAGAGCGGCTCGCACAGAACCGCTCAAACGTCTGTGCGCCCGAGCCAGACGAAAACAAAGGCCACACTCGGATCGCGAGCGGATTTGTAATCCTACGCGCAAACACTTGCACGTTCTTTAATGCTCCAGTGGAGGTGCCTTCCGCAGCAGGTGGCGTGAGCGAGCAGTTGCTGGGGCTGCGCCTTTAACGCGAATGCTCCCGTGCGAGTCGCGTGGGTCGCGTGCGATGTGAACTCGAGGCTGCTCCTCTACCCCGAACCTCCCATCCCCGAAGGGATAAAACGACCGCTCACTCCGTCGCAAGGCGCCTTTCGAGCTGCCCGGCAAAATCGTCGCAAGGCGCGTGTTTCCACGCATGCAATTCAAACGTCGACACCAATTCATATATAGAGTTAAATTAGCGAAGCACCCAGTGTACAGCTCACCAGGAATGCAAAAAAAGCATCAACTGTTACATCAAGCACGGCTGCAGGGCGGTCACGAAGTGAATTAATACACTCGGCATCGATTCCACGGCTTCTTACGCGGACGTTACAAGTATCACGAGAACGCGTCCGATCGGAGAGCGCCGCTGGGCGAGACGTCGAGCACCTGCGCCGAATGAATGAGGTGACGAGACGGGCTTGAGCAGCATCGCCGAGGACAATACACCGGCGAACGCGAGCGATTGATGAACACAATGGGCAATCGTTGTCTCTTATTGAGAAGCTCCAGGCAGTTGAAGCCGGCTGCACTTTGCCGAGGGGGTTTTACTGAACCCAACGCAAACGCAAGAGACACCCCCCAAACCCCCTTCCATGCGTGTCGCGTGCTGTGTGCGCGACACGCATGGAGGTCGCTCCCGGGATGGATTACGCGTGGCGATGACTTTCGCCGTTAAGGGAACATTTCGTACGGGTTCCCGTGTTGCCACGCGTATCGCGCACTTTTTAGATGGTCTTCTGCGGCCGTCTGGAACGTTCTCTTTCCTTCCGATATTAGGAAGCCGCTGGAGGCATGCTCTTTTAAATCGTCTAGATTTTTTTGTTGCGTTTAGTTTGTTTGTTGTCCTTACACCGCACTTCGGATTAGCACGGCTGGCTACGTGCGGTGCGAAAGAAGTGCAGCGTACACGTAGTCGTACGTGTAAAATGTACGATTACACTTGAAAGAACTTTCATTTGCTTATGCACTCAATTGAATCGAATCAATTTTATAACATTCATCGCTGAATTTGAACTTCTAAAGTAATGCTCCATTATTTAAAAAAAGTCAACATTTTTAGACGTTAATAGTTTACGCAAAGTGAACGCGCCAATCGTCAACACGGTGCCACGCGCCGCCACTCGGAGCAGGAAATGCAGGCGACGTTTCGGGAGGCGACGTCAAATTTGCTGCTTAACTGTCGGTGCCGGATTATCCCAGTAGCACAAGTAGCTACATATGTGTAGTAGCTACTACACACACGTGTAGCACAAGTAACTACATATGGAGCTACACAAGTAGCTACATGCGTAGTAGCTACTCGTGTAGTAGTAGCTACATGCATAGTAGCTACTACTACACGTGTAGTAGCTACATATGTAGTAGCTATGGGCCCCGCACTTTCAAGGGCCCCACGCTAAATGCTTTCAAGCCATCAATTCATGTTCAGTGATTCTGCACTTGCTCTATTACTATAGTACTATACCGCCTTCAACTTTTATGAACGACTGGGTGTTTAAGGTTAGCGATTTGTCGTACTATCTGGCTGTATAGCAAATGAAAAGATAGAATTACTTTACTAGGCAAGTAAAATTTTAGTGTTTTTTATATTTGTGCTTTCTTATATTTAGGGCCCCTTTATAACATATGCTACAGGCCCCGCACTAGTTTAATCCGGCATTGTTACCTGTCAACACCTCATCAGTGCTGCCTACCTTATTACAGACCAATTCAGACCTTAGTGGTCACCCCGTGCCCTTTATACATCTCAACGTTCATCCTACAAAGTCCCATCACAAGGGAGAAACACAAATAGACCAAAAAAAATACTTTTTCCCCGTATTGAAACGGCTGTACGCCGTACGGACCTGAAAACTCAATTTCCCTGTACAAGAATACAGGGTAAACCGTATGGGTTGACAGGTATGTATTTGGGGCCAAAGCAAACTCCTCCATTTCCTATCTTGGCCCCATTTTCCAGTCAATGCGAAGATGGGGGAACGTGTACAGAATGCGATTCATGGGCAGAATCCAGACTCCCCCACGAGCTGCCAATTTGCCAACGACTCCGTTTTTGCAACTCGATTCATCAACTGTTTTAACACCGCAGTGGATGTCGCGCGGCCTCTCGTGGCTTTGTTGGGGGGGGGTAAGAATGGACATGAAATCGACACGTCATTGCACCTAAAGCCGTGCAGTGTCAAGACTCTAAAGTGTCGCAGGGTTAATCTCTGTGGCCAATAATGCGTTCGCAAACACTCGGCGTGGGGACAGGGGTGACGATGCCCGCAGAACGCGACAACCCACACACGTCTTCTTGAGGCGCACTAATGCTGAAGGGGTCAGTGCAGAGTTCCGTCCGTCCGTCTGCATGTAACGCGGTGGGGGGAGGCGAGGTGACGCTTGTAAACCTGAACAAATAGACGTTAAACTTTGGAATGAAGTCACGTCGGTGTTATCGAGTTACCCTCTTAATAATTGGCCAAAGTGATCAAAGGGGATCCCCCCAGAACTTTGGAGACTCAAACCAAAGAAATATTAACCATTTACAAGTACGCAAACGCATCTCTGTGACGACAGCTGCCCGTCGGCTTGCGCACAGGAAGATACTTCTTAAGCACATCGCAGAGCACCACAGGATCCATGCGTGCGCAGGTCGTTTCTGCCTTGTCGTTGCATCCTCCCCGACGGATCGGCCCCACAAGAGGCACAATCACGTTCAGCAGATCCCCACTTAGCCCGCATCGTCACTCTCAACAAAAGCGCCTCCGCTACTCTGGGGCCATGAGACGCCGCCGTGAGTTATCAAGAGCACCACAGACGTCCCCTGCTAAGTTTGGAGCAGCGCTCACGTCCACTCGCGATCCCGAGCCAGTCGAATTCCTGCAAAGTAGTACAAGTTTAGCGACCACCGGGACACGATGATGGGCTGAACAGCGTGCTGGTCTGAACCTCCTTTCTTCGGCCGGGCGATCGACGGCCTGGCCATAGCCAACCAAGATTTGCATTCATCATCAGCCATGGTCAGTCCACTGCTGGATGAAGGCCTCACAAAGCTGCTGGCATCTCCCACGATCTTGCACGATGTACGACATGCATTACAACTCCAAAAATAGATACCTCCGCAATGTATATCGCGTTCAATATAATGAATGTTCGTAAAAAACCATCAGCAGTACTATGGGCAGGTCCAGGTACATCCCAACATGGATCGCTTTCCGCCCCCCCCCCCCCCCCCCCCCCCTCATGCATTAGGTTGCACTGCGCGTTGTTTGGCCCGGCGCGTCGTCCGACGTTTCGCTCCACATGCTGGAAAAATAGACGATGGCAGGGAATTCCAGTCTGGCCGTCGACAGGCTGTGGAGTTTAAGAGTCAAGTTCGTCCACGAGTCGTCCTTCTCGGGTGTCTGGCTGACTAGAGCAGCCATTTAGTGTTTGTCGCCCCTCACCCTCACATTTAAAAACTAAATAATATCATCAGGTCAGCCAAATGCCAAACACGATAAACCTTTAAATATAGACACAGCCAACTAACCATGCCGGTTCGTCCTCGGCGCACTTGGCACGCTCTGACTGACAAGGCGACGGTCTTCGCCTGCGTCTGCACCCTCGCTGGTTTCCTCTCCCGGCGGTGCGCCACTGCCGCCACCACCACTGCACCAGCTGCTGCAGCTGCACCAGCTGCAGCAGCAGCTGCACCAGCTACAGCAGCTGCAGCAGCAGCAGCGGGAGGAGCGGCAGGAGGCGCACACTGGCGGCTCTAGGAGGGCGTAGACTTGGCCATTGCCACGCTCCGCAAATATTTCCTCCGCTCGCAAGCCGTGACAAAACCAGTGGGGGGGGGGGGGTGATTGCCCCCTCCGTGAGACCCCAAAGAGTTGTAATTTATTGATATCAGAAATTGTTGTATTTAATGTGTTACTTTACCTTTGTTGGGCCATATTTTATAAAAAATGCTCGGCATTCTGAGAACGCACGGACTGCCGCCCCTCCCAATGTTTGGGAAGTTTCTAAAGCCGCCTCCGACTCGGCAGGCATCTGGTAATCGTCAACTAAGGTAAAAACAAATACGCGTGACGAATATGACATCACCACCGATCCCGCTAGGGAAATCAACGCTGGCACAAAAAATGCATCACCAAGTCGATCAACAAAACCCCTACACGCATGCAATACATTCAAGGGCAAACAACGTACAGGTCCGCCCAGAGCCCAGCGAGGCGTGGGTCGGAGCCGCAAGAACACGACGCAACACCTGCCCCCTCCCGAGAAACCTCACGGGCACTCGGTGCCGATGCTCGGCCACCCGGAGGAACGACCGGCGTGGTGGAGAGGGAGGCGTTCAAGACGCCCGCAAAGTGAAATTCCAAAACAACTCAACTTTCATTTTAATACCACAAGCGGTGTGCAGGTCGCTCGGCGAAATAGAGACAGCCACGATTGGTGGGAAGGACTAGCCCCGGTTGACAGCGGCGACCCATGCCGTGGAAACGTTACGACCGGGCTGGCATTGTGGTGGGTGGGGGTCGGCTGTGAACTATGACCAGGGGCTTAGTCGGCCGGGTCTGTGTGGGTTGGTGACCAAGAAAATATTTCCACAGCCGGGACACCGCATCCAGTATGCCTCACTATGGCTATCACTACTACTCGGCACATGATATCAGCGCCCGTCTATACCAGCGACCCGGAGAATACTCAGTGAAGAAATTAATCCCAACACAAGACGGTCACGAGCTCTCATGCCGATCCGGTCGCTAACCCCCGAACCCTGTGCGCGGGTGGCAATTGGCGGCGCGGTGATGCGAACCACCACGATAAGGAGCGGTGTGTGGGGGGGGGGGGGTCAAGATAAATAAATGAAACCACGAGCGATGAGCTTGCGTGTTTGGTGGGCATGGTTGGACTGTGTGAGCCGTGTGCGAGCGAGCGAGCCAGCAGGCGTGTGGGCTAGCAGGTGGGTTCACAGGTTGCCAGGCGGGCGGGCGAGCGAGCGGCCGGGCGATGAGCTTCACATGGCTTTGTCGGGCGCTGACGCGTAGCCCTGGTGGTAGGTGGGGTGCACCGGGTATGGTGGCTGAGGAGCTGGGTTTCACACGCACACACAAAGAGACAGAAGTCAGCCGCATTGGCTTGAACGGTTGGAAAAAGTGCTAATAGGGTGCTGATAGGGAGCACTTATTATGGCCAGGATGGAACACGAGCAGGTGGTGTGGCCAGCACCACACTAGGGCGTGCTGATGGTTACACACCTCATCTGAGGCTGAGTCGACCTAGGGGAGGCCCAGGACCGGTTCAGATAATCGTCACTGGTATTGGCCATGAGCGGGAATCGAACTTGGGTCACTGGGTTTGTAGCGAAGCGCGCTAACCGCTACACTACCGCTCCCCACTCACACGGACTTAGGTACCCATTCACGTACACACAAACGCACACAGCGGAGGCGCGCATGCTAGCCGGGGCTCCGTCGCCAGCAGCGGGGTTACTCACCCATGGCCGAGTCGTAGGAGGGCGGCGCCATGGGGTACGGCTGGTACGGGGGCCCCTGGGGGTTGTAAGTAGGCCCCTGCTGGGGGTACCCGGGCCCCTGGGGGTACCCGGGCCCCTGGGGGTAACCGGGCCCCTGGGGGTAACCGGGCCCTGCGGGGTAGACGGGCCCCATTGGGTAGGCGGGGTACGGCTGGGCCGGTGGGGGCCCCATCGGGGGCTGCTGGGGGTAGGCGCTCTGTCCGGGTCCCGGCTGCATGTTGAGCTGCATGTGCTCAGCTGTGACGGACAGAACGAAGACGCGCGGTCAGACACAAACAAGAACAACGCAACAACAACACGAGCAACGTTGAACAAATCCGCGAGCGTGACCAAGTCATCGCACCACCGCCAGACGGCCACACGTAATGACGCGTGGCCGGGGGCCCCACCGCCGCCTGCTGTACCGGTGGTGTAGGAGCGGAGGTTTCCCTGACGCCAGCGTCGGATGAAGCAGCAGGAGCACATGAAGCAGCAGATGGCGGTGATGACGATGACGAGGAAGACGAAGATGCTAGACGCGATCCCGGCGACCGTTCCGGGGCTGCGGTGCGAGACAGGGCGGTGCACGGGGTGACGGCAGTGAGCAGGAGTGTGAAGATGTTTTTAAATCCTTTATATTAAGTTCACTTGCTTGCTTGCTTGCGTGCTTACGACTGTGCAAATCTTTCGGTCGTTTTGTAACCCACTTCCCGTGATCCAATCGAGCTGACATTTTGCACACAGACTCGTTGTGCGTGACAATTTATTTTCGTGAAATTTTTTTCCAAAATGTTACACTTTTTAGGAATTTTTTTTTTATATTTAATTACCAATTGCTTAATGGTGGCAGGCAATCATCTGACCCATAGGTGGCAGCCATCTCAAGCCAAAGGACGAGAGGACTCGAGCCGCCACGCATATAAAGGATTTATAGTGAAAAACTTTGTTTTTACGGGTTAATTTTTTTCGTTTTTTATGCTTTCCAAATTAAGCCGGGTTCACGTTGGAGCCATCAGCTGCACCGGCAAACCATGCAAGAAAATCGCACATCCTCGTCGCATGCGACTGCTTTCGTCCACACCCGAGCGAGTAGTTGGGCAGTGAGGAAATTATGCGGGATGCGTTCAGGGTCGTAACAACCAATCGTAAATCGTCAACGTGCAGAACGTGATGAAACACGTTGCCGAGCAGCTACACAACCTGCAACCGGTTGTGCAGTTGCACAATGTTGCGTTACCGTTCAGGTGCAGCTGTCAACCAAACCCGGACAGAAGGCCGACACGGGACCAGTCGATTCTCGAGGATGGTTGGCAACTTCCCAAATCCTGAGGATTCGTCAAGTCCCCGGGAATCGAAGATAACGAGTGAATCGTGGGACAGCTCACTGGGGACATTGCGGCCTCGTTATTTGGGAGGAACTGGAGTCCACATTCTCCCCCAGCCACATTCCTCATGCTGCATAATGGGTCCTGCGGTGAAATTGCGGTTACTCCTACCCAGAAATCCCGGCACACCCACAGTCCACAGCCAAAACACTAATGTCTCGACTGAACCAAATAAGCACGTTACAATGCTACCCCAAACCACATCACCACCATTAACAGCATCGCTTCTATGATCACTGTTTCATTGCTTTTATGCCTTTATTTTGGTGATTTTTAAAAAATTTTTCGGTTTGGCCATGTTTGTTTGTTGTAGTACAGAGTTAGACTGATGGCCTTAATCTAAGTTGTCTTGTGGTTGTTGTTGTTTGACTTACATCCCACTGGGATTTTTTCACACAGTGTTGGTGTACGGTGCTTTTTCTGCAATATTTTTCTGTCTTTTCTTGGATTTTCTGTTTGCACATAGTCACTTTAAGATGTTTTCTTGTTCATGTTTTTGCTTTTTTTGTTTGTTGCGGTTGCACCCGATTCAAGAGCCGAATGGCTCACAGGGTTATACCTAATAAATGAAACTTTAAACTTGCCTCACCACCCCAAAACCCTCAACTCCGACCGCTGAACTCCAAACACTCAACCATGAATCCTGAACCCTTAACCCTGACCCACAAACCCACAAACCCTGAACCCCAAACTCCGTGCTCACTTCACGGCGAAGTAGGTGCAGTGCTTCTGCATGCGCTCGGAGATGCGCTGGCTGGACACGGAGCAGCACGAGCGCTGGTAGCAGCTGCCGCAGCACGACTCGGGGAAGATGCAGTTGATGCCACGGTGGAATGTTCCATTCTTGTCCGAGTAGCCCAGGCACTCGCGGTCTGCGGAGACTAACGGACAGAGACGCACGGAGGCACCACACGTGCAGCATTAGCGGGCAATTGCTTTTTTTCCCACACTGCACGAGCGAGCTGTGCCCCGGGGCCGTGCCCAGGCAGCCCGGCGCGGCTCAAAAGGTGCCAGGTTGGTTTTCCACTGCAGAAGCAGAGTCGTGCCGCCGACGCCACGTGCATCGAACGACGTCACGTGCATCGAACGAGTCGAGGCGCTTGTCGATGACCCTGCGACGTCATGTCCTCACCGCGTACCAATTGACGTCGCGCGATGGACGCATCGTTAGCCCCATCTGTGGCCCCGCTTGGCTAACCGAGCCAGATTCAGACATTCTGCTTGTGAGGCCAGCGCAGCACGGTTTGCTTCCGGCTCGGCAAATCGTCAGTGGAAAAGCACCCGTGCCGTGAGAGCCCCGCGCTGGCTTGGCTTGGATGTGCCAATGGATAGGGGTGCATGAGCCTCAAGGAAGCCCCAGTCACTCAGTTATCTCTGTTCTACGTCCACGAGGATTCATTTCTCCCTATAGGCGAAAATAATAACTCACCTACTTTGAGTTTGTAGAATATCGATGTGCTCTAGTTTGGCTCGAAAAGCCCAAAGGAAGATCCACTGGGTTTTATATTAAACTAGCTTTAATACCCGGCTTCGCCCGGGACTTGGATTCACCATGCCTGGCCGCCTTTGTCTCCACAGTGGCGATGTTCACACACCACACCAGTTACCCGTTTGAGGCTGAGTCGACCTAGGGGAGGCCCAGGACCGGTTCAAATAATCGTCATCGGTGGTGGCCGTGAGCTGGAATCAAACTCGGGTCGCCGGGTTCGTAGCGAAGCGCGCTAACCGCTACACTACAATGCGTTACGCTTCCACATGCGCGGGTCACGTGACAGATGTGACGTCACAGCTCACTTGCCGTGCAAACAATCTATGCATTATTGAGCTCCCCCCCCCGCAAAAAAAACAAAAGTGTATTTTATAATTGTTGCATGGTGTACAGTCTGGAAAGTACCCACATGGCAAATTTCCAGTTTGTTGCATGTCGGGAAGTACGCTAAACATTTTGAACAGACACACCTATTCACAACTTTGCCTTTATATATATGGAGGTGATGTAGGATGTCAATGAACCTTTGGTTGGCTCTGAGCACAGACAACCACCCAGCACGTTATATAACAAGAGTTTTCACCACACCAGTGTGCCTTGATGTGGCTCCAAGTGTGTGCTCAGTGACAATGGCGGAGCCAGGATTTTCAGGTAGGGGGGGGGCAACCCCTCCAGCAATGAGAAATGATAGAGGAGTTGTGAGTAAGGACTTGTTAGTGAGTAAGGAGTTGTGAGTAAGTAAGGACTTGTTAGTTAGTAAGGAGTTGTTAGTAAGTAAGGATTTGTTAGTGAGTAAGTAAGGAGTTGTTAGTAAGTAAGGACTTGTTAGTGAGTAAGGAGTTGCTAGTAAGTAAGGACTTGTTAATGAGTAAGGAGTTCTTCGTAAGTAAGGACTTGTTAGTGAGTAATGAGTTGTGAGTAAGTAAGGACTTGTTAGTGAGTAAGGAGTTGTTAGTAAGTAAGGACTTGTTAGTGAGTAAGTAAGGAGTTGTTAGTAAGGACTTGTTAGTGAGCAAGTAAGGAGTTGTTCGTAAGTAAGGACTTGTCCCTTGCTTTTTATTCGACGCATGTGCGGAGATGGCGCAGCCATCGATTGAGGGTCGAATTCGAACCGCGTTGTGTGATCGGCATCGCGCTCGCTGAAGGTGTTGATGCCTTCAGGGAACTCGTGTCCTGTATACGCAACTGCGCACAATTCTGTGAGTCGCTTATAACCGATTTGCCGTTACTTATTGCCAATTATGGACTCAGACTATTGTCCTATCATCTCATAGAGTCCTTGGCATATAATAATATGCTACACAGTGGCAGTGGGGGTCGTAAAATGTCGATTTATTACTAATAAACCCTAATGATCCGATCGAAATTAGGTATTTCGATCGGATCATGACTCCGCCAATGCTCAGTGAGATCACACCATGATAGTCTGTACCAACTATCATCTTATTCTGGACTTGAAGTTTTCGTGACTGCAAGGATCCACACTCTTGGTTCTTTCGGTAAAGTCAACAAAACTTGCTGCTGGCTCACCGGCGTTGTGATGGGCCTGGGTGTAAACCATTTCAAGGGCACCACCAGTGACAAGCCATCCCCTATGCCCACAAGGCGAGCATTAGTCGTCTGCCAGTAGGCGAGCACTGATCGTTCGTGTGTCATCCCAATTTCAGTAATGTCTAGAATTTGGCAAATTGGCGACATGATGCCGGCACACAGCGGCGTTCTCAATTTCGCGTAACGCTGGAGGGGGGGCAGGGGGAGGTATTTAACGTCCACGCTGAGTGAATCAGACAGGGAGATCGTAGCCGTTCCACCGCTGACGACTGAGCCGCAAAGACGCCACGGCATTCACCGGGGACGACTGTCGCCACCGGGGATCGAATCTCGAACATCTGCGACAAGCGGGCAAAGCGCAAACGTTGAGCCACGGGCCAGGCGCCGACGTATAACCAACCTCGTGTGGCTCCGGACACGTGCGCGTTTGTGTGTTGAACACCTAATGTCGCACTCATCTTCTTGGTTCTTTCGGTAAAGTCACCCACCTTAAATATACGCTGCCAAGCCTGGTGGTGTTCATTCAGACGCTGTCTTTCCGACAGACCTGTTCGTCACCTGAGGACGGCTGCTGAAACGTCGTGAGAATTGTATTTTAAAATGTTAAATTTTTATTATTTTATTATTTCCCTTCTACGTGACTTTACCGAAAGAACCAAGACGATGATTCCCTGCAGTCACAAAAGCTTTAAATCGAAATTTAATGTCGCACTCTTAGTTTTTTTCGGTAAAGTCACGTAGTAATAAATAAATAATACAAATAAATAATAAACCTTATAGAAATAAAATAATAAATCACGACGTTTCGGAGGCAACACAAGTCTCCGTCATCCGGTGGGACCGTCACAGCTAAAATTTACTGTATCAAGTGACTTCACCGAAAAAACCTAAGCGTATGAATCCTTGCAGTCGCGAAAGCTTCAAATCTAGAACTAATATCGCCACCGCACGCACTAAACCCATGATCGTCTGGGAGGTGCGGGAAATGACAACAAACCAAACGCACACAACGCACATTTCATGGAATGAGTGGGGGGATTTTAGAGTGCGCAAGCAGCTTCCTAACATCGGAAGCAAAGAACGTTCCAGACGGCCGCAGCAGCAGCAGCGAATCTGAAAACGCCACGCGGCCTGCAGCCAAAAGCTGCTGCTGATGTAAATTTCGATTTAAAGCTTTCGTGACTGCAGGGATTCGTCTTCTTGGTTCTTTCGGTAAAGTCACGTAGAATGGAATAAAATAAAACATAATAAAATAATATAATATTTCTCACACTGATGACGATGACCGGAGTTAGCGTGGTGGTTCATGCTCATTGAAGACATCAGCGAGGTATCCGTGGTTCATTCGCGGCAAGCGCTGCGTGTGTATGTGTCTGTAATAAGTGCGACCTCGTAACGTAAATCGTTGGGCAACGGGAAGCCGATGGAGGCTCAAGCGGGCACATCACAGGGCCACCGCCAAAGCAACTCTCTCGTCTCCGCCATCAAGGCACAGCGCAGAAATCGCAGCCACGACAACAATCGAAATAACAACAACTGCTGCTGCAACAACAACAACAACAGCACCACCACCACAACTGTGTAACGTCAAACGCAGCGGAAATAACTCAACACCACCACCACCGTCAGCAACCTCCACTGTTGCAGCATCAACCGCACTGAAACGACAGCCCCAGCAGCAGCTACTACAGCCGCAACCCTCACCACCAAACGAGCAACAACTGAAACAACAACAACAACAACCGTAGGAGCAACAACAACAACTGTAGTAGCAGCAGCAGCAGCTGTTGTGTGGGAATTGCGTGAATTGTATCGGGGCTATGTCAACACCGCGGCGAGGTGGGAACCCTGCCCAGACCCCCCACCCCCACTTAGCTCACACCACACCGGCTCAATCCCAATAACCCCATACAACAGTGGGACCCTGCCCAGACCCCCCTCCCCCACTAATCTCACACCACATCGGCTCAATCCCAATAACCCCATACAACAGTGGGACCCTGCCCAGACCCCCCTCCCCCACTAATCTCACACCACATCGGCTCAATCCCAATAACCCCATACAACAGTGGGACCCTGCCCAGACCCTCACCCCCTCCACTAATCTCACACCACACCGGCTCAATCCCAATAACCCCATACAACAGTGGGACCCTGCCCAGACCCCCCACCCCCACTAATCTCACACCACACCGGCTCAATCCCAATAACCCCATACAACAGTGGGACCCTGCCCAGACCCCCCCTCCCCCACTAATCTCACACCACATCGGCTCAATCCCAATAACCCCATACAACAGTGGGACCCTGCCCAGACCCCCCCTCCCCACTAATCTCACACCACATCGGCTCAATCCCAATAACCCCATACAACAGTGGGACCTTGTCCAGAACCCCACTAATCTCACACCACATCGGCTCAATCCCAATAACCCCATACTACAGTGGGACCCTGCCCAGACCCCCCCCTCCCCCACTAATCTCACACCACATCGGCTAAATCCCAATAACCCCATACAACAGTGGGACCCTGCCCAGACCCTCACCCCCTCCACTAATCTCACACCACATCGGCTCAATCCCAATAACCCCATACAACAGTGGGACCCTGCCCAGACCCCCCCCCCCCACTAATCTCACACCACACCGGCTCAATCCCAATAACCCCATACAACAGTGGGACCCTGCCCAGACACCCCCCCCCCCCATCTCACACCACACCGGCTCAATCCCAATAACCCCATACAACAGTGGGACCCTGCCCAGACCCCCCCTCCCCCACTAATCTCACACCACACCGGCTCAATCCTAATAACCCCATACAACAGTGGGACCTCTGCCCAGACCCCCCCCCCACTCTCACACCACATCGGCTCAATCCCAATAACCCCATACAACAGTGGGACCCTGCCCAGACCCCCCTCCCCCACTAATCTCACACCACATCGGCTCAATCCCAATAACCCCATACAACAGTGGGACCCTGCCCAGACCCTCACCCCCTCCACTAATCTCACACCACACCGGCTCAATCCCAATAACCCCATACAACAGTGGGACCCTGCCCAGACCCCCCACCCCCACTAATCTCACACCACACCGGCTCAATCCCAATAACCCCATACAACAGTGGGACCCTGCCCAGACCCCCCCTCCCCCACTAATCTCACACCACATCGGCTCAAT
This sequence comes from Lethenteron reissneri, assembly GCF_015708825.2. Lineage (NCBI taxonomy): Eukaryota > Metazoa > Chordata > Hyperoartia > Petromyzontiformes > Petromyzontidae > Lethenteron > Lethenteron reissneri. Next base: position 8,089,079 of record NC_083829.1, read on the forward strand.
CCCAATAACCCCATACAACAGTGGGACCCTGCCCAGACCCCCCCCTCCCCACTAATCTCACACCACATCGGCTCAATCCCAATAACCCCATACAACAGTGGGACCTTGTCCAGAACCCCACTAATCTCACACCACATCGGCTCAATCCCAATAACCCCATACTACAGTGGGACCCTGCCCAGACCCCCCCCTCCCCCACTAATCTCACACCACATCGGCTAAATCCCAATAACCCCATACAACAGTGGGACCCTGCCCAGACCCTCACCCCCTCCACTAATCTCACACCACATCGGCTCAATCCCAATAACCCCATACAACAGTGGGACCCTGCCCAGACCCCCCTCCCCCACTAATCTCACACCACACCGGCTCAATCCCAATAACCCCATACAACAGTGGGACCCTGCCCAGACACCCCCCCCCCCCCATCTCACACCACACCGGCTCAATCCCAATAACCCCATACAACAGTGGGACCCTGCCCAGCCCCCCCCTCCCCCACTAATCTCACACCACACCGGCTCAATCCCAATAACCCCATACAACAGTGGGACCCTGCCCAGACCCCCCCCCCCCCCCACTAATCTCACACCACACCGGCTCAATCCCAATAACCCCATACAACAGTGGGACCCTGCCCAGACCCCCCCTCCCCCACTAATCTCACACCACATCGGCTCAATCCCAATAACCCCATACAACAGTGGGACCCTGCCCAGACCCCCCCTCCCCACTAATCTCACACCACATCGGCTCAATCCCAATAACCCCATACAACAGTGGGACCTTGTCCAGAACCCCACTAATCTCACACCACATCGGCTCAATCCCAATAACCCCATACTACAGTGGGACCCTGCCCAGACCCCCCCCTCCCCCACTAATCTCACACCACATCGGCTAAATCCCAATAACCCCATACAACAGTGGGACCCTGCCCAGACCCTCACCCCCTCCACTAATCTCACACCACATCGGCTCAATCCCAATAACCCCATACAACAGTGGGACCCTGCCCAGACCCCCCTCCCCCACTAATCTCACACCACACCGGCTCAATCCCAATAACCCCATACAACAGTGGGACCCTGCCCAGACACCCCCCCCCCCATCTCACACCACACCGGCTCAATCCCAATAACCCCATACAACAGTGGGACCCTGTCCAGACCCCCCCTCCCCCACTAATCTCACACCACACCGGCTCAATCCTAATAACCCCATACAACAGTGGGACCTCTGCCCAGACCCCCCCCCCCCCACTCTCACACCACATCGGCTCAATCCCAATAACCCCATACAACAGTGGGACCCTGCCCAGACCCCCCTCCCCCACTAATCTCACACCACATCGGCTCAATCCCAATAACCCCATACAACAGTGGGACCCTGCCCAGACCCTCACCCCCTCCACTAATCTCACACCACACCGGCTCAATCCCAATAACCCCATACAACAGTGGGACCCTGCCCAGACCCCCCACCCCCACTAATCTCACACCACACCGGCTCAATCCCAATAACCCCATACAACAGTGGGACCCTGCCCAGACCCCCCCTCCCCCACTAATCTCACACCACATCGGCTCAATCCCAATAACCCCATACAACAGTGGGACCCTGCCCAGACCCCCCCTCCCCACTAATCTCACACCACATCGGCTCAATCCCAATAACCCCATACAACAGTGGGACCTTGTCCAGAACCCCACTAATCTCACACCACATCGGCTCAATCCCAATAACCCCATACTACAGTGGGACCCTGCCCAGACCCCCCCCCCTCCCCCACTAATCTCACACCACATCGGCTAAATCCCAATAACCCCATACAACAGTGGGACCCTGCCCAGACCCTCACCCCCTCCACTAATCTCACACCACATCGGCTCAATCCCAATAACCCCATACAACAGTGGGACCCTGCCCAGACCCCCCTCCCCCACTAATCTCACACCACACCGGCTCAATCCCAATAACCCCATACAACAGTGGGACCCTGCCCAGACACCCCCCCCCCCCCATCTCACACCACACCGGCTCAATCCCAATAACCCCATACAACAGTGGGACCCTGCCCAGACCCCCCCTCCCCCACTAATCTCACACCACACCGGCTCAATCCTAATAACCCCATACAACAGTGGGACCTCTGCCCAGACCCCCCCCCACTCTCACACCACATCGGCTCAATCCCAATAACCCCATACAACAGTGGGACCCTGCCCAGACCCCCCCTCCCCCACTAATCTCACACCACACCGGCTCAATCCCAATAACCCCATACAACAGTGGGACCCTGCCCAGACCCCCCCCCTCCCCCACTAATCTCACACCACACCGGCTCAATCCCAATAACCCCATACAACAGTGGGACCCTGCCCAGACCCCCCCCTCCCCCACTAATCTCACACCACACCGGCTCAATCCCAATAACCCCATACAACAGTGGGACCCTGCCCAGACCCCCCCCTCCCCCACTAATCTCACACCACACCGGCTCAATCCCAATAACCCCATACAACAGTGGGACCCTGCCCAGACCCCCCCCTCCCCCACTAATCTCACACCACATCGGCTCAATCCCAATAACCCCATACAACAGTGGGACTCTGTTGTGTGGGGTTATCGGGTTTAAAGGCCCAGGCAGGGACATGGAGACCTGCGTCTCGCACCCAAGGGCCCCCTGGGGGTGGGGACTCAACTCTCACCTCATGAGGCTTGGACCACGACCCGGCAGCCTGGTCCCAAGGACCCCAGCATGGACCCCCTAGCCACCACCATCACCATCACCACCACCATCACCACCATCACCACCACCACCACCACCATCATCACCACCACCACCATCACCACCACCACCATCACCACCACCATCACCACCATCACCACCACCATCATCACCACCACCACCATCATCACCACCACCACCATCACCACCACCATCACCACCACCATCACCACCACCATCACCACCACCACCACCATCACCACCACCATCACCACCACCATCACCACCATCACCATCACCACCACCACCCCCCCCCCCGTTGTTACCTTCGCCGTGGGCGGCCACAAAGCAGAGCAGGGCGAAGACGAGAAGCGGCGGCGGTGCCGGCATCGCGTCCACGCGGCGTCTCCCCCTCCTCCCCCCGCCGCCTCTCCCGAATATTCCGACGAGAACACCACCACCCACCACCACTACTACCAGCACCACTACCCACTACTACCACCACTACCACCCACCACCACCACGACCACCCACCACTACCACCACCACTACCAGCACTACCACCACGACCACCCACCACTACCACCACCACTACCGTCTACTACCACCCACCACTACCACCACCACCACTACCAGCACCACTATCCACTACCACCACCACCACAACCCCCGTGCGCCTCTCCCCGCCTATCTCCTGCCGCCGCCGCTGCTAGAGGCCTCTCGTCTCCCTCCTACCCACACAGCCACCACCACCACCACCCCCAGAGTCTTCTCCCGACTCAGAGCTCGCCTCGCCTGCTCCTCCCGTAAGCGTGCCGCCTCCCTCGCCCCTCTCTCGCACTCTCACCGCCAATATCTCTCCTCTACTCTCTCTCCACTCTCCCCTGGACTCTCTCCTCGCTCTCTCCCCTGGATTATCTCTCTCCTCGCTCTCTCCCCGCCAATCTATCTACTCTCCTCTACTCTCTATCCCTCCTCGCTCTCTCTCGACTCTCTCCACGCTCTCTCTCGACGCTTCACTCGACTCTCCCCTGCACTCTCTCCACTCTCGACTCTCCCCTGGACTCTCTCTCCTCGCTCTCTCTCCACTCTCTCCTCGCTCCCCTCGACTCTCCACTGCACTCTCCCCTCCACTCTCCACTGCACTCTCTCTCCACTCCCCCCTGCACTCTCCACTCTCCCCTGGACTCTCTCTCTCCTCGCTCTCTCTCCACTCTCCCCTGGACTCTCCTCTCTCCACTCTCCCCGCGTCTCCTCCGCTATCGCTGCCTCGACTGCCCACGACTCCCCCCGCTCCCCCCCCACCCCCCACCGTTTGCTTTGAGGTGGTCACGTGGCCTCGGCCTCGCGCTCTCATTGGCGAAGGCGAGAGCGACGTCACTCGCCGCGGTACGCACTTCCGCTCCGGGGGTCGCGCGCGACGCCACGTGACCGCGAGTGGGGTTAATTAGCCTCGTGAATATTCATGAGGGTGGCTGGGCTCATGAATATTCATGAGGGTGGCTGGGCTCATGAATATTCACGAGGGTGGCTGGGCTCATGAATATTCATGAGGGTGGCTGGGCTCATGAATATTAACGAGGGTGGCTGGGCTCATGAATATTAACGAGGGTGGCTGGGCTCATGAATATTAACGAGGGTGGCTGGGCTCATGAATATTAACGAGGGTGGCTGGGCTCATGAATATTAACGAGGGTGGCTGGGCTCATGAATATTAACGAGGGTGGCTGGGCTCATGAATATTAACGAGGGTGACTGGCCTCATGAATATTAGCTAGGGTGACTGACTTCATGAATATTAACGAGGGTGGCTGGCCTCCGGCGTGAGTAGGTTAAACGTTGAGTTTTATAAGGGCACCACGGGGTGACCAGCCCATCCCCACCCAGCCCCACCCCTCCCACCCCCCACCCAGCCCCACCCAGCCCCTCCCCACCCTCCCCCTCCCCACCCAGCCCCTCCCTCCCCACCCTCCCCTCCCCACCCAGCCCCTCCCTGCACGACGGACGGACACAAGAATCCCCTGTGGGCTGGTGTTACCAGGAGGTTCCTATCAGTAAAATTGTCTTCTAAGAAACCGGTCCCTGGTGCCAAAAAGGTTGGGGACCGCTGCCCTCTCGCGCCCTCCGCACGCAGTGTCCGCTGCCCCCTAGCGCCCTCCGCTGCCCCCTAGCGCCCTCCGCACACAGTGACCGCTGCCCCCTAGCGCCCTCCGCTCGCAGTGTCCGCTGCCCCCTAGCGCCCTCCGCTGCCCCCTAGCGCCCTCCGCACACAGTGACCGCTGCCCCCTAGCGCCCTCCGCTCGCAGTGTCCGCTGCCCCCTAGCGCCCTCCGCTGCCCCCTAGCGCCCTCCGCACACAGTGCCCGCTGCCCTCTAGCGCCCTCCGCTCGCAGTGTCCGCTGCCCTCTAGCGCCCTCCGCACACAGTGTCCGCTGCCCCCTAGCGCCCTCCGCACAGTGTCCGCTGCCCCCTAGCGCCCTCCGCTCGCAGTGTCCGCTGCCCTCTAGCGCCCTCCGCACACAGTGTCCGCTGCCCCCTAGCGCCCTTCGCACGCAGTGTCCGCTGCCCCCTAGCGCCCTCCGCACACAGTGTCCGCTGCCCTCTAGCGCCTTCCGCACGCAGTGTCCGCTGCCCCCTAGCGCCCTCCGCACGCAGTGTCCGCTGCCCTCTCGCGCCCTCCGCACACAGTGTCCGCTGCCCTCTCGCGCCCTCCACACACAGTGACCGCTGCCCCCTAGCGCCCTCCGCACACAGTGTCCGCTGCCCTCTCGCGCCCTCCGCACACAGTGACCGCTGCCCCCTAGCGCCCTCCGCACACAGTGTCCGCTGCCCTCTCGCGCCCTCCGCACACAGTGACCGCTGCCCCCTAGCGCCCTCCGCACACAGTGTCCGCTGCCCTCTCGCGCCCTCCGCACACAGTGACCGCTGCCCCCTAGCGCCCTCCGCACACAGTGTCCGCTGCCCTCTCGCGCCCTCCGCACACAGTGACCGCTGCCCCCTAGCGCCCTCCGCACACAGTGTCCGGCACGACGCTCGTGCCCCCTGGTGGCGTCACGCTGCGGCCCGCGAGCTGCTCCACGTCGTGGGTGGTGGTGGTGGCTCCTTCCTAGCTCACCCGGGGACCTTGTCGGTGAGTGCGAGTTGGGTGATAAAGTTGGGTGATTGTTTAAGTTGGGTGATTGTTTGAGTTGGGTGATTGTTGAAGTTGGGTGATTGTTTAATAGGGGATGATCCCCTATTAAGAGTGAAACGTGGCTTCGTTTCCCACGGTTTAAATCCCTTACCGTAACTTACCTGGTTACCTTGACATATTCCTTACCTGGTTACCTTGACGACAGATTCCTTATCTGGTTACCTAGATGACAGGTCGCTTACCTGGTTACTTAGACGACAGATCCCCTACCTGGTTACCTAGACGACAGATCCCCTACCTGGTTACCTCAACGACAGAGCCCCTACCTGGTTATCTAGACGACAGATCCCCTACCTGGTTACGTCAACGACAGATCCCCTACCTGGTTACCTAGACGACAGAGCCCTTGCCTGGTTACCTAGACAACAGATCCCCTACCTGGTTACCTAAACGACAGATCCCCAACCTGGTTACCTCAACGACAGATCCACTACCTGGTTACCTATACGACAGAGCCACTACCTGGTTACCTAGACGACAGATCCCCTACCTGGTTACCTAGACAACAGAGCTGGCTACATTCGCATGCCGGTCCTTGCCGTCGGCATCGTCGCGAGCCGATGAACCCACCACATGGCCACCTCGCAGCGCCGCGCTCACAGCAGCAAGACTCCAGCCTGATGATTGCTCATTTTTGCTTTTATTGCGACCGCGCCAGCGCTGACGGTGAAGGCCCACTACTCACCGGGTGTGCACCACGGCCCCAGGTGAGCTCCTCACCTGGCCAATTGCCTCGGTAACGGACCCGTCACCCCGTTAACAATTTAACAGACGCATTGCCGAGTTCGGTTGACAAATCCATCATCTGTTTACCCAGGTGACACACGAGTTGCCCGGTTGCCAAGGTGACAGGTGCATTACCCAGGTGACAGATCCGTTACCTGGTTACCTAGGCAACAGACCCGTCACCCAAGCAACAAAACCCATTACTTGCTTAACCAAGCGATAGACCCGTCACCTGGTTACCCAGGTGACGGGTCCATTACCTGGTCACCATGGAAACAGATGGGTAAACCCCACACACTCCGGTGACCGTCAGCGACCGTAAATGTTGACGGTCGACCGCAATAAACGCGCCCTGACCTGGCACCCGCGTCCCGCCACTCTCGAAATCAGTGTCCGACCGGCGCCGTGGAATGCCCCACTCACCATCGTCAACTCCTAGCGACGACGGTGAATGGGGCATGAGTGGTTGATGCGCGCCGATGGGTTGCCACCTTCAAACGAAAATAACGGGACCTATTGCGGGAACAAGAAGAATGTCCCCCCCGCCCGCCCGCCCCACTCACCCTAGCATAGCAGGTCGAAAGTTACCAACATTTTGGGGAAATTTTCCTGCATATTACCAATTTCTGCACTATTATGACAACTCGCCCGATGATGCTGGGTGTAATTACCAGCGGAAGGTCGTATTCAAAATTGTAAATGTTGTGGATTTACTCTCCAACGCACCGGTGGGCTTAAGTAGTAACTAATTGGCGTTTTGTTTACGTGACAAACCTTACTGGCTGTGTTGGGTGGTGGAGGGTTACGACACATTTATACTTACGCGATCTAACCCAAAAACCTTTATCATGAATATTGGTCGCAAAAGCCTACGTGTTAAATGACTAATTTCTGTTCGGTGCCATCGATTGAGGTAGGAATTTTTTTAACAAAAATCAAATGCTTTAGGGCAAAGTGGTCCCAACATCGCCAATTCCAGGCCCCAACAAGATAGACATCTTGGCTAGGTCCCAACACCAGCAGGCGAGGCCCTAGGCAGGCGTGGCCAGGCTGTTATGGCCGTTTGAGGCGAGGGGATCTTTCCTCCTCCCAGGGGTCGAGTGAAGCCGTGCCAGGTCAGGCCGCTTCCGCACTACAGCTACAGCTACAACCCTACAGGCGTGCGTCTCAAGCCTCCGCGCGCGACGCGTGTTTTCCCAATCAGATGCAGCTCTCTACTGCAGGGGCACCGATCGGGATCGGGGAACCCGTGCAGGCCCGAACCAGAAACCACAACATGCAGAGAGACAAGGCTGGGAGGGTTCCGCGTGCAACGTGGTGGTCGCGTGGCAAGCGCCCCTGCACACCCAAGGCACTTGGATGGGAGTCGCGCCTTTCCTGCCGTTTGTGGGCACCGTGCACCTTTGCGTGTTGGAATTTCTGACTGCGTTTACATGGGGGGGCCACGCGGCGGAGGCTTAGGAGGCAGGTTCAAGCGTAGAGGTCCGGGTCCACAGTTCGCGATTCTCACAGAGCGACACGTTCGGTGCTCGCTTGGACAGCCGTCGGTCCGGGCGTCGCTCGGATCGTCGGCCGCGAAACGTTCGCTGGGATGGTCGAGCGAGTGGTGGCGGAGTGACACGATTGGTGGTGTTCATCTCTTCGGCGAAATTAGTGACGAATATATTCCGCGGGGTGCGCGCGCGGCTCTTTAATTGCAGAGTCATAGGATGACTCTATGAAGAGATTGACAAGAGCTCGTGGATTTTCTGACTTGACGATAACGGAAGGGGGAATTGCGCGCCCCTCACACCACAAGCTATTCCCCTTGAGCGTTTAACTCAACGTTTGGCATTAGTCAGCCAGTCTAAGGGAGAATGGCGACGTGAAATTCACAGCCTCCACGCGGGTCGTCATTGCCCGCGCTAAGACTGGGACTCACGCGACCCACTCCGTCTCCATCGACGCCCGAGCGGAGACATAGGCGACGGTCGCTCTGTGCGAACCGCGCGGCACGGACCGGACCGCGGTGATTGTGGTGATGGTGGTGGTGGCGCTGGTTGAGTGAGAAGATGCCGCCGGGTCCTAGCGCCAAACCCACGGCATCCGAGTGGACACATACATTTCGATTTAAAGCTTTCGTGACTGCAGGGATTCATCTTCTTGGTTCTTTCGGTAAAGTCACGTAGAAGGGAAGTAATAAAATAATAAAAATGAAACATAATAAAATACAATTCTCACGACGTTTCGGCCACAATGCAAGCAGCCGTCTTCAGGTGAAGAACAAGTCTGTCGGCGAGACAGCGCTGTCTCACAAGTCTGTCGGGGAGACAGCGCTGTCTCCTCGACAGACCTGGTCTTCACCTGAGGACGGCTGCTTGCGTTGTGGCCGAAACGTCGTGAGAATTATTTTATTATGTTTTATTTTTATTATTTTATTATTTCCCTTCTACGTGACTTTACCGAAAGAACCAAGAAGATGGACACATACAGTGCACCCGCAAAATGGGCCACGGCTCCCCACGTGTTTGTGTGCGAACTGTACGGTCAACAATTGTGTTTAGTGATGGTAGTGCACACTGTATGTTTGACGTTGTTGTTGTTGTTGCTTAGGATTGCTTTGTTACGATTTGTAATGGATTTTTGGGTTTGGCCACGTGATGCCCTGGCCACATTTGTGTCGATAACACCCTCCCCGCCACCTAACGACACAAATGTGGCCAGATCGTTACGTGGGCCTCACGCGAATTTCATTTCTGAATCCTGATGCTATGGCTGCATAAACAGCTACGTGATACATTGTTTGGGATTGTAACGGTGAAAAGGCACAAAGCGAGGAGCAGCGCTCCAATGTCTGCGCACTGAGCAGCCACGAGCATCCCACCAATCAGAGCGATCCAACACGTCCCTCTTCCCTTTCTAGATTTGAAGTTTTCGTGACTGCAAGGATCCATACTCTTTGGTTCTTTTGGTAAAGTCAGCTCCCCCTCCCCTTATTCCCCCCCCCCACCGCCCTCTTCGATTTATATAAACGCCTTAACTCCGGCTTCTCTCCCACTTCAGTAAAAAAAAAATCTTGCTGTGGTTGTCACACCTGATGATGATTGCTTGTGTTGCAATCGAAACGTCGTGATTTTTTTTATTTTTTTTATTTTACCTTTTCACCTACGTGACTTTACCGAAAGAACCAAAGAGTACGTTCCTTCCCATAATGCTTTGCTGTTAGCGTAGGCTTGGTACCCACTGCTCTGTGCCAAATGGTCGACTGCCGGGCGCATTTTTATTTCGACCGCCCAAACGGACCGCTTTGGTAAACATCCGTGGGATCGCCGTGCTGATTGGTGTGGCCGCTAAACAGAGCCGGTTTAAAGGAGCCTTGAGGTCACCTGATGAAGGCACTGGGGCAAAACAAATCTCGACTTCTCCCGCAACGAAATCGAATCGTGCGCGCGTAGCGTTCCAGCGAGAGCACGTGCACACGTGTGTGCGTGCGTGAATGCGTAAACATGCGTGTGCGCGCAGTAGGCATGTAACAGTTCACCCCACCTCCCCCGCGATTTGACAAATTGTACGAGTTCGCCGTCACGATGCGGTTTTCACCAACCGATTGTTTTTTTTATCCATCTCAAATCGTCTGTCTAGTTCGGGCCATCTCACGCGTAATGACTGTAACCCAACACAAATCTTCGCATAAAACGTTTAACAAAACCAAAGTGATCGGCTTCTTAGTTGACGGATCCCTGAATCATTGCATGCCTATCGCGCGTGAGAGCGTGCGTGTGTGTGTGCGAGTGCGTGCGTGCGTGTGTGTGTGTGTGCGAGTGCGTGCGTGCGTGCGTGCCGCCGATCACTGGCACGTGTTGTAGACGGTGATCTGGCGGTTGATGGCGTGCAGGATGGCTTGCATCTTCTCCTCGAGTCCGTCCAGCGAGCGAGCCTTGTCCTCCAGCGCCTGCTCGTTCCTCTCGTACTGCTCTTCCAGGTCTGCTCCCACGAGCAACGAGGGCGACGCCGGTGAGACGGGACACACGGGGAACAACACCGCAGCATCGTCGCTCAGAAAATCGCAGCCGAGCTGCTCACCCCCGGGCGGGGCGATCGCGCATGGCACGGCCTGGTTTTCCACCGGCTCTTTGCCGTGGCGAGCCAGATCCAAGCCGTGACTCGCTGGCCTCAAAATCTGGCTCGGAGCCAAGCAGGGCCAGGGGCGGGGCTAGCGGTGCGTTCAATGCGCGCGACGTCTAAACAAGTGAAGATAATCCAACATCAACAAAGGAGAGCGAGTGTGTGCGCCCTGTTTGGAACAATCAGGCTGGCCTGCCTATGATCCATCCTGGGTTTGACCAGACTGGATTGTGTGAGGAGCTCACACATCCTTGGCTTCTGTTTGGCTGGATAGAAGGGCCTAAATGGGAGCCGCACGGGCTGGAGAAGAGATGGGGTGATATGGTACAGAAGGATGTGGGGCTGAGTGCACTTGCTGATGACTGGTACCAGCGGTGTCATGATCGACCTCTATTGAGGAGGCTCGTGAAGGATGCTACTGGACAAGTGGAGGCAGTTGCCCTCCAACAACAACGGAGGGCAAAGGAGTGACGCTCACAACAATGAGTGGAGCGCTGGGTGGCTAAAATGCAGCAAATTAGCACGTTGCAGCTGCTAGTCAGCACAGTGACCTGCCAACAGCGAGCCTTCGACACTTCACGTGGCCTCAAAGCGCACTTAGCCTGGCACAAGCGCCGTGGTGACGTCACCGCCACTTAGTGGCAAATGGTGGCTTTTGTCTGAGTAAGTGTGTCTGTGAGTTCAGTTTGAGCGTGTGTGCGAGTGTAGGCATCACCACATCGACGCTACACATGGCGTATATCAGCGGAATGGCTGTTTCTTCAGTGGAATAAAAATAACCAATGCCTCCTAAGTCGCGGCAGGCTCCTGGCACGGGCTCCATTGTACAGTGGGAGAGAAGTTTAGTTTGGGTCGATAGTCCACAAAGAGGTACCCATTGTATCGACCCCAGAGGAATGATGGGTTGAGTCAACCACGACCTTTCCTTGCTGAGCCGCCCGTTCTACCGCTGGGCCACTTGGCCCGCTAAAAAACACAATTTCCTAAACCACCCAAATCTATAAAGCAACGGTAAACCCGCAGCAAATTCCTCACGAGTTTCACACAACCTCCGAGCAAAGCATCAGCAAGATAAAATTACCCATGAGCCTCTGCAGCTTGTCCTGTGCACCGGTGAGGAGTTTGCGGGCCTGATCGCGCAGGGCCTCGGCTCGCTGGCGCGCCGTGGTGGCGCCGTCCGCCTTGCTTCGAGCCTGCGTCTCCAGCAAGCCGAACTTCTCCCTCAGCTCCCCGCCTAGGATCTGGGGACCGGCGGATGGGGGACACGGGGAGAGAAGAGGAGAGGGTGCGGCGCGATTGGGGGATGGCGCCGACGCGAATGGCACGACCGCAACTACCGCAACTACCGCAACAACCGTGACAACCGCGAACGACGCCCGACCGTGGCGACAACCTCGCCCCCGCGGCGACCGCCGCCCGCGGTGCTGGGGTCGGTACCTGCTTGGCTTCGTCGGCGCGGAGCTTGGCGTTCCCCGCGGCCTTGTCGGCGCGCGTGCCGGCCATGGCGGCCTGGCTGCTCTTGATCTTGAGCGCCGCGACGGCGTCGTCGAGGCGCGCCGCGCGCTCTGCCGCCTCGCGCAGACGCTGCTCCGCGGAGTCCGTCTCCGACGCGATCTGGACGTGGGGTGGAGGGAGCGGGGGGTGGGGGAGAGGACGGAGGAGCGTGGCAGTGCCACGGTGGCGAGATGTTAACTGCCTCGCCTGGTCGCGGGTTCGATGCCAATGCTGACGGCTGCTGGTGTATATTTTGAGTTTGCGTGTCTCTCTGCACGTGATCGCGCGGAATTGTTCTCCGGCTTCTCCGGTTTTTCCATCCGCAATCAGAATCGACGTGCTTTGAGAGCATTTGGCTGCTATAAATGTCCACGAGATGATAAGCCACTTCGTTGAGCTATCATTTGTGGCACGTGCTCGCTAACAGCACTTGCCCCAACGGTCTGTTCAGGCTATACGGGGGATCTTTATCTTAGTCTTTATGTGTGCATGTGTGTGTGCATGTGCTGACCGATGCCAGTGTGTTCTGCGCCCCTTGGATGTCTCCCTTCGCCTGATTGATCGCCTCTTGCGCCGCTTTCTGCGCCATCTCCGCATCCTCCAGTGCCCCCTTCACTCCCTCCGCCGTCGCCAACACGTCATCGGCACGCGTCCTGCGAACACGCGCGCACGCACAACAACACGCGTGTACGCATTGTACGCACGCCCACGCGCGGGCAGAAGTGCAAAATGCGTGGCTGTGGATCGCAGTGTCACTGCGTGCCGGTCGCTCTGTCGCTCCCACGACTCTCCGCCCTTCGCTCGGCATCGCGTTCCTCGTTGTCGGCGGCGACACGGCCCAGCGCTCGTCGCGTGTTGCGGAAGGTCCGCGGTTAGGCGACGACCGGCTGGCCGCTCCTGGTCGATTACCGCGTGCGAGCAAAGCGTAAAAATAAAAACACCGCGCGCCGCCTGCTTCACGGCGACCATTGAAGATGCCGTGATGCCATCGCGTGCCGGCGTCGCGGTCCGAGTTTGCCAAAGTTTAAAAAACGTCCTCCGCAAACTCCTCAATTGGGACGACACGAAATTCCGTCACAGTTCCTATGATTGCTTTTTCATTGCTTTCATGGCTTTATTTTGGTGATTTCGAAAAGTGTATTGGTTTAGCCATGTTTGTTTGTTGTAGTACAGAGTTAGACTGATGGCCTTAATCTAAGTTGTCTTGTGGTTGTTGTTGTTGTTTGACTTGCATCCCACTGGGATTTTTGCACACAGCGTTGGTGTACGGTGTTTTTTCTGCAATATTTTTGCTGTCTTTTCTTGGATTTTCTGTTTGCACTTAGTCACATATTCACTTTAAGATGTTTTTTGTTCATGTTTTTGTTTTTTTGTTTGTTGCGGTTGCACCCGATTCAAGAGCTGAATGGCTCACAGGGCTATACCTAATAAATGAACTTGAACTTGAACAGCGACGTTGCTGCCCACCCCGCCCGCCCCCCCCGTACGAAAGCACCGCAGCCTGTGCCGCGTGCCAAACACGGCGAGACGACCACCCTGCGCCATGACGACGGACGGCGGCGCCCGCTCTCCCATCGTCAACCGTCTATTGCGGCGTCGGCGCCCTCACTTGGCGTCGCGCGCCTCCTGCAGGAGGCTGTTGGCGTCGGCGATGTCGCCGCTCGTCTGCGCCAGGATGGCGTCCACGTTGGCGAGGTCGGCGACGCGCCGCTTGATCTCGGCCGCCAGCTCGTGCGTCTGCTCGGCCGACGCCGGCACGCTCAGCTCCAGCACGCGGTTCGACACCAGCTCGATGTCGTCGGGGCTGGCGCTGTCCTCTGCGCGCGGGTCAACGGAGAAGCATGGGCGAGGAGTTACGGCGGACAGGGGGTAGAGGGATGGTGAGAGATTCGCGAGTGAGGCAGGAGAGGGGAGGGTCGCGGAGAGAGGCTCGTGAAGAGTGACGAGGAGTGATGGCATGATGTTATCTCAATCGCCTAGTTTGCAGGAAGTCGGGGATTCGATCCTGACCCTGACGCCGCTTTATCTGGAGTCGGCATGTTCTCCCCGTGGATTTGTATCTTTCTCTCCACATTAAGAAACATGCATTGAGATTATTGAGAGTATTTGGCTGCTGTACATTTCCACACAATAAGCCTCTTCGTTGAGCTATCATTTGTGATGGCCAGGTCTCTTCTGAAAAAGCGCTACATAGCTCAGTGGGCCTTACCTGGTCAAATAAAACGAGTTTATAGATGTTTTATAGAGGGGGAGAGAGGAACACGTGGAATGGAGAACACCACGCAAGTTCGAAGAGGCATCACTGCAGTGACTGCTAAGAGGCGTGAAGTGGGCCGTGGGTAGGACACGGTCACGGCTAAAAGAGACGATGATGATGGTGATGATGGTGACGGTGGTGGTAATGGAACAGTTAATAACAAATGTTTAAATAACACCTACTTCACGTCGCCCTTAATCCCGTTCCGTGCGATGTGAATGACCCTGAGCCGAACACTAGGGAAGGGATTTGGATAGTTTTTTATTCGGATTTTTAAGAACGTTTGGGATTGGGGTTGCGATCACTTACACGGCGCGAGAGGCGCTCACACCAGCAGTGCCATGCGATGCCACGTGGCACCGCGTGGCACCAGCTTCGAGCGGAGTAACAGCTGATGTCGACGAAACCAGATTGGTTTGAACCGTCCGACATTTTGTGTTTTCCGACGTTTTTTGGAATGACGTGAAAATCAGGAGTGTGTACTCATGGAAAGGAGCTTCATAACTCATCGGATTGTCTCCAGGATAAATACAGATTCTGATTCTGCTGGGGCACGTAGCGGGGTGGAGGAGGTGGGGAGTGAGGGGGAACTAAGTTCCATTCCCGGCCACAGTCGGCATCAGTGGCGAGCGATGTCTGAACGGGTCGTGAGCCTGGGCCCCTTCGCCAACGCCCCCGCCCTGCGCCCGGCGTGGTGAGGTACGGATAAGTCCGGGGGCACGGTGACTCACGCTGCAGGAAGTCCTTGATCTGCTGGATGAGGGCGCGGAGCTGAGCGTTGGCGCGCTGTGCGCGCTCCCGCGTCCTGTTGGCTCTGTCCAGCGCCGCCTCCGCCTGCCCCCGGGCCTGGTGCGACCTCGCACGCGCATCCTGGACCTGCCCGGTGGGAGGGGGGGGCGGCGGCGGTGGCGGGGTCAGAGGGCACGGTGCGGAGAGGGGCAAAGCAAAACCGTCGCAAGAAGCATGAACTGGGCGACGCGGCGGGCGAACTCGCCGCTTGCTGCCGAGGTTCACGGTTCAAATCTGGCCGGCCGCCCCGGTTAATACTGCGGTGTGGTATTAACTGTCAAATATTCAACGCGCCGTCGCTCACGGTGGACGTGAAAGGTCCCGCGCGGCCACTCGGAAGCGAGTGGACCATTGTGTGCCGGCATGGGGAGTCAACGGCACGGGCGGCTCGGGGGGGGGAGGGGATTCCGAACGACTCAACGATGAGGGCCACGGCGACCTCCCGGCGGAGGGGCGCGCCGCCCCCCAAAACCCCCCCCAGCCCCCCCTCGCCCCCCCCCCCCCCCAGTCGCACCTGCTTGTTGAGCTCCTCCACCTGCGCCGCGGCCTGCTGGATCTCCAGGTCGGCGTTGCGCGCTCGCTCCAGCGCCTCCGTGGCGGCGGTGGCAGCGCCGTTGCAGCCCAGGCCCCCGCAGCGCGGGGCACCGTCCTCGTCCCGGCAGCCGGGGCCCCCGCACGGGGAGTCCGAGCACGGCTCGTCACCCGGGGAGCCGCACACCTGGGGGAGGGGGAGGCAGCGGTGCTCGGTCACGTGACCCTCGGCCACGCGCGATCACGTGACGGTCAGCGAAGCACAGGCACGTGAGCCACGTTGAGTATAGTCACGTGACTGTCCATCCGTCTAGGTGTGACCGTCTATCCCCCCTCTGTCCGTCTATCCGACCTCCATCTCTCCGTTCGACAGCCTGTTTGTCCGCGTGTCTGACTTCCATCTATCCGATCGTCCCGTCCGTATTCCGCCATTTACATCCGTCCAACCGTCCAACCGCTTATCACCTGACCTCCGTCCTTCAGTGCCACCATCCGAACCGTCATTCACCCGTGCGACCATCTATCCGTCCGACTCGCCCATCTGACCTCCGTCCTCCGTCCCCTCTGACCTACATCCGTCTGAGTGAGTGACCGTCCGACCCCTTGTGGGCCCGACCTCCCTCCGCGAGTTCGGGCGTCCGCCCACCCCGACCCACGGACGACCTCGCCGCCCGTACCCTGCGGCGCCACCCCGCCGCCCGCCGGCCTCCGCCGGGAGTCGCACCTTCTCGCTGACGGTGCGCAGGCTGAGCGAGCGCACGTCGTCCGCGAGCGTCTCCAGCGCGTCGCGCCCGGCCGCGTTCTTGCGCCGGAAGTCGTCGCGCGAGGCCTCGAGCAGCGCCCGGGCTCGCGAGCGGGCGTCGGCCGAGCGGCCCACCGGGCTCCCGTCGCCCGCCACGGAGGCGTTGGCTCGCGACTCCGCCGCCAGCGAGTCGGCGTGCAGCTGGCGCACGCTGTCGTACGCGCCTGTGGCAGCGAAGGAGAGGGAGGGCGGGGAGAGGAACGAGGAGGGTGAGGTTGGGCGGGGGGGGGGGCGAGAGGGAGGGGTGGCACGAGTGGAGGTTCGGTGAAACAGTGGCACCACGTGATTGGTGAGTGTCTGAGTGCGAGTGGTGAGTGAGTGGTGAGTGAGTGTGAGTGGTGAGTGAGTGTGAGTGGTGAGTGTCTGAGTGCGAGTGGTGAGTGAGTGAGAGTGGTGAGTGAGTGTGAGTGGTGAGTGTCTGAGTGCGAGTGGTGAGTGAGTGTGAGTGAGTGTGAGTGGTGAGTGTCTGAGTGGTGAGTGTCTGAGTGGTGAGTGTCTGAGTGGTGAGTGTCTGAGTGTGAGTGGTGAGTGAGTGTGAGTGAGTGTGAGTGGTGAGTGTCTGAGTGGTGAGTGTCTGAGTGCGCGTGGTGAGTGTCTGAGTGCGAGTGGTGAGTGTCTGAGTGGCGAGTGTCTGAGTGCGAGTGGTGTGAGCGAGTGTGGTGATGCTGTGTGTGTGCCGCACCGCGGTAATTGGAGTTCTTGATGACATCCAGCTGGTGCTCCAGGCCGCCGGCGGTGCGGTTTCAGGCGCCGCACGTCGCGCTCCAGCTCCGCGATCCGCCCCGTGGCGTTGGCGTTCCGGTCCTGGCTTTCCGTGAGGTCGATCTCCAGCGGCGTCAGCCGGTTCGTCAGCTCATCGATCATTTTCCTGCGTGCGGTGATTTTCATTTAATTATAACAACAAAAATGCACCGACAATTTTAGCGCGACCACGTTGCCGCTTTCCCTTCGCGCCGGAGGACAGCCCGCAGGTGCGGATATCACAGAGCTACCACCGATGACCCCTTCAATCGACCCCTGTGCCACGCAGCCAGGGGCAGCAGTTTCCCACTCGCCCTGCCGCTGAGCGGAGCGTTCATCACAAGACGGTCAAACCCAACACGTTCGATTTTCCGAGCTGGAGTTGAGCCCCGGTAAGTGCAGATTGAACGCGGTGTGCCACACCGACCCTGCACTCCCTTGCCAGCGAGACGTTCCTTCTCTAGGGATCGTCGGCCGTGATCAGTCCACTGCCGGACGAAGGCCTCCCGCCCAAGCCGAGGCCACCTCTCGCGGTCGATCCGCCCGGCGCCCGCGAGCTCATCGCTCCGTCTCCCTGACACTTTGTTGCCTTTATTTAACCCGGGGGAAGACGCCACGGGCCTCCTGCGCGCGTTCTCTCATCCACACGCTGTGTAATTCCCACCAGTGTGCGCCTCTCTCCGTACTGCGAACGCGCGTAACGAGCGGGGGGGGGGGGGTGAAAGATGTGGTCGTAAACGCGGCCCCGCACCGGATGTCCTCCATGGAGCCGATGAGGGCGGTGACGGAGTGGGCCGTGGCGACGCGCCCGTCCACGATCCTCCGCGCCTCCGCCAGCTTCTCCTCCAGGGCTCCAAACTGCTCCCCGAAGGCGCCGACGGCTCCCGACTCGGCGAGGCGAGCGGCGCGCTCCGCCAGGCCGCGCGACCGCTCCGCCAGCGACTACGCACGACACAGGCGACGTCGTGAATGGGGTTTCCCCTTTTTTTTACTGGCAACAAAACAGCTGTGTTGAGATGTTACAACACCAAACTGAAACCTTTTACAAGGAATCATGTGTGCATTAACCCACAATACTTGTGGTCAGAATGCAAACAAAAACATACTCTGATTATATATGAATTGTCTTTGAATCTGATTGGTCCACACCAGAGACGGCTTTCTTTCGAGCCTCGTCTCAAAACGGTGTTAGGCCAGAGGACGCCAAAAGGCGTACAGCACAAAGACAATGCACTATCAGAGTAATGAGAGCTCGGGGTGAGCAGCTACATCATGGGACCTCCTTTGCCAAAGGAGATCCCATGATGGAAAGAGTCAACGTCGTTATCGTCAGGGCCGACGCTATCCTTGTTCCAGTGTCCCTCCACATCCTCCCGCGTCCCCGTGTCCGCCCGCGTCTCCACGTCCCCACGTGTCCCCCCGCATCCCCACGTCCCCCCGTGTCCCCACGTCCCCCCGTGTCCCTGTGTCCCCCCCGCGTCCCACCTGCACGATGCGGTCCCAGTCCCCGAAGCACTGGTGGCAAGGCTCGCAGTGCGGGAAAGCTCCCGGAGAACCCGCGCGCGCACGTGTCGCAGCGCACCCCCGCCACGCCGGCGCGGCACACGCAGTGTCCCGTTGCTCGCTCGCACTGCGCCGTGGAGATCCCACGCGCATCGCACTGGCACGCTGGCGCACGGGCAGGCGACGCACGCAGCGGGGACAGGCGACACACGCGGGTGAGCGGGAGGGGAGGCCGGAGGGTTGGGCGGTGGGTGACAGGCGTGGCGGGTGGTTGGGTGGATCGGAGAGTGGTTGGGTGGATGGGTGAGTGGTTGGGTGGATGGGTGAGTGGTTGGGTGGATGGGCGAGTGATTGGGTGGATGGGTGAGTGGTTGGGTGGATGGGTGAGTGGTTGGGTGGATGGGTGAGTGGTTGGGTGGATGGGTGAGTGGTTGGATGGATGGGTGAGTGGTTGGTGGATGGGCGAGTGGTTGGGTGGATGGGCGAGTGGTTGGGTGGATGGGCGAGTGGTTGGGTGGATGGGTGAGTGGTTGGGTGGATGGGCGAGTGGTTGGGTGAGTGGTTGGGTGGATGGGCGAGTGGTTGGGTGGATGGGTGAGTGGTTGGGTGGATGGGTGAGTGGTTGGGTGGATGGGTGAGTGGTTGGGTAGATGGGTGAGTGGTTGGGTGGATGGGCGAGTGGTTGGGTGGATGGGTGAGTGGTTGGGTGGATGGGTGAGTGGTTGGGTGGATGGGTGAGTGGTTGGGTGGATGGGCGAGTGGTTGGGTGGATGGGTGAGTGGTTGGGTGGATGGGTGAGTGGTTGGGTGGATGGGTGAGTGGTTGGGTGGATGGGTGAGTGGTTGGGTGGATGGGTGAGTGGTTGGGTGTGCGGATAGGCAGTTGTGTGGACGGGTGCTTCAGCAGGCGGAAGGGCAGATGCGTGAGTGTTTGGGTGGTTCAGCGGCCGGCCGGGTGATCGGGTGTGCAGTGCGCACGTAGTTACCGATGCACTCGACGCTGGGATTGCCCCAGAAGTTCTCCATGCATTCGGTGCAGGAGCGGCCCCCGAAGCCGGGCTGGCACTCGCACTGCCCTGTGAACTACGCGCACAGAAAACAAAGATCCCCCCGGATAGCGTTTAAACGGACTGCCGGGGCAAGCGGTGACATTTACACACCGCAGCAGGTATTCATTTAATGCCGGGTCGACCAGGCGAGGCCCAGGACCGGTTCAGATTAGTTGTCATCGGATCGAACCAAACTCGGGTCGCAGGCTATCGTCGCGCGCGAGCGGCGTCCGCACCTCGTTGCAGGCGTCGCCGAGCGCCTTGGTGCGGTCGCAGGCGCACGCACGGCACCCCTCGCCCTCGGCCAGGCCCCAGTGGCCGGGCGCGCAGTGCTCGCACGCGCGTCCCAGCGCGTGCGGCCGGCACGGGCACTGCCCCGTCGCCGCGTCGCACTCGCACAGCGCGCCGCCCGGCGGGCAGCGGCGCGGGTCCACGCCGTGCGGGCTGCACGCGCAGCCTGCACACAGACAAAGACAAAGATCCCCCTCGCGGCCTTTAACATGCTGTTGGGGCGAGTGCCGTTAGCAAGCACCTGTAAAGGCCGGCATGGCGCACGAAGGGGTGGGTTGTGCCAGCACCACGCCTGGCCGCCTTTGTCTCCCCAGTGGCGATGTTTACACATCGCACCAGGGACTCTTATGAGGCTGAGTAGACCTAGGGGAGGCCAGGGACTGGTTCAGATAATCGTCACTGATGTTGGCCGTGAGCGGGAATCGAACCCGTGTCGTCGGGTTCGTAGCGCAGCGCGCTAACCGCTACACTACCGCTCCCCACACGCACACACACACACATGGGTACACACGCACACATGGGTACGTGTGCGCACGCGGGTATGCGTACACGCAAAGCGTTGTTGGACAGCGAGTACAGAATCTGTGCACGGTTTTGTCATCCGCGTCTCGGCGCTCACGTTGGCAGCTCTGCTGCGTGGCGTTGCCGTAGAAACCGGGCAGGCAGGCGCCGCAGTCGGGCCCGTGTGAGTGGTGCAGGCAGCGCAGGCAGACGCCCGAGCGCCGGTCGCAAGACCCCGGGTCGGTCGGGTCGATGTTGCCGTGGCAGCGGCAGGGCCGGCACGAGCCGCCCGCCTCGTGCGGGTTGCCGTGGTGACCGGGGGCGCACTCCTCGCAGCTCGATCCTGGCGTGGTAGTTTGGGGGTGGGGGGGGTGGGGGCGGGCGCGTGGTGAGCGGCGGGGGTAACCGAGAGCCGCGGCCGGCGATCGCCGTAACCACGGAGGGGATCGCCGGCGACTCGAGAAAGGCGTTGGGGGTCGTTGCCGCTGCTTCGTGTGTACCGCCCTGATGGGGAGGCGCGGCGCGGTGGGGTGCGGCGAGATCCGGCGCGGTGACGGCGCAGCGCGGTGCGGTGCGGCGCGACCCGGCGCGGTGCACTGGTGTACCGGTGTATCCTGGACGGCAGCTGCAGACGACGCGCTGCGAGTGCGGGTCTTCGTGGCACGAGCTGGCGAAGTGACGCCCGGAGCCGGGGCCGCCAGGACACGGGCAAGGCCGGCACTGCTCGCCCGAGCCCAGCACTGGGTTTCCATAGTAACCGTCCGCACAGCTGTTGCCAGGGAAACGGGGAACACGGGCGCCACAGTTACGGAGAGGAGGGGTTCTACACGGCGCCTCTAGTCACGCGGGGGCAATCTGTGGGGCTACGGAGACGCGGGGAGACGTGGGGAGGTGCGGGGAGACACAGGGAGAGACACGGGGAAATGCCAGGAGACGCATGGGGAGACCCAGAAAGACGCGGGGAGACGCGGATGCACACGGGACACGTAGGAATGCACAGGGGGACACATGGAGACAACGGAAGACGTGGGGAGGGGACTCGTGGCAGGGCACACAAAGCAACACACACGGGGACACACAGAGACATCCTCACCGCTCGCAGCTCTCCCCGGCGGTGTGCTCGCGGCACGAGTGGCACGTCCCGGTGACCGGGTGGCACTCCTCGGCGTGGCCGTTGCACCGGCAGGGCCGGCACGCCGGGAAGCCCCAGTAGCCCGGCTGGCAGTGGTCGCAGCGCCGGCCGTACGCGCCGTGCCGGCAGCGGCACTGCCCGGTGCGCGCGTCGCAGAATGCGTGGTGGGAGCCCTCGTCGCTGCACTCAGCACGCTGCGCAGGGCGGGGGGCGGGGGAGGAGGGTTCAGGAGGGGGTCACGTCACTAGTCAGCTGACCCACGTCACTAGTCAGCTGACCCACGTCACTAGTCAGCTGATCCCACGTCACTAGTCAGCTGACCGCACGTCGCTAGTCAGCTGACCCACGCGTCAATTGTCAGCTGACCCCATGTCGCTAGTCAGCTGACCCCATGTCGATAATCAGCTGACCCACGCGTCACTAGTCAGCTGACCCAGCCTCGCTCATCAGCTGACCCCATGTCGACAGTCAGCTGACCCAGCATCGATAGTCAGCTGACCCCGCATCGCTGGTCAGCTGACCCCGCATCGCTGGTCAGCTGATCCCACGTCACTAGTCAGCTGACCCACGCGTCAATAGTCAGCTGACCCAGCGTCAATAGTCAGCTGACCCAGTGTCGCTCGTCAGCTGACCCTGTAGCTCGGGTCGGGCACTCACAGAGGCAGCCGCTGGGCCCGAAGCCGTAGGTCCCAGGCGCGCACGCGTCACAGCGCCGCCCCACCACGTTGGGGCGGCAATGGCACTGACCCCCGTTGGGGTCGCACTCCGTGCTCAGCGAGCCCTGCAGGTCGCACTGGCACGCTGTGGGGGGAGGGGGTGTGCAGAGGGGGGAGGGGGACAGATGGGGGGGGCAGAGGGGAGGAGCACAGGGTGATTGTGTTTGTAACTATATCTTGGAGTTTTATACAGATGCTACTGCTGCTGATGGCGGCGATGAAAACGGCGGCGGCGGTGGCGGTGGAGGGGGAGTGTGCCGGGGCTCTCACGCAGGGCGCCGTCGTGCAGCAGCGCCGACAGGCTGCAGATGAGGCCGGCGCAGACCTCCGTCACCGGCTGCTTCATCACGGCCTTGCCGCTCTCCTGGCACAGGTAGCGGTCAAAGTTCTCGCGCCGCCGAGTCGACTCGCGATCGTCCCCGGAGAACATCTCCAGCGATGTGTAGAGCGGCAGCAGCACCAGCTACGGTGGGGTGGGGGGGGGCACAGAGCGGAGGAAGTCGGCGGTGGAGAATGATGGAGATGGCAGTGGCGGTCTAGGTAGTGGTTGTGGTGGTGGTGGTGGTAGTGGTGGCAGTGGTGGTGATTGTGGTAGTGGTGGTGTAAGTAGTGGTTGTGGTGGTGGTGGTGTTGGCAGTGGTGGTGATTGTGGTAGTGGTGTTGGCAGTGGTGGTGATTGTGGTAGTGGTGGTGATGGTAGTGGTGTTGGCAGTGGTGGTGGTGTTGGCAGTGGTGGTGATTGTGGTAGTGGTGGTGATGGTAGTGGTGTTGGCAGTGGTGCTGATTGGGGTAGTGGTGGTGATGGTAGTGGTGTTGGCAGTGGTGGTGGTGTTGGCAGTGGTGGTGATTGTGGTAGTGGTGGTGATGGTAGTGGTGTTGGCAGTGGTGGTGGTGTTGGCAGTGGTGGTGATTGTGGTAGTGGTGGTGATGGTAGTGGTGTTGGCAGTGGTGGTGGTAGTGGTGTTGGCAGTGGTGATGGTAGTGGTGTTAGCAGTGGTGGTGATTGTGGTAGTGGTGGTGTAGGTAGTGGTTGTGGTGGTCTCAAGGTGCATATGGCCTGGCACAAGCGTCGTGGTGACGTCACCGCCACTTAGTGGTGAATGGCGGTTGTTGTTGCGGTGGTGGTGGTGGTAGTGGTGTTGGCAGTGGTGGTGATTGCGGTAGTGGTGGTGATGGTAGTGGTGTTGGCAGTGGTGGTGGTGAAGGTAGCGGTGTTGGCAGTGGTGGTGATTGCGGTAGTGGTGGTGATGGTAGTGGTGGTGGTGGTGTTGGCAGTGGTGGTGGTGATGGTAGTGGTGTTGGTAGTGGTGATGGTGATGGTAGTGGTGGTGGTAGTGGTGTTGGCAGTGGTGGTGGTAGTGGTATTGGCAGTGGTGGTGGTAGTGGTGTTGGCAGTGGTGATGGTAGTGGTGTTGGCAGTGGTGGTGGTTGTGGTAGTGGTGTTGGCAGTGGTGGTGGTGATGGTAGTGGTGGTGGTAGTGGTGTTGGCAGTGGTGGTGGTAGTGGTGTTGGCAGTGGTGGTGGTGATGGTAGTGGTGTTGGCAGTGGTGATGTCCGCGGTTGTGGTGGTGGCGGCGCTCACCGAGTCGATGAGAACGTGGGCGCTCTCCGTGTGCTCGTGCGTCGTGTAGCGCGTGAAGTCGGCGCGGATCACGTAGCTCACTCCCTTCTCCAGGCACACGGCCTGGGGCAGCACCACATAGCTGGGCGCACGGATCACGCACGCATACACACACGCGGGTCACGCACGCGTATACACACACACGCGTATACACACACACGCGTCACACACGCGTATATACACACACACGCGTCACACACGCGTATATACACACACGTGTATACAAACACACGTATACACACACACACGCGTCACACACGTGTATATACACACACGTGTATACACACACACGCGTATACACACACACACACACACGTGTATACACACACACACGCGGGTCACGCACGCGTATACACACACACGCACGGGTCACGCACGCGTATATACACACACACACACACGCGTACACACACACGCGCGTCATGCACGTGTATACACACACACGCGCATCACGCACGCGTATACACACGGGTCACGCACGCGTACACACACACACACACGCGTATACACACACACACGTGGGTCACGCACGCGTACACACACACACGCACACGTATACACACACACGTACACACACACGCGTATACACACACACGCGCGTCACGCACGCGCGTACACACACACACACGCACGGGTCACGCACGCGTATATACACACACACACACGCGTATACACACACACACGCGTCACGCACGCGTATAGACACGGGTCACGCACGCGTATATACACACACACACACGCGTATACACACACACGCGCGTCACGAACACATACACACACGCACGCGTACACACACACACACACAGCGTGGCGGCCGCGTCTCACCGCGACCCGGGCGGCAGCGCCACGGCGAGGTGGTCGTCGGCCGGGATGGTGTTCCCGCACGGCGAGTGCGTGGGGATGTCGCTGGGGCGCAGCACCGTCACCAGCACCACCTCCCACTCCTCCGGCAGCTGGGAGCCGCACGCGACGAGGGAAGGGGCGGGTGAGGCGGGAGGGGAGGGGACGAGGTCACGCGGGAAATGAGAACGTGCGACAGGGACGTGCGTGGTGGCTACGCAAGCGTGCGGGTGCGTGCGGGTGCGTGCGCGCGCGGGCGCGCGCGGGCGCCCCGCCGACCTGCGGCTCGTAGCGGATGAGCAGCTCGTAGTCCATGGAGTGGGGGACGTCGGAGACGCGGAACTCGAGGCGGCCGCCCTCGGGCACCCGCACGAAGCCCGGCCCCGTCCACGTGGGCGCGCGCCCCGGCGTGGGGGCTCGCGGCACCAGCGCCAGGCCCTGCCGACAGACGCGGCGCGGCGCGGTGTGACGACGCGGCACGGTGTGACGACGCGGCACGGCGCTGCACGTTGCGCGACGACGCGTCGGGAGCCGTGCCGGTTCAGGCCGCGCGGTTGCAGCTGAGCGCACGGCGCCGCGTTAATGCGTTAATGAAGCGGACTCCGCGTGGCAAAGCCGGTGTGCGTCCTGTGGAAAGGAGGGGTCGCGGTGTAGGGCTCACGGTTGGGGTCGGGGTAAGGTCAGGGTGGGGAGGGTCAAGGCATGGGTTAACGTTAGGGCACGCTAAGGGTCAAGGTCACTGTAGGGGTCACGCTAAGAGGTGCAAGGTTAAGGATCAGAGGTCGCAGGAGGGTCACACAAGAGAGGCCTTTTGCACTGGCAGCCACGACCCCAAGGCTGGTCTGGCAAAATCGGACAGCGTGGCGCTGCGAATCAGGGTGAGACACAGTGAGACATCGTGGAACACGGGCAGCTCAGGTCTGGTGGGACTTGCAGTGAGGGCAGCAGCAAGCCATGCACAAGCCAGCAACGGGCGGGGGGGCAGCGGTGGGGGCAGTGACGAGGGGGCAGCACGAGCGTCCAGGCCACCACCGCCTCTCTCGCGGAGCCGGTCTAAAAAACTTTGAGCCCGGATCCCGGTTCCACCCGAACCGGGCTCTCGGTGTCGCGGGACGCGGCGTCCGTCTAGAGGTCGAGCGGCGAGCAGCGCTGCCCGCCGCCGTGCGGCCCAGAGGTCGCTCGAAGCGATCTCGGAAGCGCTTTTGCGATATCCGAGGCCGTTCTCTGGCACGAAGCGCCGCGCTGCTCTACGAGATGCCGATCGGACGCGTCGTCTCACCGAGTTGCGCGAACGGCGGGAGGGGGGGGAAACACGAAGCGTTGTTGTTGTTGTTGTTATTGTTGCTGAAAGCCCGAGGTCAGAGGTGAGTAATCCGCGCAAACTGGATGAGGCCGCGGAGGTTTTACCCGGCCTGTGGGGAGGCCTTGCTTGACGCGCTCTCGCTCCTCACACAACGAGGGGGTCAGCAGGGACTCCGCCAGCCCCCCGGGGGTCTGGGGCCCAGCGCCGTCCGGTCACGGGAGGAGGGGGGCACGCACGGAGGCACACGCGCACACAGAGACACACGCACGTGGATAGACACACAGAGACACATGCACATGGAAAGACATTCACACAGAGACACATGGAAAGACATTCACACAGAGACACATGCACACGGATAGACATTCACACAGAGACACATGCACATGGAAAGACATTCACACAGAGACACGCATAAATACACACACACACAGAGACACGCGCACGTGGATAGACACACAGAGACACATGGACATGGATACACACATATAGAGACACATGCACACGGATAAACATTCACACAGAGACACGCATAAATACACACACACACAGAGACACGCGCACACTGACACACATGCACGTGGATCCAGACGCACACAGAGTCGGGCGCTCACTCAATATCGCACCGACTCACACAAACACTCGCTCACTCGCATTGTCACCAAGACACCCATGCACAAAGTCACTCACACCCTCGCTCGCTCACGACGGAGGCTGTGCGGACCCAACGTCGCCTGAGCTTGGAGAAGGCAAGCGCGGAGTTTGAGGTGCACGAGGAGGAGATGAACAATCGGGTCGAGAGAACCAAAGGTTACCGCTGAGGGTGAGGTTAGGGTGAGGGGTAGAGGCCGGGCCAGGATCGTATCGGCCATGACCCAACCACAGCCACATTGGAGCGACCGATACAGAACAGGTGGCCTCTCCTCCGGCACCATCCCTGCAAATGAATCGGTACACTCACGACCGCCGGCATCGGCCACGATCGATCCACTGCCGGATGAGGGCCCTCCCCAAAGACCGCCACCCGACGAGCACCCAAACAGATTTCGCGGCTCCGTCTCCGAGGGGGACGTCTTCCTCTCGGGGCGCTCGCTCCCGGCCCCGACCGCCGCTCCGCCATCGTCCCTCCCCGTGCCCTCCACCTCGTGCCGTGACAGCGCAGCCTCCAGTCGCGCCGCTGACCAATCAGACGCTGCCCACTCGTGGCCCTGGTCCAATCAGAAACCCCCCCCAGGTGCCCCCAGTTCGATCGTCCCCCACCCTGCATTGCCCCAGTCCCCCCACTTCCTCCGGCCACTACCCCGGTCACCCACCATGACCCTCTCTCGTTCCCCGGAGACCCACCTCCCAACCGGTTCCCATGATTCCGTGACCGTCCGCCGGGTCCGCCCACGAACCCCCCAAACCCCTCCCCCCCCCGCCCCCTCCGCGGGAACTCACGCCGTTGGAGTCGACGGGCAGCGCGGTCTCGGCCTCGTACGTGTAGTGGTCGAGCGCCATGCAGAAGAAGCCCGAGTCCGGCTGCGAGCACGGCCGCCCGCCCATGTGGCCGCGGCAGTGGCACTGCCCCGACTCCACGGAGCACCTGCGGGCACGCGCGCCGACGGCACCGGTCAAACAGCGGCGCGGCACGGCCCGCACCGCGGGGACGTCGCGCCGGGTGACGACTGGGGGGGGGGCGGCCGCGTGCCGCCGGTGCGAGACCCGTACCGGTTGTCGACGGCGCCTCCCACGTCGCACTCGCACGGGCGGCACCCGCTCCCGTCGTGGCTCAGTCCCCAGTGCTCCGCCTGTGGGGAGAACGCGACACCGCGGGTCACCCTCACGGCACCGCGGGTCACCCTCACGGCACCGCGGGTCACCCTCACGGCACCGCCCGGTGGTCGGCAAAACCCAAAAACCGTAAGAAGCCGCCGTCGGAACGGCGCTCGTCATCGGCGATCTCCGATCCCGCGGCACCCCGCGACCCCTGACCCCCACCCCCCACACCGCGACCCCTGACCCCCACCCCCCACACCGCGACCCTCACCAGGCACTGGTCGCAGCTGCGCCCCGTGACGAGACGCTTGCAGTAGCAGTCGCCGGTGACGGCGTCGCATGCCGCGGCGCCACCCACCGTGCCCAGCGGGTTACAGTGGCAAGCTGGGAGCACACGGCACGCGCACGCGGTCAATACACACGCACGCACGGGGAGGATGACACGTGCCACGCACACGCACCACACTAGCCACACGGGACACGAGACGCAGCGGCGATGAGATCGGCTGGCCGTGCGCGGCAGCCAGACGGAGCGTGGTGGCATCGCAAGAACGTGAGAGATGGCAATGGCTTGTGGAGGCCTTCGTCCAGCAGTGGATAGATCACTACTGATGATGATGATGATTGATTCTTGATAATAACCGGGCGGCAATGTGTGCTGCTGCTGCTGCTGGGATTAACGTTGGGTGCGGTTATCGGTGTTAACGTGTTCAATGATTCGCGGTAATGGCCATGGTGATTGTCAGTAACAGTTAACGGTGATTGGCGGTCATGCATGCGGTGCTGGCGGTGGTGGCGGTGGTCACGGCGGTGGCAGTGGTGGTGATGGCAGGGGTGGAGGCAGTGGTGGTGGTAGCGGTGGCGGTGATGGTGGTGGCAGTGGTGGTGGTGGTAGCGGTGGTGGTGATGGCGGTGGCAGTGGTGGAGGCAATGGTGGTGGTGGTGGTAGCGGTGGTGGTGGTGGTAGCGGTGGTGGTGATGGTGGTGGCAGTGGTGGTGGCAGTGGTGGAGGCGGTGGTGGTGATGGCGGTGGCAGTGGTGGTGGTGGTAGCGGTGGTGGTGATGGTGGTGGCAGTGGTGGAGACAGTGGTGGTGGAGGCGGTGGTGGTGGTAGCGGTGGCGGTGATGGTGGTGGCAGTGGTGGAGACAGTGGTGGTGGAGGCGGTGGTGGTGGAGGCGGTGAGGGTGATGGCCGTGGAGGTGTCGGTTGCTCACGCTGGCATCCGTCGGGCTGCTCGGCGTCGAGTCCGTAGAATCCGGCCCGGCACTGGTCGCACCGCGGCCCCTCCACGTGCGCCTTGCAGCGGCACTGCCCGGACTCGAGCCCCGCCGACGGGTCGGTGTGTCCGTCACACATCCCCCCGTTCAGCGAGCCGTCGGGGTCGCAGTCGCACGCTGCCCGCCCGACGCGCACGCACGCACAAGCACGCACACGCACACAATAACAACAACGACCGCCATTCGCCACTAAGTGGTGGTGACGTCACCACGACGCTTGTGCCGGGCCATGTGCACCTTGAGGCCACGTGAAGTGTCGAACGCCCGCTGGCAGCAGGAGGTCACGGGGCAGACCCAGGTGCACACGCACACACACATACGCACGCACGCGCGGAGGCAACGTGAGTGCGCGCAACGAAAACGATGACACGGCCAAGTGCGGTACCGCGTGGTGGCACGGCGCCGGCGGCGAGAGAGCGACGCGGCGCGTGTTGGCGACGTACGAACGCAGACGGCGGCGTCGCGGATGTCGCGCAGCGGGTCCTGGTAGAAGAAGGGTTTGCAGAGCTCGCAGCTGCGCCCGGCCGTGTTGTGCTGGCAGTCCTCGCACACGCCGCCGCTGGCGTTCCCCGTCGCGGCAAACACCGCGCCGTCAAAGTGGCACCGCACCGCGTGGTTGTTGCAGTTGCAGCCTGCGCGGGGGGGGGGGGGGGGGGGGGTGGCGGGCGCGGGGCGAGACACACACACACGCACACACGCACACACGTGCACACGCAAAACACAAAGATAAAGATCCCCCGTATAGCCTGAGAGTGCTGTTAGCGAGCACCTATGAAGGCCGGAACAGTACGTGAGTGGGTGGGTGGCCAGCCACCTTTGTCTCCCCAGTGGCGATGTTTACACACCGCTCCAGGTACTCATTTGAGGCCGAGTCGACTTAGGGAAGCCCCAAGACCGATTCAGATAATCGTCACCGGTGTTGGCCGTGAGCGGGAATCGAACTCAGGGCGCCGGGTTCGTAGGGCGGCGCGTTAACGGCCACACTACCGATCCACAAAGACAAAGATCCCCCGTATAGCCTTAACAGACTGTTTGGGCAAGTGCTGCTAGCGAGCACCTCCTCACGCGCACGCACGCGCACGCACGTACACACACGCTCGCACGTACACACACACACGTACACACACACACGTACACACACACGTACACACACGTACACACACATACACACGTACACACACACACGTTCACACACACACGCATGCACGCTCGCACACACACACACACGTACACACACACAAGCACGCGCGCGTGCGAAATGGAGCGTGCACGCACGCTTGCAGGCGTTGGTGTTGCGCCCCTCGGCCGGGCGCCACGGCATGTCGTTGTAGAAATCCTCGCAGCGCTCGCAGTTGAGCCCCTCGGTGTTGTGCTTGCACACGCAGCGCCCGTGCACCTGCAGCAGAGAGAAAAACATTGAGAGAAATAAAAACCGAAATGATGAACGAAGCAAAGTGCCGACTACACCGAGCATCTTCTTGTTTCCTCTGATTGTAAAAAAATAGAAGAGAGCGACAGACCGCCGCACCGCGTTGCGTCGTTCGTTCGTCACGGCAGACGACGGTGGGCCGGGAGACGGCTGTGGGAGGGGGACGCGAACCGACCGGGGGAACTCTGCGGCGTTCGCGGACCCAGGGCGGCGACGGAGGCGGTCGGGGCGGGGGGGGGGGGTCGGAGCGATGGAAGATGGAATGGCAGGGCGAGCGAGGGCAGAGGGAGCGGCGATTTGGGGTCACGGCGAGCAGTGCAGACACGTGGCAAATGGGTGGGCAGGGAAGCGTGCCGGATCAACGGGGCTGCTGCCTCCCCAGCGCCGCTCTTCACACACTGCACCAGGTGTTAAGGCCGAGTCGACCTAGGGGAGACCCCAGCGCCTGTCAAATATTCACCGTCCGACGTTGTCGGGAACATCGCTCGGCTTGCGGTGATAAAGATCCCCCATATAGCCTTAACAGAATGTTGGGGCAAGTTCTGTTAGCGAGCACCTATGAAGTCCAGAAAGGCACACAAAGGGGTGGGTGGCCAGTACCACGCCCAGCCGCCTTTGTCTCCCCAGTGGCGATGTTTTTACACTGCACCAGGTACTCATTTGAGGCTGAGTCGACCTAGGGGAGGCCCGGGACCGGTTCGGATAATCGTCACTGGTGTTGGCCGTGAGCGGGAATCGAACTTTGGTGGCTGGGTTCGTAGCGCAGCACGCTAACCACTACACTACCGCTCCCCCTCTCCCGTGCGCCCCGTTATCCCAGCGTTGTGATTCCGTGCCTGCGTCCCTCCCACACGCACGGCCTCTGCCCACTCCATCAACTTGTTGCGTGTGACCTTTGCTTCGCTCGCATCTCGAATCTCTCTCCGGCTCCGCGCGCGCGATCGGCGCGTCTTTGTGCCGCCGCCGCCGCTATCGCTAACCCATCGGCCGCTCGCTCGGATTTTTCCTTGAAAGCCCAAGAACAAAACAACGCAAACAATGCGGCCGCAGCTGCCAAGATTACAGACGCCGGCACGCTCCGCAGGTGCGCCCCGGCGCAGGTGCGCCTGGCTGCTCCGCCGGAATGTGAGGGCTTCTGGGAATTTCCACCACCGGACCTCTCACCGGACGAACCGAGAGGCCCCAGCAGAGGAGATGTGCCGCGAGCAGTGGCACGGGCGTGCGGCGCGTCATGGTGTGCGTGTGTGTCATAGGTGCTCGCTAACAGCACTTGCCCCTACAGTCTGTTACAGGCTATGCGGGGGATCTTTGTCTTTGTTCGGTGGGGAGTGGTGGGGCAGTGGCTAGCGCACCGCAAGCTGAGTTATGTTCCCGAAAAACGTCGGCGGTGAATGTTTGACTGGGGGCACCACGGTGGCTAGGAGATGTTAACTACCTCGCCTGGTATACAGCAGGTTGTGGGTTTGATCCCGACCCTGACGTCTGCTGCTGTATATTTGGAGTTTGCGTGTCTCTCTCTCCCCGTGGTCACGTGGATTTTCTCCGGGTCCTCCGGTTTTCCCCTCCACATTTAGAATCAACGTCGCCACGCGTTCAGAGTATTGGGCTGCTGCTACAAATTGTCACGTGATAAGCCACTTCCTTGAGCTATCATCTGTAGCCAGATCGCTCTGAAAAATAGCCACATAGCTTAGTGGGCATAACCTGCTGAAAATAAATTTGTTTTAGTTTTAGACTGGCGCTGGGCCTCCACTAGGTCAACTCGGCCTCAAATGAATTCCCGGTCCAGTGTGTAAACAGCGGCGCTGCAGAGACAAGAGCAGGCCTGGCGTGGCCACACCGCCCCCCTGGACGCGTGCGTGCGTGTGTGTCCGTCCGTGCGCGTATCCGTGTGCGTGTGCGTGCGTGTGTGTGCGTGTGTCCGTCCGTGCGCGTGTCCGTGTGCGTGTCCACGTGCGTGTCCACGTGCGTGCGCGTGTCCGTGTGCGCGTGATCCGCGTGCACCCACCATGCCGTCGACGTCCCCGCGCACGCCGTCGATGGGCGCGCACTCGCTCGCGTGGCCGTAGCAGAAGCAGTTGCCGCGCACGACGAGCTCGTACAGCGCGTAGTAGTACTTCTCCTTGATCTCGACGCGCGAGTCCAGCAGGTTGTCCCCCAGCGTGTGCAGCCGCGTGAAGTTGATGCGCAGGTTCGTGATCTTCAGCAGGCCTGCGACGCGGCGACGCGCGGAGCGGAGGGGGGTTGGGGGCCGTGGGACACGAGCGGTCGAGTTAGTCCACAGGAGGCTCGCAACGAATCGGCGATCCAGCGACCGCACGCAGCGACCGTGCCGCGTCGCGTCGACTACTCGCGATCGCCGCAACGGTCGAGAGGGCGAGCGGGCGTGATGGCGCCGGCAGCTCGGGTGGGACGAGGGCCGGCGGTCAAGATGAACGACGGAGCGGCAGCCAGAGGCGGCGGCGGGGGGCGTTACCGAGAGCGCGTCCCCCACGGAGATGGGAGCGGTAGAATCAGCTGGCGCGCAGGAGATCGACGGACTGTCGCATCGCAAGGTCCCGAGGGATGTCGACGGCTTAGAGAGGCCCTGATCGAGCGGTGGAGAGATCACGGCCGATCGTGACGCAATGTGTCCGCGCTAAATGAACATCGCTGAACAGACGAGACGGCCACGGCGCGTGTGGGGTTCCCGCGGCCAGCCGGTCACGTTACAAATCGCCTGGTCTGGACCGGCCACGCGATGGCATCGCTGGAGTTCCCCATCGCGAAACGTCGCGGATCTAACCGCTGCTAGATGTGGTCTCTAAACTCACCAGGTGAGACCTGCTCTCCCTCGCCCGCTATGCAGGAAGTCGTGGGTTCGATCCCGACCCTGACGCCAGCAGCTGTATAGTTGGAGTTTGCACGTCTCTCTCTCCTCCGGGTCCTCCGGTTTTCCCCTCCGCAATTTGAAAACATGCGTTGAGATTATTCAAATTATTTGGCTGCTATAATTTTCCACGCGATAAGCCGCTTCGTTGGGCTATCATTTGTGGCCAGGTCACATTTGAAAAAAAAAAAGGCCAACAGTTCAGTGGGCTTCGCCTGGTAAAATAAAAAATACTTTATTTTCAAACATTTCTTATTTGCCTACCGTTCCTATTCTTCACACTCCTATTGCGTTTGTTGTTTTGTTTCTTGCTGCAACTCGCTGACCCCCCCCCCCCCCCCCACTGGACATGTGTGAAAAAGCGCTTCGCAGCTCATCGAGTTCCTCCTGCAGTCTTCAACAAAGATCCTGAGCCCGATGAGGGCACTGTCCAGGCGCGAGCGACCGCTCTCTCGCGCGTCGGTGGCCGAAAAATTCGAGAACGAAGCGAGGAGCTCGCGGTGACCTTCGCCAACCCGCAGCCCAACGTCTCCCCCCCCCCCCCTCGTTAGTCGAAGGCCACAGCGACTCGGCGAGGCCATAGAAACTCGGCGAGGCCACCGCGTCGCTTGCCCCAGGCCCACGGATGCCCCCGCCCCCCCTCCCAACGCCGCCCGCCCCTTGGCTAGATTCAGGGTCGAGCCGCGGCCTCTGCCGTTATCCGTCCGGATCCAGGAATAGAACGGAAGGGCGGCGTTTGTGCCGCTGGGGGACGTGGACATCCGCAGGGACCCGTGCTGCGGTGACGGGCACGTCGCCCGTACACCTGCAGAGCGTCGTGGGGCGGTGGCGCCGCGGCGGTCACGAACCCGGACACCCGAGTTCGACTCCCGCTCACGGCCGCCAACACCCGGTGACGATGATCTGAACCGGTCCTGGGCCTCCCCCTCGGTACGCAGTCGGGAGACAAAGGCGGTAGGGCGTGGTGCTGGCCACCCACCCCCTCGTGTGCTGTGCCGGCCTTCATAGGTGCTGCTCGCTAACAGCACTTGCCCTGACAAGTCTGTGAAGGCTACACGGGGGGATGGGGGAGGTAATCTTTGTCTTTGTTGTAATGGGGAGTGCCACCTTCGAGGTGAGTAGAAAGCGGGACATGAAAAACGACGAGGAACCATCGAACAAGAGCGCATTGGGGAGCGGTGGCGCAGCGGTGAGCGCTGCGCTACAAACCCGGCGACCCGAGTTCAATTTCCTCGCACGGTCACAAACACCGGTGACGACTACCTGAGCCGGTGCTGAGCCTCCCCTAGGTCGACTCAGACTCAAACGAGGACCCGGTGCGGTGTGTAAAACATCAGCACTGGGGAGACAAAGGCGGCTGGCCGGGCGTGGTGCTGGCCACCCACCCCCTCGTGTGCCGTGCCGGCCTTCATAGCGCTACTCGCCAACAGCACTTGCCCCTACAGTCTGTCACAGGCTACACGGGGGGTCTTTGTCTTTGTAGACGTGCGTGTGTGCTGGGGGGGGGGGGTTAAGCGCGGTGTAAACAGGTTCCATTTCCAAACAAGGTTCCTTTCAAGGCTGGGGCTTTTAGAGACTGTGGGTTGGTGGTGGGGTTGGGGAGGGGGAGACGAGAGGGGGAGAGGATGTTTGGATTGGGAGGCTGTGTGGGGGTGGTGGTGGAGTGGAGGTGATGGTGGTGGGGGTGGGGGGATGGTGGTGTGGGGGTGGTGGTGGTGGAGTGGGGGTGATGGTGGAGTGGAGGAGATGGTGGTGGGGGTGGTGGAGTGGGGGTGGGGGTGGTGGAGTGGAGGTGATGGTGGTGGGGGTGGTGGTGGTGTGGGGGTGGTGGTGGTGGTGTGGGGGTGGTGGAGTGGGGGTGGTGGAGTGGAGGTGATGGTGGTGGGGGTGGTGGTGGAGTGGGGGTGGTGGAGGTGATGGTGGTGGGGGTGGTGGGGGAGCGGTGGTGTAGCGGTTAGCGCGCTGCCCTACGAACCCAGCGAAGCCGACTTCGAGTCCCGCTCACGACCAACACCGGTGATGATTATTATCTGAGCCCGTCTCGGGCCTCCCCTAGGTCGACTCAGCCTCAAATGAATAACCGGTGCGATGTGTAAAACATCAGCACTGGGGAGACAAAGGCGGTCGGGCGTGGCCACCCATCCTCCTCGTGTGCCGTGCCGGCCTTCATAGCGCTACTCGCCAACAGCACTTGCCCCAACTATTTTGGAGCTATTCGGGGGATCTTTGTCTTTGTGGTCGTGGTGGCGGTGCCGGATTATCCCAGTAGCACAAGTAGCTACTTTAGTATGTAGTAGCTACTACACATGTAGCTACTACATACACAAGTAGCTACATTGTGTAGTAGCTACTACACAATGTAGCTACTACATACACAAGTAGCTACATTATGTAGTAGCTATTACATAATATAGCTAGTAGCTACTACACATGTAGTAGCTACTACATAATGTAGCTACTACATAATGTAGCTACTACACATGCAGCTACTACACATGTAGCTACTACATAATGTAGCTACTTGTGTATGTAGTAGCTACATTGTGTAGTAGCTACATGTGTAGTAGCTACATGTGTAGTAGCTACTACATAATGTAGCTACTTGTGTATGTAGTAGCTACATTGTGTAGTAGCTACATGTGTAGTAGCTACATGTGTAGTAGCTACTACATAATGTAGCTACTTGTGTATGTAGTAGCTACATTATGTAGTAGCTACATGTGTAGTAGCTACTACGTAATGTAGCTACTTGTGTATGTAGTAGCTACATGTGTAGTAGCTACATGTGTATTAGCTACATGTGTAGTAGCTACTACTACATGTGTAGTAGCTACACGTGTAGTAGCTACATGTGTAGTAGTAGCTACACGTGTAGTAGCTACTACTACACATATGTAGAAGCTACATATGTGTAGTAGTAGCTACATCATATGTCGTAGCTGCACGTGTAGTAGCTGCACGTGTAGCACGTGTAGTAGCTACTACACGTGTAGTAGTAGCTACGGGCCCCGCACTTTCAAGGGCCCCGCGCTAAATGCTTTCAAGCTATCAATTCCGGTTCAGTGATTCTGCACTTGCTCTCTTACTATAGTACTATACCGCCTTCAACTTTTATGAACGACTGGGTGTTGAAGGTTAA
Organism: Lethenteron reissneri; assembly: GCF_015708825.2. Lineage (NCBI taxonomy): Eukaryota > Metazoa > Chordata > Hyperoartia > Petromyzontiformes > Petromyzontidae > Lethenteron > Lethenteron reissneri. Next base: position 8,125,877 of record NC_083829.1, read on the forward strand.
CGATTGGTCGTATTATCCGTTTGTCTAGCAAATGAAAAAAATACAATTACTTTACTGTGCAAATAAGAAATGTGTGTGTTTTCATATTTACGTGTTTTTTTATATTTAGGACCCCTTTATAACATAATCCGGCACTGCGCGGTGGTGATGGGTGGTGGTAGAGTGGGGGAGGAGAGGGTGATGGGATTGGGGGGATCGCAGTTGGGTGTGGAAAAGCAGAGAGCAGTGTTTGTTTTTGTGTGTGTGTCAAAGTCGCCCCCCCCCCACTTCTCCCCTCCCACCCCCCCCCTATCCACTTCAAACAGCGAGGAAAGAGCGAGTGCCGTGGGTGATTGTGTGAGAGAGCCGCCGCTTCGCGTGTGCGGAGTGACTGCGTGGTGAGCGCGTGTGGGAGAGGGCGAGGAAGGGAGTGCATTCTTGTGGACAGTGCGGTGGCGTGAAACGTCAGCACGGGGGGGGGGAGACAAAGGGGGCCGGGTGCAGGTCACCGCACCGGCTCGCGAGCCGTGCCCGCCGCCTTCACGGGCTCCGCTCGCTAACGGCGCTTGACCCCACCACCCCCAACAGCGCGAACAAGGCTCCATGTAGCGTGGCTCCATGTAGCGTGGCTCCGTGTAGCGTGACTCTATGTAGCAAGGCTCCATGTAGTGTGGATCTATGTAGCGTGGCTCCATGGAACAAGGCTCCATGGAACAAGGCTCCATGTAGCGTGGCTCCATGGAACAAGGCTCCATGTAGTGTGGCTCCATGTAGCGTGGCTCCATGGAACAAGGCTCCATGGAACAAGGCTCCATGGAACAAGGCTCCATGTAGCGTGGCTCCATGTAGCGTGGCTCCATGGAACAAGGCTCTGTGTAGCGTGGCTCCATGTAGCGTGGCTCCATGGAACAAGGCTCTGTGTAGCGTGGCTCCATGTAGCGTGGCTCCATGGAACAAGGCTCTGTGTAGCGTGGCTCCATGTAGCGTGGCTCCATGGAACAAGGCTCCATGTAGTGTGGATCTGTGTAGCGTGGCTCTATGGAACAAGGCTCTATGGAGCAAGGCTCCATGCAGCGTGGCTCCATGTAGCATGGCTCTATGTAGTGTGGCTCTATGGAGCAAGGCTTTGGAACAAGGCTCCGTGTAGCGTGGCTCTGTGTATCGTGGCTCTGTGTAGCAAGGCTCTGGAACAAGGCTCTGTGTAGCGTGTGGCGATGTCTGGCTTTGCCTCTCCGAGTGTGCCGACGCGTGACGTGGCGACCCCACACATCGCCCCCCCCCCCCGGCACCCTTTGGGTCTCGACCTAAAAGAGTTCCCAGCGATGCGATGGTGGTGACCCCCCCACCACCCACCCCCCCGGCATAGGAAGAGTTAGACTTCTGTATTTGGGGGGTGCAGTGGGTTCGCTTTGTCCCTCGAATTAGGAATCTCGTGTCGAGACAATCACATTTTTTTTACATCTTAATTGTAAACTACTGAAAATAAGATCATTGTTTTTTTTACCCTCTTATCTGGCAACAAAACGGACACCTTTTTTACGAGGAGTCATGTTTAAAAAAAAGTGTCAGTTTTGTTGACAGATGAGAGGGTAAAATACCAATTATCATATTTTTTACTGAAAATAAGTTAATAAAGTTGACCAGTTTTTTTTTGGGGGGGGGTTGCATTACCCCCCACCTCTCCAAACTCCGCTCATGACCGCCAGCATACGGGGGGGGGGGGGGTGCCGAGCGAGACCCACAACCGCCGTGTCTCTACCCCACAGACAGTGTCACCAAATATCCACTCGAGCGCAATGGCCATATGTGGGCACGAACAGTGGCATCCTTGTGAGTTCTGCTCTGCGGTGAAACACAGAGGCGCCGTTCTCTTCCCAGCGACGCACTAGCAACGCAGCCCCCTCTCTCACCCACCCACCCAGCTACCCACAACTCTGTTGGACCTGCAAGGTACCATGGGGATTTCTTCCCATGGTGCCGTGCGGTGAGAAAGCAGAGTCCAGACCTCGAGCCTTCCCTCCCACGGGTCGGCTGGACCCGGAATTGTCAAGCTCTTTGGTTCGAATCGGGACTCACGTTCACAAACACACAAACACACACAGACACACACACAAACACACACACAAACACACAGACACAAACACACAAACAAACACACACACACAAGTGCTGTCGATGAGCGCCTACGAAGGCCCGGCCGCATTTGTCTCCCCAGTAGCGATGTCTTACACGACGACTCGTTCACCATCACCGGTGATGCTCGCACGCACGCATGCACTTGAAGCCAACTCTCCCCGGTGGCCTCGCGGGCACGAGGCACAAAATAAAAAAAGAGTCTGCCAGATTTGCCAGAACACCCTCGTCATAAAACTCCTCCACGCGATGTCTGGCATCAAGACACCACGCGAAAGCCGTTCCCACGAGGGAGGCACCCAGCGCTAGCCCAGAACATCCAACCCCCACCCCACTGCATCATCTCTGGCCCACGCCCCGCCGGGGACCAAGTCCACACTTGGAGCCACTCTTCCCACGTTCCCAAACCTCTGGAATGTCTCTGCAAGTAATTAAGAATGAGCAGCCAGACGGAAAAAAAAACCCGAATACACAACTCGGACCCAGCTGGGCCCGGCCGCCGTGGTGAATGCTGACCCCTTGTACCAACAACAACGTGGGCGGGGAGCGGGCCTGGTGGCGACAGCTGTCGGGACCGGCGGCGCCTCGCAGCAAGAGGGGCCTAGGTTCGATTCCTGACTCGGGTGCCGCTTGCTGCGCGGGGTCCGTAGGTTCTCCCCCCCGCTTGTCCTGCACGGGGGTTTCCTTCCGGTTGCCACCACATCCCATAGCTAAACCCACACACACACTCACACAGCGGGAACCGCTATCGGCCAAAGGTCCCAACGCCGAACAAATCGACCTCCACCATCGCTCAAATTTGGGATCGCACCAAACTTGGGGAAACTTGGGAGCCTGCGAGGCCCTCCTGGGTAAACGTGCGCAATGGCAACGCCGTGGCTTCCTCGCCCCGCCACGATCGATCCGCTGCTGGATGAAGGCCGCGCCCCCAAGACTTTTGCCAACCTCTCCCCGCGCAAGAAACCCGTCGTTCCGTCGCTCCATCTCCTTTGGCGGACGTAACCGCTAGACGCTCGTGCAGCGCTGTCCGCCCAGCAGCGTGGACGCGGCGTGGTGCGGTACAACGCGGAGGAGGAGGCCAGGCACCCTCTAGCAAGGAGGGGGAGGGGCTCTAAATGCTTCCTCCAGTGGAGGCTCCTTCGGCCAGCAGTGGCGCCAGCCAGCCGTTGCAGGGCTGCGCCTCTGCCTATTGTGAACTACCTCACCTGGTGTGCAGGAGGTGGTGGGTGCGATCCCGACCCTGACGCCTGCTGCTGAACAATTAGAGTTTGCTTGTCTCTCTTTCATCATCATCATCATCACGGTGGCTAGGAGATGTTAACTACCTCGCCTGGTGTACAGGAGGTCGTGGATTCGATCCCGACCCTGACGCCTGCTGCTGTATATTTGGAGTTTGCGGCGTCTCGTGGTCGCGTGGATTTCCCTCCGGTTTCCCCCCCCCCCCCCATTTAGTATTTGACCGCAATACATTTCCACACGATAAGCCCACTTCGTCCAGCTATCATTTGTGGCCAGGTCGCTTCTGAAACAAAAACGTCCAATAGCTCGATCGGGGCCTTACCTGGTAAAATAAAAAAATAAAAAAAACGCGTCGATAGTTTGTGAACGCGCCGCCATTCTCTCGGCCGTGCCGCGTGCTCCGGGTTATTTCGGTTGTTCCCACTGGGCGACGAGGGGGGCTGTGCGACCGGAGGCCACGCGAAGGCCGAGCATCCTTGAATCAGCCACGGCGGCGGGGGTGCACACGTGTAAGGGAGGGTGGGGGCCGGTGGTGGGGGCTGTGGGAAGGGGTTAAATGAGACCCTGGGGGGGGCGGGTGGGGAAGGAGGTGGGGAGGGAGTAGCGGACTAACGCACAACCTCATCCCAACCCCCCCCCCCCGCTCTCTCGCAGCTGCGCACACAACACTATCCTGCAGCACGCCCGGCGCAGGGCTGTTAGCGAGCGTCTATTGAGGCCGGAACGGCGCTCCAGGGGGCGGTATGGCGAGCACCGCACCTGGCCGTCTTGGTCTCCCCGGCGCCGATGAGTACACGCCGCACCAGATACTCGCTTAAGGCCGAGTCGACCTAGGGGTCCGGTTCAGATATTTGTCGTCGGTGTTGCCCCGTGAGCGGGAGTCAAATGGGAATCAAATTCAGGTCACCGGGTCCACAGCGCAGCGCGCTAACCGGTGCACCACCGCTCTCAAAAGACGAAGAGGGAATCACACACACACAGAATCGCACACACAGAATCGCACACACACAGAATCGCACACACACGCAGAATCACACACATAATCACACACACACGCGCAGAATCGCACACACACAGAATCACACACACGCACACACGCAGAATCACACAAGCCGGAGGTCACTCACTCTGGATGGCCGGGCTGTAGGGGTCGGTGATCTTGATGGCTGGGTCCAGCACTCGGAAGATGACCTGCGGAGACACCGACCGGGTCACCGCACGCTCACCTCACATCACCTCGGGGACCCCCCGGCTCTCACCCCCGGTGCGTGTGTACGTGCGTGTGTACGTGCGTGTGTACGTGCATGTGTACGTGCGTGTGTACGTGCGTGTGTACGTGCGTGTGTACGTGCGTGTGTACGTGCGCACGTCCTCATCAGCACAGCGAGGGTCTCCCCTGGTGCGCATGTGCGCGACCTGGGTCGCACGTCGTGTGTTGTGCCGTGTGTTGTGCCGTGTTGTGCCGTGTTGTTGTGCCGTGCTGTGTGCCATGTGTTGTGCCATGCTGTTGTGCCGTGGTGACGTGCTGTGCTGTTGTGCCGTGTTGTGCCGTGTTGTGCCGTGCTGTTGTGCCGTGCTGTGTGCCATGTGTTGTGCCGTAGTGTTGTGCCGTGCTGTTGTGCCGTGTTGTGCCGTGCGGTTGTGCCGTGCTGTTGTGCCGTGCTGTTGTGCCGTGCTGTTGTGCCGTGGCGGTGTGTGGTGGCGGCGTTGCCGTGCCTCCCCCTCGGTGGACGGCTCGATGTCCGAGTATCGCGACTCGCAGATGACGTCGTCCACGCGGCGCAGCGGCCCCGTGGCCACGCCGGGGAAGGCGGCGGAGCAGTCGTAGGCGAAGTAGCGGTAGATCTGCCACGTGCGGCCAAAGTCGGCGGAGCGCTCGATGAGCAGCGACGCCGGGCGGAACGTCTGCGCGCGGCACGCGAAGGGACATCCGTCAGCGCCGTCGTCGTAACGAGAACAGAATCGTCGTCATTACCGTGAAGTTAACACGATCACCGCCGTCATCACAGTTATCGTCACGATCCTCCTCATTATCATCATCATCAACAACAACATCACAACCACCGCCATCGCTTTGACCTCTGACCTTAAAGGTCATGATGAGGTGGGTGAAGTGGAACTCAGCCTCCAGGTCGAGACGCAGGGTCACGTTCTCCACGCCTGCACGCGACACGCGACATGGGAACATGCGACATGGGAACTTGGGGTGAGTGGGTGAGCGAGCGGGTGAGCAAAGCGAGCGGGGTGAGCGGGTGAGTGGGCGAGAGGGCTGATCAGGCGAGTGAGTGAGCGTGCGAGCTGGGTGAGCAGTTGAGAGGGGCGAGCAGGCGAATAGTTGAATAGGTGAGCGGGGTGAGCGGGGCGAGCGGGGTGAGCGTGGTGAGCGTGGTGAGAGGGGTGAGTGGGTGCTGCACCGTTCTCGCTCTGCCACCAGGCCTTCTTGCGGTCGAGGGCGAAGGCGGTGATGACGTTGTGCACGCCGTGGCTCAGGGCGCCGTAGCCGCCGCCGCCGCCCACCTCCTCGCGCGAGTCGCACGTGAAGCACTTCTTCTCATCCTGCGGGCGCGACGTGACCGCGTGAACCCGCGTGAATCACGTGAACCGCGTGAAACCGCGCGAACGCGAATTGGCGAGCGCCTATTAAGGCCGGGCTCGCATACACGGACGACCCGCGGACTCGCTTCTCTGGGGAGATTTCCCGAGCAGCGACGCGACTCTCTACCCCGAGAAACGTCATCGACGTCGGCTCGTCGTCGCTCCGACGAGGTTTCCTCGGGAGTCGCTCGTCAACGAGGGGCCCCCGCCGCTCCACTCCCCGGGGGTCACTCCCGTGGAACGAGAAGCAGGCGACCAATCAGGGGCCTCCTCTCCCCCCTCGGCAAAAAAACAAAATCCAGAGCGGCTGAGAATTTTGGCGCCCGCGTTGGAACCGACTGAATTGGGGTGTCGCCACGGGGTCGTTCAACGCTGGCCGGTCGGGACGGAGGCGTTGGCTCGACTCATATTACAGTCGCTTTGTTCGTGTGTTTCACAGACGGGTGTAGTCTGCGTGGGCATCGTGACTGAACGTGTGTGTGTGTGGGGCACGGTGACTGAACGTGTGTGTGTGTGTGGGCACCGTGACTGAATGCGCGTGTGTGTGTGGGCACGGTGACTGCGTGGGGTCTGTTTTGACTCCGGGTGCCGACGGTGGCACCGTGGAATTCGTAAACAGACGGCGAGCGTCGTGTGTCGTGCGTCGTGCGCACCTGCAGGTGGCTCACGATGCAGTACGGCTGCGGCTGCGCAAGGCCGCACGTGGAGGAGGCCCCGAGGCGGTCGCTGCGCCCCACCAGCAGGTCGCCCGTGGCTGGGTAGCAGCTGCCCTGAGCGCAGCCGTGGGGCATCTCCGGCTCGCCCGAGACGGGGCCCAGCAGGGCCAGGAGCGTGGACGCCGCTGCGGGAAACGGACGGGGCGCGTTCACGTGGCGGGTAGGGGGGCGAGAAGCCGCGGCCGCGATCCCTCGATCGATGTTGCCACACGCCCCGTCCCCACCGAGTAACGGGCGGCGCAATTTGGACCGCGAGCGCCAGCGCGCGATGATGACGTCCGACTCTGTCGGGATGGCGTCGCGGGACGCGTACGACGGTCCGCTGGCAAGCGGGCGGCGCGTAGCGTTCTACCGGTGGATGAGTGCCGCGATGTTGACCGGGGCGGCCTGCCGGATCTGAACCGCGAGCCTCTGCGGTGAGCGGCGAATCGTTTCAGTGCGCAGCTGTGCTTTTGCTTTTCGCCCAGGGGGCCTCGCTGCTGCTGATGGCAGCTGTCTCTGCGTGCCACCGATTCCCCCCCACCCCCTGATCATCAAAGTCGATTTTTCTTATGGGCTCACGATGCACATGGGGGGGGGGGGTGGGCGATGAGGCGCGACCTGGGCAAAACGCAGCGCGTCGAGGCTCGTGGGGGGGGGGGCAGGGGGGGCCGGGGGGGCGGGGGGCAGGGGGGGGGCGGGGGGGTGCGCACTCGAAGCAGGGGGACGGAACGAGACCGACGTGCAACCGATTCCAGAAGCGAACCCTGACCCCCCCCCCCCCAGATCACGTGGCATCGTTCGTTTTGGGGCTCGTGTGGGGGGGGGGGGTGAATAATTACAGGGGTCACCCCCTCCTCCACTGCCTTCCCACCCACCCCACCCACTACCCATTAACCCCCCCCACCCACCCCACCCACTACCCATTAACCCCCCACCCACCCCACCCACTATCCCTGGGTGGCAAGGGGCTTGACAAATTCCACCGCATGGCTCCGCAACAAAGGCCAGAGGGGGGGAATAAAACCTCCTCCTCCTCCACCACCACCATTACCACCACCACCAACAACAAAGCCATCAATCACCACCATCATGCTGACCTCCACTATCACCACCATCAGACTGTCGGAGCAAGTGCTGGTAGCGGGCGCCATGGGTGGGCAGCACGACGCCCGGCTGCCTTTGTCTCCCTTGTGACGATGTTTACACACCGCGCAAAGTACTCATTTGAGGCAGAGTCGACCTAGGGGAGCTCCAGGACCGGTTCAGATAAATCGCCGCTGGTGTTGGGAATCGAACTTGGGCCGCCGGGTTCATAGCGCCCCTGCCACTATCATCGCAAACACCACTACAGCCTCCACCATAACTACCACCACCACCATCATCACTACCGCCATCACTACCACCACCATCACTACCACTACAGCCACCACCATCACTACCACTACCACCACCATCACTACCACTACAGCCACCACCATCACTACCACCACCACCATCACTACCACTACAGCCACCACCATCACTACCACTACCACCACCATCACTACCACCACCACCATCACTACCACCATTACTCCCCACTACCACTACAGCCACCACCATCACTACCACCACCACCATCACCACCACTACCACCATCACTCCCCACTACCACTACAGCCTCCACCATCGCAAACATCACCATCACTACCATCACCACCATCACTACCCTGCTACCACCACTACCACCATCACTACCCACTACAGCCTCCACCACCGCAATCATCACCATCACTACCACCACCATCACTACCATCACCACCATCACTACCACCATCACTACCCACTATCACTACAGCCACCACCACCGCAATCATCACCATCACTACCACCACCATCACTACCATCACCACCATCACTACCCACTATCACTACAGCCACCACCACCGCAATCATCACCATCACTACCATCACCACCATCACTACCACCATCACTACCCACTATCACTACAGCCACCACCACCGCAATCATCACCATCACTACCACCACCATCACTACCATCATTACCCACTACCCCCCCCCCCCCGCAAACACGAGCAGGGGTAGGCCTTTGGGGTTTTTTTCAAAATCAGATAACGAAAAAAAACCCTCTCGTGGCGGAAACCCCCGGGGGGGGGCACTGGAAAATCGTCCCCCGCCATCCCCCTTATCCCCCTCATCCCCCCACCCTTCCTTCTCATCCCCCCCGCCCCCCTATCCCCCCACCCCGCCCCCCATCCCCCCACTTCAAACCCAGCCGGCCGGGCCACGGCCCACGTGGTGCGTGGGAGGAGGGGGGCCTCGGCCGGGGAGAGAGACGGAGCGCATTCCCAGACGCGCGCGCAGAGGACGAACGGTGGGGGCGGTGGGGGAGGTGGGGGCAGTGGGGGCGGTGGGGGCGGTGAGTCTGTGGCGATGAGTTTTCTTGATGAAAGCAAAGAGGAGTGGTGGTGATGGTGGTGGTGATTGTGGTGTGTGGGGAGCGGTGATGCAGCGGTTAGCGCTGCGCTACGAACCTGGCGACCCGGGTTCGATTCCCGCTCACGGCCAACACCCAGTGACGATTATCTGAACCGGTCCTGGGCCTTCCCCTACGTCGACTCAGCCTCAAATGAGTACTTGGTGCGGTGTGTAAACAAAGGCGGCCGGGCGTGGTGTTGGCCACCAACCCCCTCGTGTGCCGTGCTGGTCTTCATAGGCGCTCGCTGCTGGTATTGATGATGTTGCTGCTACTCGCACCTGCTTTTCCAGGTTTGCTCCGAGATTTATTGAATTTCGAGTCCCGCCTGCGGTTGCCTTGGCAGGGCCACACCAGATGATTTCGCGGGCCTCATACGGCCCGCGGGCCGGACGTTCCCCGCCCCTGTGGGCCTAGATGGAGTTTGTGGCCAGAATGGGCGGGCTGGAGGTCCAAGCCGACAATGCGCCCGCGGCCCTCTCGTTTGAACTGAACTAAAAAAACAACTTTAATTGATTCCACCAGATGTGAGACCCACGGATCTTGAGAGCTAAGAGTGTTTTTGCAAATGATAGCTCAAGGAAGTGGCTTATCGCAACTATCATCGTCATCACGTGGAAATGTAGAGCAGCAGTCAAACACTCTAAACGAATCTTCTTGTTTATTTCGGTAAAGTCACGTAGAAGGGAAGTAATAAAATAATAAAAATAAAACATAATAAAACAATTCTCACGACGTTTCGGCTACAACGCAAGCAGCCGTCTTCAGGTGAAGAATGAGACACTACCAAACTAGGAGCTTATATATAAGCTGCATTGGGGGTTGAAGAGCGCCTTAACAAAAAGAATGTGCATGTGAAGAGGGATTTAGCATATTCATGGAAAATGCGTCGGCGTTGGGCGGGGGGGTGTCAAAGTCATATTATGCCCATGCATTATGCAGGATCAGCAGCAACCAAGGGGGGTGCAGGGATTAGCAGTAACAAAGGAAAGGAATGTTAATGATATGTAGCTGCAGTTACTCAACAACCACGTAGAAAACTAAAGTATAAACTACATAAAAAACTAAAGTATAAACTGCATCGCACCATCAGTATACTTACTATACTCTATAATAAGCTGAGTTACTAACAGCAAGTAATACATTACAATTTTACCTCGTAAAAATTCTATAATATGCTTCCATCTAAACCTTATTCTCTTACATCACACGAGCATATACCGTACTATATACTGCCATAGATAAACCCAACATTAAATTATATACTGTATTGCTGTAAACCAACCTATATCTTATACATAATGCATGGGCATAATATGACTTTGACACCCCCCCGCCCAACGCCGACGCATTTTCCATGAATATGCTAAATCCCTCTTCACATGCACATTCTTTTTGTTAAGGCGCTCTTCAACCCCCAATGCAGCTTATATATAAGCTCCTAGTTTGGTAGTGTCTCATTCTTCACCTGAAGACGGCTGCTTGCGTTGTAGCCGAAACGTCGTGAGAATTGTTTTATTATGTTTTATTTTTATTATTTTATTACTTCCCTTCTACGTGACTTTACCGAAATAAACAAGAAGATGAATCCCTGCAGTCACGAAAGCTTTAAATCGAAACTCTAAACGAAGTGGGGATTTCTCAATTGTGGAGAAGAAAAACCGGGAGGACCCGGAAAAAAATCCACGCGACCACGGGGAGAGAGAGAGAGACACGCGCGCGTCAAATATACAGCAGCAGCAGGCATTGTCAGGGTCAGGATCGAACCCACGACCTCCTGTATACCAGGCGAGGTAGTTAACATCTCCTAGCCACCGTGATGATGAGAGAGACACCGAAAACTCCAAATATACAGCAGGCGCCAGTGTCGGAATCGAACCCACGGCCTCCTGCATACCAGGCCGCCTTTGTCTCCCCAGTGGCGTACCCGGTGTGGTATGTAAACTTGAGTGCCGGGGGAGACAATGGCGGCCGGGCGTGCATGGTACTGACCGCACCACCCCCACGTGTGCTTTATGGTTGCTGATACTAGCTAACAGCACTTGCCCCAACAGTCTACTGCAGGCTACACGGGGAGCTCTGTCTTTGTGTTTATGCGTCAGGAAGATCGTCCAAATCACCAACACGACGCCCAACACACGCAGACTGGAGAGGAACCACGGCCATTGGGGGGCACGGCCACGAGGCGGTGACGATGGTGACGGTGATGGTGGTGACGATGGTGACGACTATGGTGGTGACGATGATGATGGTGACGATGACGGTGGTGACGATGATGATGGTGACGACGATGGTTTGGGACGATGATGGTGACGACGATGATGGTGGTGACGATGATGATGGTGACGGTGATGACGATGATGGTGGTGACGATGATGGCGACGATGATGACGGTGACGACGATGATGATGGCGATGGCAGAAATTATGACGACTATGATGGCGCCGATGATGATGATGGTGACGATAGTGGTGGCGATGGTAGAAATGATGACGATGGCGATGATGATGATGATGATGGTGACGATGATGGTTACGATGATGATGGCGATGGTATAAATAATGACGACGATGATGATGATGATAGTGGCGATGATGGCTACGATGTGGATGACCGTCCCCCCCACCCCCCCCAACACAACCACCACCCCCACCACCATCACCACCACCACCCTCTCCACCATCACCACCACCACCCTCATCACCACCACCATCACCACCACCCTCTCTCTTCACGCCGAAACTTCACCGCCAGGAGCGGATGAGGGATGCGGTGGGGGCGAGCGGCTCCGGTTAAAGGGGGGGGGGGGGTGGAAACGAACTCGCCGAGATCCACAGGTCTCTGAACGTTTAATTTTACACCCGCAGAATCCGATGAGCGATGAAGCTCTTCGTTTTTTCGCGCAGACGCCCAACGGGACAGGCAGGAGTCGTGGTCTCCCCCCCCCCCGTATGCTGGCGGCCCGCATCGCTGTACAAGAGGGGGTGGGCGATGTCCCGGTCTGTCTGCGTGTTACTCTGGCGGCTGTACCGAGGGGTGGACGACGCGAGAGAGACTCACCCAGGATGGCGGTAGAGACCCCCATCGCGGCTCCGTCCGTCCGGTCGCTGTCAGTGGCCGCGTCCTGGTGGAGGGACAGACAGGGACATCATCGTCTCTCGCTCTCGCTCGACAGACAGATTTGTGTAGAAGTCCACTTGTTTCGTTCCTTATATACAGTGAGGGAAAAAAGTATTTGATCCCCTGCTGAATTTGTACGTTTGCCCACTGACAAAGAAATGATCAGTCTATAATTTTAATGGTAGGTTTATATGAACAGTGAGAGACAGAATAACAACAACAAAATTCAGAAAAACTCATGTCAAAAATGTTATAAATTGATTTGGATTTTAATGAGGGAAATAAGTATTATTTTGTTGTTGTTGTTATTCTGTCTCTCACTGTTCAAATAAACCTACCATTAAAATTATAGACTGATCATTTCTTTGTCAGTGGGCAAACGTACAAAATCAGCAGGGGATCAAATACTTTTTTCCCTCACTGTAGAGGCGTAGATGTGACGAATTGGCCACGTTCTGTTTTACGTGACAACCCTCACTAGTTGGCTGTGTGGGGTGGTGGCGGGTTTTAACGACACATTTATATATTTACGCGATCTAACCCCCCAAAACACCCCTCTTATGGATGATATTGTACTCCGTGTCTTTGTCTATTCCAACTTTGGTAGTGCCGCTTTGTTGCTGGTCGCTTGACGGGTCTGACCTTAGGGCCTTAGTGTGCTGGGCGAGAGGGGACGGGGAGTGAAAACTACACAACAATTTAAATTTCGATTTAAAGCTTTCGTGACTGCAGGGATTCATCTTCTTGGTTCTTTCGGTAAAGTCACGTAGAAGGGAAATAATAAAATAATAAAAATTAAACATAATAAAATTATTCTCACGACGTTTCGGCCACAACGCAAGCAGCCGTCCTCAGACGCTGTCTCCCCGACAGACCTGGTCTTCACCTGAGGACGGCTGCTTGCGTTGTGGCCGAAACGTCGTGAGAATAATTTTATTATGTTTTATTTTTATTATTTTATTATTTCCCTTCTACGTGACTTTACCGAAAGAACCAAGAAGATACGCAACAATTGTTTTTTATTTCACCAGGTAAGGCCCACTGAGCTACTTAGCTCCTTCTCAGAAGCGGCACGGTCACACACGTGAGCCCAACGAAGTGGGGACTCATCACGTGGACATTGATAGCGGCCAAACGCTCTGAACGCGTGGCGATGTCGATTCTTCACGTGGAGGGGGAAAACCGCAGGACCCGCAGAAAAATCCACGCAACCACGAGGAGTGAGAGAGAGATGCGAACTCCAAATACATAGGCGTCAGGATCTAACCCACGATCTCCTGTATACCAGGCGAGGTAGTTAACATCTCCTAGCCACCGTGATGATGATGACAGAGAGAGAGACACGCAAACTCCAAATATACAGCAGCAGACATCAGGGTCGTGATCGAACCCACGATCTCCTGTATACCAGGCGAGGTAGTTAACATCTCCTAGCAACCGTAATGATGATGAGAGAGAGAGACACGCAAACTCCAAATATACAGCAGCAGGCATCGTCAGGGTCGTGATCGAACCCACGATCTCCTGTATACCAGGCGAGAGAGTCAACATCTCCTAGCCACCGTGATGATGATCGATAGAGAGAGAGACACGCAAACTCCAAATCTACAACAGCAGGCGTCAGGGTCGGGATCGAACCCACGAAACCGCCACAAACGACGACTCAACGTCTGTGATAGCCTCCTAGGGTGCTGCTGGCGGCAGAGCGCAATAGGCGACGCGACTGTGCCTCGCTCGAGCCCGGCGCTGCTGATGAGGCACTGAAAGGCGTGAGCGACTGTCCGCGGTGTGGCCGAGGCGATGCGCCCCCGCGGGCGTGCGGGGAAGGGGGGTCCGTGTGGCTGGCGGGGTCGCGAGAGCGCGAGAGCCTGGCCGCTCGGCTCCCACTCGCTGGGAACTCGAAACTCTTCATCGTCATCGAGACGATCATCATCGAGATTCATCATCGAGACGATCATCATCGAGACCAATCGTCATCATCATCCTGCCGGGGGAGCTATGGGCAGCACCTCTGAAGGGCTGTGTGGAGTCTCCGACTCTTCCACTGGCGGCCAGACGTCTCGACACTGACGAGGGCACCCACCCGCACTCTACCCCCCACCCACACCGCACTCTACCCCCCACCCACACCGCACTCTACCCCCACACCTACACGCGGTTAACCCCGCGGGCATTGCGTGACGGTCATCGGCGGGCGAGGCAGAGCGAGCAGAGTTCGTGGGAGCCGCCCGCCGCGCCCGGGTGGTGACACAACCAGCGGCGACCTCCGCACGGAGCGGTGAGCAGCGCTCGAACTGAAAGCCCCCGTCGGTGCGAACTGCAGATGGGGGTCGCTCCTGCGGAGTTGACGACTCGTGACCCAGCCTGGCGCTGCGGCGAGTCATAGACTCCCCAAGTGACTCTCACACAGACCCCCCGTGACACTCACACAGACCCTCCGTGACACTCACACAGACCCCCCCCCCACGTGACTCTCACACAGACCCCCCGTGACACTCACACAGACCCTCCGTGACACTCACACAGACCCCCCCCCCCACGTGACTCTCACACAGACCCCCCGTGACACTCACACAGACCCCCACGAGACACTCACGCAGACCCCCCCCCCCACGTGACTCTCACGCAGACCCCCCCCCCCACGTGACTCTCACGCAGACCCCCACGTGACACGCAGACCCCCCCCCCCCCACCTGACTCTCACACAGACCCCCCCCCCGTGACACTCACACAGACTCCCCCACGTGACACTCACACAGACCCCCCCACGTGACACTCACACAGACCCCCCTCGTGACACTCACCGCGACTCGTCTGAAGTTTTCTGCTGCACGCGGCTTGCCACTGGAGATTGGGCGAGGGTTCTGGGTCTCTGTGTAAGAGTCTCTGTGTGTGTCTGTGTGTGTGTCTCTCTGTGTGTGTGTCTCTGTGTGTGTCTCTCTGTGTGTGAGCGTATCTCTCTCTCTCTGTCTGTGTGTGTCTCTGTGTGTGTGTCTCTGTGTGAGAAGTCTCTCTGTGTGAGAGTCGCTCTGTGCGATGCGGGGCTCGGAGCGAGCGGGGAGGATTTGGGGAGGGGGGAGTCAGGAGGAGGAGGAGGGGGGTGAGCATGGGGGGAGGGGAACACGGGATGAGAGGGGCATGGCTGGGCGGCTGGCGTGGTTGGAAAAAGTGGTGGTGGTGGTGCTGGTGAATGTAGTACAGTGTTGGTGATGGTTGGGGGTGTTCGGGTTAGCGGCCGTGTAGCGGTTCAATGCCCTGCGCAACGAACCCAGCGAACCGAGTTCGATTCCCGTTCGCGGCCAACACCCAGTGACGATTATCTGAACCGGTCCTGGGCCTCCCCTAGGTAGACTCAGCCTCAAATGAGTAGCTGGTGCGGTGTGTAAACATCGCCACTGGGGAGACAAAGGCGGTGGGGCGTGGTGTTGGCCACCCACCCCCTCGCGTGCCATGCCGGCCTTCATAGGTGCTCGCTAACAGCACTTGCCCCTACCGTCTGTTAAGGCTCCACGGGGGATCTTTGTCTTGTGTTGGTGATGGTTGGGGGTGTTCGGGTTAGCGGACCGGTTCAGTGCCTTGCGCTACGAACCCGGCGACCCGAGTTCGAATCCCGCTCACGGCCAACACCCAGTGACGATTATCTGAACCGGTCCTGGGCTTCCCCTAGGTCCACTCGGCCTCAAATGAGTACCCGGTGCGGTGCGTAAACATCGCCACTGGGGAGACAAAAGCGGCCGGGCGCTGCACCGTGCCGTAGGTGCTGCTCGCTAACGGCACGTGACCCCAGCAGTCTGTCGACGGGTCATACGAGGGTGGAGAGATCTTTATTTTGCACTTTTGAGTGCACTTTAAAATAAAAACGTTGTTTAAAAAAATATTTTTTACGGAGTTTATGGGATTCCTGTTGGTGAGAAAAGTGTTGTGGCTGGCGGCGAGGGGGGGGAGGGAAGAGGCCGCGGTGTTTTTCGGGGGTCGCCGATTGCCCCCCCCCCCCACACACACAAAGGGAGAGCGACTCCGCCCGCGTGGATGTGGCGGTCCAAATCGTCGCAGTTGGGGATGGATCCTCCCAGGGGGGGGGGGGCGACTCGCTGCGTGGAGTTTTATTTGGTGCGAGGTTCACGGGGGGCCCCCCTGTGTGCGCGCGAGGCCACGTGGAAGCGGCACGTCCCGTCCGCCCTTCGCAATCGGTGCCCTCCACGTGAATAACAACAACAAACAACAACAACAAACAACAATCAACGCGTCTTTACGCATCCCGTCAGACGCATCGGCCAGTGTCTCTTCATCAGCAGCATCATCATCAGCGGTGGCAGCAGCAGGAGGAGGCTCGAGGTGACGACTCCGTCACGGCCGAGAGACGTCGCTCGCAGAGGCCCCGCGCGGCCGGACGGGATGAGTCGAACGACAAAGCGGGCGGGCGACATCCCCCGGGCGCCTGCGTCGTGTTTGTTGGGCGGTCGGGAGGGGGGGGGCAGGGATGGGAGGTGGGGGGAGGGATGGAGGGGACTGAGCGGGGGGGGGGGGGCAGGGATGGAGGGGAGGGGCAGGGATGGGAGTGGGGGGAGGGATGGAGGGGACTGAGCGGGGGGGGGGGGGCAGGGATGGAGGGGAGGGGCAGGGATGGGAGTGGGGGGAGGGATGGAGGGGACTGAGCGGGGGGGGGGGGGCAGGGATGGAGGGGAGGGGCAGGGATGGGAGTGGGGGGAGGGATGGAGGGGACTGAGCGGGGGGGGGGGGGGGCAGGGATGGAGGGGAGGGGCAGGGATGGGAGTGGGGGGAGGGATGGAGGGGACTGAGCGGGGGGGGGGCAGGGATGGAGGGGACTGAGCGGGGGGGGGGGGGCAGGGATGGAGGGGACTGAGCGGGGGGGGGGGGCAGGGATGGAGGGGACTGAGCGGGGGGGGGGCAGGGATGGAGGGGAGGGAGTGAGGGGGGCAGGGATGGAGGGGAGGGGGGGGATGGGAGTGGGGGAGGGATGGAGGGGAGGGAGCGGGGGGCGGGAAGCGGAATGTGACTCCGGATTTCTTTGTTCATCGCTGGCGGGGGAGGGAGGGATGGAGGGGGAGGGTGGAAGGGGGGAGGGAGGGAGGGGAGGAAGGGGAGGAAGGGGGGAGGGGAGGAAGGGAGGGGGGGAGGGGAGGAAGGGAGGGGGCAGGTTGACCCCGCCAGGAAGGCGCGAGGCTGTGTGGATGTTTTGGCCGCGCGGGTTTTTATCTCAAACTGGAGCCCAGCCGCCATTTCCCTCTGATGATGAACTGGCTGTTCAGATGCTCTCCCGCCACAACCAACACCACCACCAGCCACAACACCACCAACAACAACAACACCACCAACACCACCAACACCACCACCAACAATAACACCACCAACAACACCACCAACAACACCACCACCAACACCACCAACATCACCACCAACACCATCACCAACAACACCAACACCACCAACAACACCACCACCAACACCACCAACACCACCACCAACAATAACACCACCAACAACACCACCAACAACACCACCACCAACACCACCAACATCACCACCAACACCATCACCAACAACACCAACACCACCAACAACACCAACACCACCACCAACAATAACACCACCAACAACACCACCAACAATAACACCACCACCAACAACACCACCAACATCACCATCACCAATACAACCGCCATTCGCCACTAAATGACGGCGACGTCACCACGGCGCTTGTGCCAGGCCATGTGCACCTTGAGGCCATCACGTGAAGTGCCAAACGCCCGCTGGCAGCAGGAGGTCTCGGGACAGACCCAGCAGGTGCCACGGGTCGACTGACCGAGATGACTGGCTGATGCACCACCTGTGCCCCCTACTGTGCCAACTTGCTGTGCTTTAGCCACCCGGCGCTCCGCTCGTTGTTGTGAGCGTCGCTCCTCCGCCCTCCGTTGTTGTTGGAGGACGACTGCCTCCAACTGCCCAGCAGCGTCCTTCACGAGCCTCCTCCACGGAGGCCGATCTTGACACCGCTGGAACCAGCCGTTGGCAAGTCCACTCAGCTCCACATCCTCCTGTACCACATCACTCCATCTCTTCTCCAGCCCATGTCGTGCCCGTTTAGCCCGCTCTATTCGGCCAAACAGAAGCTGTTTAGGCATGCGGTGGCTGGGCATGTGGGAATGACCCAGCCAAGGCATACTTGCCTGCCGGACGAACTCACTGATGGGAATGTGTCCAAATATTTAAAGGATTTGTGAGCTTCTCACACAATCCAGCCTGGTTAAACCCAGGATGGATCGTAGGCATGTCAGCCTGAATGTTTTTAACCGGCGCAGATGTTCCATTAGAGGGGTCCATGTTTCACAAGCACAGAGAAGGGACGGCATGACTGTGGCCGAGAAGACCCGAAGCTTCGTGCAGAGCGACAGACCAGGTAGCTTTTACAGAGTATTGCACAGCCGATTAAAAGATAATGCCGCCCAATTTATTCGGAGTAAGACTTCTACTGTCAACCCGGAGCTGGTCATAAGCACACTGCTCAGGTACGGGAAACTCTCCACTCTCTCCACAACTGCTCCATCACCAATGGGGAGCTGAGGGGTGGAGTGTTTGATGGCACAAAATACCCAGGCAGGTGCTTAGTATTGGTGGGGCTGATGGTAAGGCCCCACCTCTTAGTGGCACACTCCAGGTTCAGCAGCAGCGTCTCCAACTCTTCTGAGCAGCAATCACCAGATCATCAGCATACATAGCGTGGTTGACCAATAGGGAGCCATGCCCCGACCATACCCGGGCATCGATACGCCTCCCGTTGTATCTGTACCAGATGGAAATTCCTCCGGTACAGCCATGGAACAACACCACTAACAACATCACCAACCACAACACCACCAACACCACCGCCACCAACACTACCAACAACACCACCACCACCAATACCAGTTCCAACAACACCAACAAAACTACCACCCCCAAAAACAACAACCACCACCACCACCACTCGGCTGCTGTAGCTGCTGCAGTTAAACATTTTAACCACAACCTTGGAGGCGCACATTGGGCAACTTCCTGTAAATAATATCACGGGGTGTTATACAGACTGCTGTGGTAAACAAGATCGATGGTGGTGGTTATGACGATGATGGTGGTGGTGGTGGTGAAAACTATGAGAGTTGGCGGTGGTAGTTGAGGTGGACACGATGGTTGCGTGTGGAGCGAGTGATGGAGATGACGCGCGTGGTGGAGATAACGCGAGTGATGGAGATGACGCGCGTGGTGGCTCCTCTCCCTCGTGGCAGCAGCGACATCGCGCAGGGCCTCAGGGTCGTGGGTCTCCTGGCCACGACGGGAAATGGCCGGCCACGAGGCCAATCGGGCCCGAAGTCCCTCTCAATGGTCAGTCTCTCTGTGCCAAATGCCGTGTTCGGGCATTCCCTTATCCTTGCACCACTGTAATCAGAATCAACTCGCCCCTGTACATCGCTGGCAGGGGAGGGGAATGGGAGGGGAGGGAGGTAGTCATTGTAGTGCGTATTTAATGTGGGAGAAAACATTTATTAAAAAGTCTCTTTAATTAAGTATAACGTGTTGTCTATATTTATTTAAAGTTGCGCATTTTGATATGACGTCACATTTCTTAAACACCCCCCCCCCAGGTGCGTGACGTCATTTATGGACGGCCCCCAACACCCAGTGACGAGTATGTGAAACGGTCCTGGGCCACCCCTAGGTAGACTCAGCCTGAAATTAGCACCTGGTGTGTGGTGTGTAAACATCAACACTCGGGAGACAAAGGCGGCCGGGCGTGGCACTTGGCTACTAGCACCACGGGTGTGCCACGGGTGTGCCGCCGTGTCGGTCCTGGGCCACCCCTAGGTAGACTCAGCCTGAAATTAGCACCTGGTGTGGTGTGTAAACATCAACACTCGGGAGACAAAGGCGGCCGGGCGTGGCACTTGGCTACTCGCACCATGGGTGTGCCGCCGTGCCGGTCCTGGGCCACCCCTAGGTAGACTCAGCCTGAAATTTGCACCTGGTGTGTGGTGTGTAAACATCAACACTCGGGAGACAAAGGCGGCCGGGCGTGGCACTTGGCTACTAGCACCACGGGTGTGCCGCCGTGTCGGTCCTGGGCCACCCCTAGGTAGACTCAGCCTGAAATTAGCACCTGGTGTGTGGTGTGTAAACATCAACACTCGGGAGACAAAGGCGGCCGGGCGTGGCACTTGGCTACTAGCACCATGGGTGTGCCGCCGTGCCGGCCTTGTCAAGGATGCTGCTACTTCGCCAACAGCACTTACCAAAGGTCTGTTGTGGCTATAAGGGGGGTCTTTGTCTTTGTTGCGGTAGTGTGGTTGTGGTGTAGTTATAGAGTAGTTGTGGTGTCGTCTGTGGTTGTGGAGAGTAGTTGTGGTGGTGGTTGTGGTGTAGTGTGGTTGTGGAGAGTAGTTGTGGTGTGTGTAGTGTGGCTGTGGTGCAGTGTGTGGTTGTGGTGCATTGTGTGGTTGTGGTGCATTGTGTGGTTGTGGTGCAGTGTGGTTGTGAAGAGTGGTTGTGGTGTGGTGTGGTTGTAAAGAGTGGTTGTGGTGGCGTGTGGTTGTGGTGGCGTGTGGTTGTGGTGTAGTGTGGTTGTGGTGCAGTGTGGTTGTGGTGGCGTGGTTGTGAAGAGTAGTTGTGGTGCAGTGAGTGGTTGTGGTGCAGTGTGGTTGTGGTGGCGTGGTTGTGGTGGCGTGGTTGTGGTGGCGTGGTTGTGAAGAGTGGTTGTTGCTGGTTGTTGACCTCATGCCGCCAGACCACCGCTCGCCTCCCCACCACCAGAGCTGCTAATCGACCGCGAGGAGGTTGCAGGCGACTGGCAGAGCGGCTACAGCCACAGCATCGGATTCTTGAATCCACCTGTACGGAGTTGTCACCCCCCCCCCCCCTCCTATGCCAAACTCTGAATTAATGGGATTCATGGCCAGGCACCGCGACGTGGCAGTGCCCGCAGTTGGGTTTAACTCTCCAACACACCACACAGTCAGTCGGTAAGGGTGCTGAACTATTAACTCATTGCTCACGTGACATAGCTCCTCACTAGTTGGCTGTGCCAGGTGGTGGCGGGTTTAACGGCACATTTATTGATTTACGCGATCAAACCCCCCCCCCCCCGATATTATGGATATTAGTGGCGAAAGCCTTCGTGTGAAATCGCAACCGCGAGTGGCTCCATGGCGCCACCTGGCGGTGACCACGGGTGCCGTACCCGCTTTGCTTGCGGCCAATCGCCACCAGCCAGAGGTCGCAAACGGGTTTTGAGTCCTTACCCGTACCCGGCCGCACCAGGGTCGCAAATGGGTACCCGTACCCATAGCCGGCCGGGTACGGGTAGCCGGGTATCGGGTAGGGTACGGGTATCGGGTACCCAGTTGCGACCTCTGCCACCAGCACCTCGGGCAAGGGGCCCGTGCCCAGAACGTCCCCCCCCCCCAAAAAAAAAGAAAATGGGACCGTGTTCTGTGCGGTTCCTTCCGTGTCAATCCACGGCTCCACTGCCGGACGAGAGCCTCCCTTTGACCGTGCGGGTCTTGGGCGGTAAATGACCATACTTCACCGGGCTGGTAAGTGCGGTTCGTGAACACGGAGGGCTTGAGAACGAAACGGGATTTCTCCGCAAATCTGGCTGTCGCGTGATGAGGCTGGTTGCAATTACTGGCGAAACGTCGTACTCTGATTGTAAATGTTGTGGATTTACTCTAAAACACACCAGTGTGCTGTACTAGTACACTATACACTACACTACTATACACTACACTATACACTAGTGCTGTACTAGTGACGAATTGGCACGTTCTGTTTACGTGACACAACCTTACTAATTGGCTGTGTCGGGTTTAACGACACATTTGAATATTATCGCGATCTTACCCAATTAAAAACCTCCATTATGGATAATGTTGGTCGCGAAAGCCTTCGTGTTAAACGGACTTGGCTCCACTGCCCTCTTCTGCCCTCTTCTGCCCACGAGCAGCCTATAGCACCTGGTACGCACCTCGGGGTTCCCATCGTCGGGTGGCCGGCTACGGGAGCGCTCGTCATTTTTGGCGAGGCCCAAGTAAGCAAACGCACGGAGCGAACAGCGGATTATATAATTGTTCGCGGACAAATGAAACACACTCGTAAGTCATGCTGAAAAAGATCTTCAGAGGACCGCGAAGCTTGGACAAACGTTGGCACCGTCCGGCTCGTCCACGGTGACTCTGCGGCCGCGGGGGGCAGTCCGCACGACGATCCGCGCGACGATCCGCGCGTCGTTTCACGTGACCGGGCAGACGAACCATCGGAGACCCGACCACGGGTTGCCCGGGATATTTCTTGACCATTTCCTCACCGCTCGAGAGCTTCCCCTCCCCCCCTCCCCCCGAAGGACATCTCAGCTGGCAGGCGCACTCCGTCACCGACGTTTAATGTTTTTTGATGATGGGTAACGCACCTCTTACACACACTTTATACACAAGACAGCAGCATTTCAGGGTTTTGAGTTAAGACGATCATAATCACAGCGAAGGGTTAATAAATTCGCATTCAGTTTCTTAAGAAGCTCGCAGCGCGTGGATGGAAACGTCGGGGCATCGTACCGTGCAGCACGCGGTGCAATCGGAAGAAAGCACGGGGGGGGGGGGGGGGCTGTACGCCGAAGCGCACCTGCGGGCACAGGGTGCAGTGTCGGTGCTCGCTCCCCGTGGAGCCGGACCCCCCACCTGTGTCTGTATGCAGGTCAAAGTGCAGCCCCTGCAAGTGCTCACTCCGCGTTGCAGCTGCGCGGTTCTGTACGAGCAGTGGAACGAACGCCTTGGCGCAGCGGGGGACGAGAGAGAGAGCATCCCACGGAGACCGGCACCGGCCTCGCCGTTGCCGGCAGGGGGAGCTCAAGGCTCCAATGAGACCGAGTGACTTTGTTGACAGGCCGAGTCGGTCCAATCGGAAGGACAGAGTCGGGGTAAAAGTGGCGTTCCCAGAGGTCGCAAACGGGTTTTGATTCCTTACCCGTACCCGGCCGCACCAGGGTCACAACCTACCCGTTCCCTACCCGAAATGAGTGACAAACGGTTACTCACCAGTGACTCACGGTCTACACGTACCCGGCCGCACCAGGGTCGCAACAGGTACCCGTACCCGGGTATCGGGTAGGGTACGGGTATCGGGTACCCGGTTGCGACCTCTGGGCGTTCCCCTGACTTGCCGAGTGACTCGGGTGACCGCGCGCGTTGGGCAGGGCTTTCCCAGAAGCCCTTGCGGGTGGAAGGCATCACGAGTGCTGCGGCGGGTGGAGGCCTCTTGCCAGCGGTGGCTTGCGCAATCGCGGGGCTGCACGTTGACCTTTAGGAAACGTCAGGACCGCGTTGCTGACAACATTAAATACCGAGTGTTAATTGTTACGTAATGTATTATCACGCAGGATGTTTACGCTGAAACGTGTGATCGTGACATTAAAAGTGTAGAGGCGAACGTCGCGGCCAAACGACAAGCCGCCCGCTTTGAGCCGCGCCGTTTGTCGACATCGGATCGCTGCCGAGTTGTTGCCAGGGCGGCGTGACGCCGGGCCGGAATGTTCTGGCTGCGGCCTGAACCCCTGCCCAAGTCGAGTTGAAGAAATTGAACAATTGGAGACACGGTGCCGAGTCGGCAGCTCCAGTTCTAACTCGATTGGAGCGGCTCACGGCAACCGGGTGCAGACATCCGAACACGGCAGTCGCCCAGCACAGCTCCCAAACAAGACAGCCGAAAGCAAACCACAGGCGGTTCTGTTTATACTGCGGCAGAGGTGAGGCCGCTGCAGCCACGGCAGCGAGACAGGGAGGTTGCGACATTGACCGCGATGTGAAATCAACACGAGTTCTCCGACCAAACCGCGACTCCGAATCGCACCGATCCATTGCACCACGGAGGAAAATTACTTGCACGCGCAATCGTTACTCACAGATTACTTTAGATTTGGAGACAGCAAAAAAAACATCACAACTTCGAAGCCATTAACATACATTCACAAGTTAAGCAGTTACACTGAGAAGACGAGAGATAACACGCTGGCTAAAGACATCACGGTGACTGTGAAGAGGAGTGGGCATGGGGGCAGGGTCGCGTCGCCGCTACGAGGGTGACGATGACCGACGGTTGCCACGGGCGGCAGCCGAGGGACGCTGCAGAGGGACGCTGCAGCGTGCCCGAGGGGGTGCAGCCGGGTGGATTAACACATCGCAGGGTACCGCGCGAGATGGCGACATGTTTGGGGGAAGCCTTCATCCAGCAGTGGAATTACCATGGCTGATGATGATGATGACTCAGTAAGTGGGTGACACTTCAGCAATATAGCGACAGACACTGGGAGTGGGTTGACGCATTGGTAAGCGGACGAATAGATGAGCGAGGGGTTTAGCGAGTGAGTAGGTGTGCAAGCGGATGAGCGAGTGGGCGAGCGAGTGGGCGAGCAAGTGGGCGAGTGGGTGTGCAGGCGGATGAGCGAGTGCGTTAGCAGACGAGCAAGTGGGCGAGCGGGTGGTCGAGCAGAGCATGCGGTGGAGCGGGCGGGCGAGCTCACTACCGCGCGTCTTCCGCGCTGTACATGCCGCGCGCGCGGCGCAGCACCGAGTCCTTGGTGGCGTCGTAGGGGTGCTCCTTGGAGGGGATCTCCAGCACGGCTGGGATGGAGCGGTTGTGAGCGTCCACCACGTGGCGGATCATCTCGGCGATGAACTGGTTGATGAGGATGATGGCGATGTCGTCGCGAACGAGGAAGCTCCTGTCGCGAGACAAAGAGAAACAAAGCACGTAAGTGAAGGTTACATTTCACGTTTACCATCCCCCCAACCGCCTCGCCCGACGTTACCCGGACCGTGCCATCGGCAAGTGGCACAACACCAAGAGACCTTTGGGATCCTCTTCAGGTGACCTGAGCCTCACACTTCAAGGGGGCATCTCTCTTCCACCCATCCACATCCGAGCAATGTTCGACCGCGTGACGACACAACCGAAACCCAAGCATCGCAGGTGGATTTAGTCACGGCGCAGAGAAGAACCCAACTGAACAAGGTGTTTTTGTTGTTGTGGTCAAGGTGCGTTTGTTGTGATCACTTGGGGAGACCTTTTGACTCACTCACTCCACTTGAGAACCCCGATCCCAACCCAGCGTCTCAGCGGTGCCAGCTCAACGCTCTGACCTCTGAGCAAGTGCTGTTAGTGAGCACCACGTGCCGGCCACTTCGGTCTGCAGTGTTGATGTTTAACCCACTACACCAGGAACTCGTTTAAGACCGAGCCAACACAGGGCAGGGCTTGGACAGGTTAAGATGTTAAATCACCACTGATGATGGCCGTGGGCAGGAGTCGAACTGGGGAGGCTGTGTTCATAGTACAATGTGCTAGCCACTACACTACCGCTCGCCCCACACACACACACCTCAACACAACGACTCGTACAATACCCACTTGCTAACCACTGAAACCGGGATGGTTATCTGGGTTATGGCCAGGATCGAGGCAGCTTGCACGAATCGCCCCTCTATGCCCATTGGAGCCAAGTGCTGGGCCGACAGGCACCTGCAATAAAGACGCAGCACGAGACATGCAACACCGTGCACAGCCATCGCCTGCCATGGTCAAACCACTGCTGGATGAAAAGGGGGTCTCTCCCCCACATCACGCGGTACACAAACGGGGCTACAACCACAAATGGGGGGGCACATTCAACTCGTAGCGACGTCTCCCGACTCCGACCGTTGCAGCCCATACTAAGCCGGTGGTGAAAATTCGATATTTCTCTGGCCGGGACCAGTGATAGAAAAGAAAATGTGTTCGTAAAAAAGAAAGTGTTTGTTAAGAAGAGTTAGATTCCGGGCTGATGTCAGTGGCGAAATGAGAATCGGTTCCAAGTCTCCCCACTCCAGCCTCCCCAAATCCGCGGTGACCAGCGTGGTGAAGTATGGCCAAACAGCATCAATGACCGACACAGGCCAGGTGGACGCAGTCATCCAGCAGTAGATGAGGACACAAACACACAGAGACGAGTACACAAACACACAAGAGGCGAGTACACAAACACAGAGACAAGAACACAAACACAGAGACGTGTACACAAACACACAGAGACGTGTACACAAACACACAGACAAGAACACAAACACACAGAGACAAGAACACAAACACAGAGACGTGTACACAAACACACAGACAAGAACACAAACACACAGAGACAAGAACACACAAACACACAGAGACAAGAACACAAACACAGAGACGTGTACACAAACACAGAGACAAGGACACAAACACACAGAGACGAGTACACAAACACACAAGAGGCGAGTACACAAACAGAGACGAGTACACAAACACACAGAGACGTGCACACAAACACACAAGAGACGAGTACACAAACACACAAGAGGCGAGTACACAAACACAGAGACAAGAACACAAACACACAGAGACGAGTACACAAACACACAGAGACAAGAACACAAACACACAGAGACGAGTACACAAACACACAGAGACAAGAACACAAACACACAGAGACAAGGACACAAACACACAGAGACGAGTACACAAACACACAGAGACAAGAACACAAACACACAGAGACGAGTACACAAACACACAGAGACAAGAACACAAACACACAGAGACGAGTACACAAACACACAGAGACAAACACACAGAGACAAGAACACAAACACAGAGACGAGTACACAAACACACAGAGACAAGAACACAAACACACAGAGACAAGAACACAAACACACAGAGACAAGAACACAAACACACAGAGACAAGAACACAAACACACAGAGACAAGAACACAAACACACAGAGACAAGAACACAAACACACAGAGACAAGAACACAAACACACAGAGACAAGAACACAAACACACAGAGACAAGAACACAAACACACAGAGACAAGAACACAACGACTGTAATCACGTGGAGTATCCACCGTCGAGGCCGCGAAACGGAAATTTTCTCTCGAGCGAGAAGGCGTCGGGCATTTTAAAACGCCACCACCGACAATGATGATGAAGATGACGATGACGACAACGATGATGACGATGACGACGAACACGATGATGATGACAACGACGATGATGAAGATGATGGATGACGACAACGATGATGACGATGACGACGAACACGATGATGATGACAACGACAATGATGATGATAATGACAACGATGATGATGACGACAACGATGACGACAACAATGATGACAACGATGACGATGATTACAACGATGATGATGACGACAACGATGACGACAACAATGATGACAACGATGACGATGATTACAACGATGATGATGACGACAACGATGACGACAACAATGATGACAACGATGACGATGATTACAACGATGATGATGACGACAACGATGACGACAACAATGATGACAACGATGACGATGATTACAACGATGATGATGACGACAACAATGATGACAACGATGACGATGATTACAACGATGATGATGACGACAACGATGATGATGACGACGACGACGACAATAAGGATGACGACGACGATGATGACAACAATGACGACGACGACGATGATGACAACGATGATGATGACGACGACGACGACAATAAGGATGACGACGACGATGATGACGACAACGATGATGACGACAACGATTCCCGTGCCGAGGTCTTAGCCGCGGCAGCCGTGTCGAGGTTCAGCTCAGCTCCATGTATATTAGACACAGCCCTGTGAGCCAGAGGTCGCAACCGGGTCACCCGATACCCGTACCCTACCCGATACCCGGCTACCCGTACCCGGCCGGGTACGGGTAAGGAATCAAAACCCGTTTGCGACCTCTGCTGTGAGCCCTGCGGCTCTTGACTCGGTGCACCCTCAACAAACATGAACAAGAAACGTCTTAAAGTGACGATGAAGATGATGATGGTGGTGGGACCCCCCCGCTCCGCTAGGCCGCAAGCCGCAGGCGCCTCGCGCGGGGCTCGCGAGCTCCCGAGGGCGGCAGAGAATCTATCCGAGCGGCGGTGACTCACCCCCCCCCACCCCCCACCACGATTCTCTTAGTAACGTGGAACATTAAACTCTTTGGTTCTTTGGGTAAACTCACGTAGAAACATGATAATAGATCACTAAGCTTAGTATTTGTGTACGTAGTCATCTATTTTATTTTTATTCTACGTTACTTTACAAACACAACCAAAGGGTTTCCTTAAGTCACGAAGGCTTCGCATCAAGACGTGGAGCATTGTTTGAACGCGGCACGGACGTAGGTTAACCTTCTTTCGCACCGTACGTAGCCAACCATGCTTATCAACCCATTCAGAGAATAATTTAGTAGCGTTACCCCCCCTCCCTGTGCGTCTTCATTCACAAACCCAAACAATCATTCGGCCTACAACCCTCCCCCCCTCCTCCTCCTCACTTGAAGGTCTCCTCGATCTCCGTGACGCTCGTCTCCTTCTCCACCACGAGGAAGTTGGGCTTGCGGTTCTTGTTCAGCTCTCCCACGCCGCCCAGCAGGAAGCCCGTGCACGTGTCCTGGTCCCCGATCACAGCGATCAGCTTGCCGCGGCCCGCCATCGAACAACCTCCTCCTGCTTCTCTAGCACCACGGCGAGTGAGACGGAGAGTCACGTGACCCGGCAAGCCGGCTGACACGTGACCCCTCCCCCCACCCGCTCCTCCCCCTCCTCCCTCCCTCCCTCCCTCCACCCCCTCCCGCCCGCTGGCAGCAGGAGGTCACGGGGCAGACCCAGCAGGTGCCACGGGTCGACTGACCGAGATGACTGGATGATGCATCACCTGTGCCCCCTACTGTGCCAGCTTGCTGTGCTTTAGCCACCCGGCGCTCCGCTCGTTGTTGTGAGCGTCGCTCCTCCGCCCTCCGTTGTTGTTGGAGGGCGACTGCCTCCAACTGCCCAGTAGCAGCGTCCTTCACGAGCCTCCTCCACTGAGGCCGATCTTGACACCGCTGGTACCAGTCATCGGCAAGTCCACTCAGCTCCACGTCCTCCTGTACCACATCACTCCATCTCTTCTCTAGCCCCGTGCCGCGCCCGTTTAGCCCCCTCGATCCGGCCGAACAAAAGCTGTGTAGGCATGCGGTGGCTGGGCATGCGGGCTACATGACCCAGCCAACGCAGCCTTGCCTGCCGGAGGAGCTCACCGATGGGACTTTGCCCAGATCTTTCAAGGATTTGTGAGCTCCTCACACAATCCAGCCTGGTTAAACCCAGGGTGAATCGTAGGCAGGCCAGCCTAAATGTTTCCAACCGGCGAAGATGCTCCATTAGGGGGGGGGGGGTACACAAAACAAAGACAAAGATCCCCCGTATAGTCTTGACAGACTGTAGGGGCAAGTGCTGCTAGCGAGCATCTATAAAGGCCGGCTCGGCACACGAGGGGGTGGGTGGCCAACACCACGCCCGGCCGCCTTTGTCTCCCTAGCGGCGATGTTTACATATCACACCAGGTACTCATTTCAGGGTGAGTCGACCTAGGGGAGTCCCGGGACCGGTTCAGATAATCGTCACTGGCATTGGCCGTGAGCGGGAAATCGAACGCGGATCGCCAGGTTCATAGCGCAGCTTGCTAACCGCTACACCACCGCTCCCCCTTGGTGTACACACACGTACACACACACACACGCGCGTAATACTAGATTTGAAGCTTTCGTGACTGCAAGGATTCATACTCTTAGGTTTTATCGGTAAAGTCACGTAGGTAAAAATTAAATTAAAAGTTAAAAGTAATAATTGGAATAAATAAAATAAATCACGACGTTTCGGAGGCAACACAAGTCTCCGTCATCAGGTGGGACCGTCACAGCTAATAGAATTACTGCAACAATTTTAGCTGTGACGGTCAATTTTAGCTGTGACGGTCCCACCTGATGACGGAGACTTGTGTTGCCTCCGAAACGTCGTGGTTTATTATTTTATTTTATTCCAATTATTACTTTTATTAATTTTTGTATTTTATTTTTTTACCTACGTGACTTTACCGAAAAAAACCGAAGAGTACACACACGCGCGTCTTTGCACCACACTGTTACCGCCCCCGACGCTGGAATTCGCGTTGTTTATTAATCGCAGCAACCCACCGCTCCCAACTCGTGCGCAATGAGGCGGCCTCCGGCAGCCCGAGCAGAGCTCAAACCGGCCGACTCCGCCCTGCGTGGCCGTTCCGACTCCCTTCCCGTGTGGAGTGACTCATGCAGCCAGCTATGGCTGCAGAGTTTGGTAATACATGTTGTTTAACGTCGTTTATTGTGAACATTCGGTCACAGTTCCTATGATCACTGTTTCATTGCTTTATGGCTTTATTTTGGTGATTTTTGAAACGTTTTTCGGTTTGGCCACGTTTGTTTGTTGTAGTACAGAGTTAGACTGATGGCCTTAATCTAAGTTGTCTTGTGGTTGTTGTTGTTGTTTGACTTGCATCCCACTGGGATTTTTGCACACAGCGTTGGTGTACGGTGCTTTTTCTGCAATATTTTGTTGTCTTTTCTTGGATTTTCTGCTTGCACATAGTCACTTAAGATGTTTTCTTGTTCATGTTTTTCTGTTTGTTGCGGTTGCACCCGATTCAAGAGCCGAATGCCTCACAGGGCTATACCTAATAAATGAAACTTGAAACTTGTGTGCCCACAAACAAACAACAGCAGCAGCAGCAGCCGCCGGCTCGCACCGGTCCGGACCTGCAGCCCCACCGTGGCCGGCATCTCCCTCGCCCACCATCTCGGTAGTGGCGGCGAGGAGGGGAATCCAGGGGACGCGTTCCGATATCGAACTCCAGAATCCATGGCGGATCAAAAGCGCGGCGCGTATAACCGCAGTGGCACCCCGCGCCGCGCTCTCTTTAACAGGAGGGATCGCGATGGTCAAACTCGGGCTGCGGCGTCTTCATTCTGCCCGGGTCAATCCGTCTCGTCACACAGTGGTCGCTTTGACCTCTGGCGGGGCGAGACAGTAACATGATAATTTCTCACGTTAACATCACGAGCCCCGGTCACTTCTTGATGACCCTTGGGCTACACCCATTTCAAACCTTTTAAAAGTTTGCCTCAGCAGCAGAACCATGGCTTTCCCACCTGATGACGGACGCTTGTGTTGCGCCCGAAACGTCGTGATCTATTTTATTTTCTACCTAC
This sequence comes from Lethenteron reissneri, assembly GCF_015708825.2. Taxonomy (NCBI): domain Eukaryota; kingdom Metazoa; phylum Chordata; class Hyperoartia; order Petromyzontiformes; family Petromyzontidae; genus Lethenteron; species Lethenteron reissneri. The sequence continues at coordinate 8,157,272 of NC_083829.1, forward strand.
GTGAAACAACCAAAGAGTATGGATTCCTGCAGTCACGAAAGCTTCAAATCAAGACTGAAACAGACTGTTGGAGGCAAGTGCTGTTAGCGAGCACCGAGAAAGGCCGGCACGGCACACGAGGGTGGTTGGGTGGCCAGCACCACGCCCGACCGCCTTTGTCTCCCCGGTGGTGATGTTTAACACGGGGACTCATTTGAGGCCGAGTCGACCTAGGGGAGGCTCTGGCGGGGCAGTCACCGCGGGGCTCTGCGGTGCATCCCCTCCCGCGTGCTCACGGCTCGCACCGCGCGTTGGTCAGCGTGACGTCCGACGTTTCGCTCGGCGTGCCGGTAGCTCTTTCAGACGAGCTGAAGTTCCCGTGAGAAATCTGTAAATGTCCCGACGAAGCTCCCGGCGCTAAACGTCGGACACCACCACCACGCTGACCAACGCGCGGATGTTTCCATAGCGAGAAATTCCGCCACCAAATCGTGACCTCTGGGAGAGAGAGAGAGGCACGGGGTGAGGAAGCAACTGGAGCCTTTATTCCACATGCGCACCCGGAGCCGCTGTTAGTGCAACGTCATCACCCACCCACACACGAAATACGATTCTCTTAAGAGTTCTCTATTCATTCATTAATTCATTTATTTTTCAAACTTTTTTTCATTTTTCTTTCTTTTAAACTTCTGTTTATAACCCACGGCACTGTTTACAAAATAGTTCTTTTCAACCATTTGACTTTACAAAAAGGAGAGGTCGCCGCCGCCGCCACCGCACAGCTGTGAGACAAATATTTCCAAACGCAGTATTTACACGCGTGACGGCCAGCAGACTGATCCACGAGGGGGTTGGGGGGGGGTCAAGAGTTCACAAACCCAGACACGAGCGGGGAAGTGGGGGAAGCCAACCCAGGTGTGTCGTTCGCACCTGTGGTGGCACCACCGACACTTCTGTTGGGATGAACTTGTTACGGGGTTTCGTTGTGGGTGCCCACAACACACGATGTGTTCGCGTGTGTATACAATACACGCGCGCGCGTAGTGATACACTCATGCATTCGCACGTGTCGACCAAGGCAAAGTCCCCACCCACTCGACAGCGCTGTTAGCGAGCTCCTATTTAGGTTGGCACGGCACTCAATGGAGTGGTGTGGCTCGCTCCACACCCGACCGACTTTGTCTCCCCAGCGCGGATGATTTACGCAGGGCACCAGGTATCACTTCAGATTGAGCCATCCTAGGGGTGGCACAGGACCGCTTGTGTAACCGGGGTTTGTGCATTTCGGGAGAGGTGGGCCAAGAGAAGCCACGCACCTTCGGCGCACACCGCCAGCTCGCGGTCAACGCACACGGTCAACGCGCGCGCGCGGAGCGAATTCTCTCGCGATCAACCTGTGCGCTCACAGTCGCCCCGCGCGCACGCGGTCACCTGGTGCGCCCCAGTGTCTCCGTGTAACCCGCTCGTCTGTGGCACCGCGCGTCTCTCATCTCCCCAATGGCCGCGTTTGCCAGCAGCGGTCGGGCGCGACCCCCCAACGCATGAACCGCGGTGCCCCCCCCCCCCCCCCGCCGCAAGCTCTAGTGTTAAACATCTCCCCCAGCTGCACCATAAACTAGTGTCTTAGAACAGCGCCCAGCCTGGTCTGCGTCACCATGGCAGCAGTGCCACCCCCGCCCCCGGTTCACATCGCCACCGTTAGCCAGGTACTTCCTTGGTTTAGCCGACTACCAAGGCCCCGCGCGCTTCGTCGCGGCTCGGCTCGGCTCTGGCTCAACGGAGCCGGCTCCGAGCCATGCGCTTCACTTGAGCCGGCTCCGAGTCACCGTCCCAGCCATGTTTAGGGTTTCCGCGAGCCCGAGCCACGACGAAGACTTGCGGCCGTAGTTGTGGAAACACTTTACACCCCCATCTGCTGGCCACCACGCGGCACTTGGGGGTTAAGAGGGCTTTACAAATCTCTACGTGACCCACCAACCCTCACACCTGGCCGTTCTTGCGGCCTCCCCCCATCCGCAGCGAGAAGCCTGGCGAGCCGATCGTAACCCCTCCATCGCCATTCGCCCCGCTCGGCCTGTCGGGGTCTCCACAACCTGCCCCCCCCCCCCTCCCCCCAAGGCTCTGTAGAATCCCGTAAACGACCAAGGGACCTTCTGAAAGAGTGCGGTTTTGACACCGCCGAATGTCTCTCCGCCACCGCGACGCGCCTCTCGTCGCGTCCACCACCGCACCACTTCACCTAGAGCCGTGTGCGGCACAACGCGGGCACGCGGAGGGCGGCGACCGCGAGCGACGCCGCATGCACAGCAGCTGCCCTGCGCTCTTGAAGCTCACGGCCGTTTTCACGCCGCCCTCCGTATAATTCTTTTCTTAAAATGTACAAATATTTATAATCCCGCGTGTTCTGCATTGTCAAAAATTGGCAGCGACTCCCCCCCCCCCATCCCAGCCCGTGGAATATTTACAAACGGTGCCCTTCACAAAAACTCCCAAGCACAAAGCGCCAACAGCAGTGGGCGAGAGCAGACAGCAGCCGTGCGCGTCGCCCTCACCCCACTCGCCCACACTGCCCATGCGTTCCTCCCCGCAACGTCGCCACCACCGCCACCAGCACCAGAACCGCCGCCGCCAGCAGCGCTACCACCAGTAGATGCCAGCGTTGACAACAACCGCACGAGAACCATCTCCGTACGAGGTCCCAACGGTGGGACTAGCCGGGGGCTCGGCTGAGCTAGAAACCGATAACGGCCAGGGTCGGCTTCTCGGGAGACCACGAACCCTGGTGGAACGCCGGCCCTGGTGGAACTCCAAACCCGATGGAACGCTACCCTCAAGCGGGACGTCAATCCCACGTGGAACCGGACGCTGCCACCGCCACCCACAGCTAGAGGCAGACCTCAACACGGGCGACACGGGGCCGGGGGCGGCGGTGTGCGCAGGGCAACCGCGGCCTGAGAACAACGCGGGCCGCCGGGGATGTTCGGTGGGATGTTCGGTGGGCCGAGGCGGCGTGCGGGTTTGGTGCAGCGCCGGGTCCTGGACGCCGGAAACGGGGAGACCGGTCGCCACGGTGAAGGGCGGACGCCGCGCACACGCCCCCCCCCCGACCCGCCCGACGGCCGCGTGAAGGGAGCGGGGCGGCCGGGCCCGCGAGAGAAGCGGCCGCCGGTCGGCGCTGCCTCTGTAGTGTTTTGCCTTTCATCAGGATGTGCAAAAACAGAGTTGGGTAAGAATGTCCTCCCGCCTACGCAACGTTGAACGCGGCGGCTCTACGTAGCCAAACGCGACTTGTCACGACGTTATTTACAGCATCGATTCGTTGTTAACCGGCGGACGGGGGCCGCGCGTGACGGCGCAGAGGCCGTGCGTGCATGTGCGCCTGTGCGTGTCCCGTGCACAGACAGCCTCACGTCGTGGTGCACGCCAGCTGTGATTGTAGCTGCGAGTGTAGTCCGTGTGGGCCTCTGTGTGCACGATGCGCATGTGGTTGCATGTACCTGTGTAGTGTGTGCCAGGGTGCATGCGGTTCTGTAGTCTGGCCGGAAAGGTGCACCCAGCCTGGCACAAGCGCTGTGGTGACGTCACTGCTAATTAGTAGCGATTGGCGGCTGTTGTTGTTGTTGTCAGTCTGTGTGCCAGTCATAGGTGTCTGCAAAGTGGCTTGTGAATGGAGTCTGGTGAGTGATGGGAGAGTGTCGAGTGGTGAGCAGGTGAGGAATCTGGTATGTGTGGCATGTCCAAACGCTGCCACGTGTCAAGCAGTGCAGGAAACACGAGTACCGTATTCTCCTTAAAACCATTACCGAGTCTTACTTTACGGAGCCTCTTATAACCCAGAGAACATGGTACTTACAGATATAGCAGACAAGGGGTACCCCAATGCATTTACAATAACAAGGTGCAATTATATCATAGCCACCAGATTATAGGGACAAACTCCCCCCCCCCCACCACTGCATATTAAAACAAAAGTTGGGGGTGCGTAGTATAATCCAGAAGGTGCGAGCATTTGTTAGTGGGTGTCAGTGTGTGCGTGTGTCAGTGTGTTACAGTGTATGGAGGAGCCTCGTGAAGGACGCTGCTGGGCAGTTGGGAGGCAGCTGCCCTCCAACAACAACGATGGCCAGAGGGGGCGACGCTCACAACAATGAGCGGAGAGCCGGGCGGCTAAAATGCAGCAAGTTGGCACAGTAGGGAGCACTGGTGGTGCATCTGTCAGTCGCCTCGGTCAACCCGTGGCATCTGGGTCTGTCCCGTGACCTCTTGCCAACGAGGCTTCGACACTTCACGTAGCCTCAAGAGTGCATCTGGCCTGGCACAAGTGCCGTGGTGACATCGCCGCCACTTAGTGGCGAATGGCAGCTGTTGTTGTTGTTGTGTCAGTATGTGTGTGTGAAACTTCATAGACCCCGGGACCCATTTTGGGGTGTGCTTTACTCTCCCAACCAGGGGGATTTAAGAAGGAATTCCTCCCCCGTGGGTTTCCTGCGCAGCTCCCCGGCTGGACGGCTGCCCCGTGGATCCCGAGGGAACTGCCTGCAAAGAGCGCCGAGACTCCGCGGGGGGCCGCCATCAACGTAGAAAGATCACGCTGCTGCCCCCGACGTCACCCGGAGGCGACGGAGCGTTTGCCTCTTGCGCCAGAGGCTTCATTTCAGCCGGGTTGGCGGCCCAGGTAAACCATTTCCGCGCGCGGCTTTTATACCTCTTGCAGCGGGGCCCTGGCTGATGCGGCGGCTACGAACCACGCGCCACCGGCCCCCGTCTACCGGCGACCCGGAATATATTCTGCATAAGACGTGGTCCTGGCGGACACGGCCCGCGGTCACGGCCCGCGGGCGGACTTTGGGGGCCTGGCGCGGTGAACGTGCCAGGGATTGGGGGGGGGGGGCGGGAGAGTTGGGGGGGGGGGGGGCGTCGTTCGTTGAGGCCGCCGGGGGGCGCGGTTACTCCGGGCGGTAGAGCATGGTGAGCGTGACGGCGACCACCAGGCACATGACGGGAACAATCCTCGCCCAGGAGGTCTGCTGCTGACGAGAGGGGGCAACAGGTCACGTGCGCACTCGGCGCCCACTCTTTGTCATCATCGGTCAAGGTGACAACTCAGCTCCACGTTAACCACACAGCTGTCAACCCCTTGTCAGTGCTGCCCCTACCTTATTACAGACCGATTAAGACCTTGTCGGTCACCCCGTGCCCCTTGTAAATATCAACATTCATCAAGCCCCAGGGAGAAACACAAACAAATAGACAAAAACATGTTTTTACTCAATTTCCCTGTACGAGAATACGGGTAAACTGTATGGGTTGACAGATATGTAACCACAACACTCCCACACCCTAAACGCATGTACAAAGACAAAGATCCCCCACGTAGCCTTAAAACACTTGTGGGGCAAGTGATGTTAGCGTGCACCTACGAAGGCCTGCGGGGCACACGAGAGGGTGGGTGGCAGGCACCACGCCCGGCTGCCGTTGTCTCCCCAGTGGCGATGTTTATACACCACACGAGGTACTCATTTGAGGCTGAGTCAACCTAGGGGAGGCCGAGGACCAGTTCAGATAATCGTCACCGGGTGTTGGCCGTGAGCGAGAATCGACCTCGGGTCACCGGGTTCGTAGTGGAGCGCGCTAACCGCTGCGCTACCGCCCCCCGCAATGCATATTCACACACACACACACACGCCGCTTCATTGTTGTGTTTTTGCTGCGCAGAATCAACTGCGATGTTGACAGATGCAGCCGCCGTGCCTCACCTGTTGGGCTCGCTTGCGGGATTCATCCAGGGAGGTCTGGAAGTGCGAGATCTGGGTGCTGAGCTCTTCCTTCTGCTGCTGAGCCGTTGCGAACTTCCGCTGCCAGCATTCGGCCTCCTCCCGTACCTCCTCCACCTGTGACACCGAGCGGTCGTGGGTGGGTGGGTGGGCGGGCGACGAAGCAGGTGAGCGAGCGAGTGGGTGGGTGACAAGGTGGGCGAGTGGTTGATTGGGTAAAGGAGTGAGAGAGAGATTGGGTGAGCGAGCGTGTGAGCGGGGAGTGGGCGAGTGGGTAGGTGATTGGGTGAGCGAGCGAGTGAGTGGGCGAGTGAGTGCGTGAGCAAGCGGTCGTGTGATTGGCTACTTCTGGTGCTGTTGCTGAACACACGTGCTCAGGCGAGTATGAGTGTGCGCGCGCGTACGGGTGCACGCGTGCATTTGCGTGCGTGCGTACTTGGTCGAGCAGCGCTTGTGTGCGATCCTTGGCCTGGCCCAGCTCGGCCTCGAGTTCGCTCTGCAGCCGCTGCTGCTGCGCTGCCAGCTGAACCTCCAGGCTGCGCTCACGGACGCCAACGGAGAACCGCGAACAACCACCACACACCGGTCAGCAACCGTGGGCCCTCGGCAGCGAACTCGACAGACAGAACGGGCGACACGTCTCTGGCAGCGGCCCTTCCTCGCGGCACACAGGCACGCGGGGTATTCGCGCCGTAGGGAAATGGCGCGAGCGGCCATCGCCGGGGCCGTGATGCTGCGCGCGATCCCAACCGAGCCGACCGCGGCGGCGTTTGTCGAATTTGGCAAAACATTCCGACCGCGACGCCGGCTCGCGATGTCCAACTCGGCTGGAATGCCCGTCGCGGGATCCGTACCGGGCTGCCGCGAAGCTGACGGCGCCGTAGTAGTCTACGGTTCATGCGCACCGCGGTTTTAACCGGGAGCCCGAGGGGGATATGGAGGAGAGCGAGGACGAGGGGGAGGGTGACGAGGAGGGGGGGGCAAGGGGGGCAAGCGGGGGGAGGGCGAGGGGGAGGTGGGGCGTTGACGAGGGGGAGGAGGGTGGCGTCGGCTACCTGCGCAGCGCCTCCTCCCGTTCGGCGAGAGACACGCGGAGCTGGTGGCCGGACTCGAGCAAGGCCGCCCGGTGCTCCTCCTGGGCTCCGGCCAGATCGGCTGCACACAGACGCGGCACAGTCGCGGCACAGACGCGGCACAGACGCGGCACAGACGCGGCACAGACGCGGCACATGAGGCTTAGAGCGGCGCTCGCCCACCGGTCGCGCCCTCACGGCGAGGCACCGGCGACGCTGGTGCCACCGAGCCGCCCGTGCCACCCGGCGGCACGGCGGCACGGCGCGTTGTGATGGGGAGGTCGTGACAGGTGACGTTTATGGTGGCGGTGCCGCGGTGGCTGCACTGTGGTGGTGGCGTTGTGGCGTTGTGGCGGTGGTGGCAATGTGGTGGTGGCGTTGTGGTGGCACTGTGGTGGTGGCGTTGTGGCGGTGGTGGTGATGGTGCTGCCAAGCGCTCGCACCCCTGAGCTGCGCCATCTCCTGCTGGTGCTGCTGCTGCAGGGCGAGCGAGCGCGTCTCCACCTGCTGGCGCAGCGCCGCCAGTCTCGTTCCGGTGCCGCACGACCTCGGCCTGCAGCCTCTCCAGCTCCTCCCGTGCTCGCCTCAGATCCATCTGCTCGACATCAAACGCAAAGAGACCCGCAGACTCGCACAGAGACTCATAGACTCGCTTGGACTATCGCCGATTCGCCTCGACAACGGATCGGGCTGCGCGATGCCGATCGCAGCGATCGGAATCAACGTGGGGGAGAACTAAAGCCAAGACGGACGCAACGAGATGGAGCCACGCCGATGGCCCTTCCACGGATACGTGGCTGCGGCGGTGCTGGAGGTGGAACTCGTGATGGCGGTGGCAATGATGGCGGTGCTGTGGCGATACCTGTGAAGTTTGTAGTGGTAATGGTGGCCCTTGATGGTGATCGCGGTTCGTGCCGGTGGCTCTCGTAGCGGTGACAATAGTGCCGGCGCTCACACCTGCAGGGTGCGCGTACCTGCAGGGTGAGTGTACCTGCAGGGTGAGCGTACCTCCAGGGCGGCCGTCTGGTCGTGCTGTCCGGCCTGTGCAGGCCTCGACTGCGACGCTGCAGGTCGGCGTTGTCGCTGTGCGCACGCGCGAGGCGCGACTGAGCCTCCTCCCGCTCGCTCTTCTGCTGCGTATGCAACCCCGACAGCTCCTCCTGCGCCTGCACCAGGAGCTCTGCATCACCGCACAAAGACAAAAATCCCCCCGTGTAGCATAAACAGACTGTTGGGGCAAGCGAAGTTACCGAGCATCTGCGAAGGCCGGCACGGCGCACGAGGGGGTGGGTGGCCAGCACCACGCCTGGCCGCCTTTGGCTCCCCAGTGCTCACGTTTACACACTGCACCAGGTACTCATTTAGGGCCGAGTTGACCTAGGGAGAGGCCCGGGACCAGTTCCGATATTTGTTACCGATGTTGGCCGTGAGTGGGAATCGAACTCGAGTCGCCTGGTTCTCAGTGCAGTGCAGCGCTAACCACGACGCCACACACACGGACACACAAAGAAACGTGCAGACACAAAGAAGAAACAGACACAGAGATAGATATACATGCACACACACACGCGTGCAAACACAACAACATTCGCCATTAAGTGGCGGTGCTTTTGCCACGGTGCTTGTGCAGAATAGGTGAACTTTGAGGCCACGTGAAGTGTCGAAGGCTCGCTGGCAGGTTATGGTCCAGACCCAAATGCAATGGGTTGACTGAGATGATTGGTAGATGCACCAACTGTGATCCCCACTGTGCCAACTTAGTACAAACACACGCACGCACCTCCGGTTAGCGTGGTTGGCTACGGTGCGGAAGAAGTTACATATACACACACACACAAACAAAATAGACACAAAATAGACTAAACGGCAGCACTCGCTGAATTCATGCGCCTGTGCGCTGGCCTGGTCATTGTAAAAGGTCATGACCCCCCCCTCCCCACCGTGGCACAGGTGAAGTCACGCAAGTCACACAGGCAGCTAGGACTCACCCTGCAACCTTTGAATCTGCTTGAGGTACCCCTCCACCTTGGCCTTGCTCTCAAGCTGGTCCTTCTCCACGGTGGCTGTGGAACGACGAAGACAGAGCACGTTCACCATTTGTCACCACCGCCACCACCACCGCCACCACCACCGTCTCCGCCACCGTCACCCACCACCGTCACCACCACCGTCACCACCACCGTCTCCGCCACAATCACCGCCACCGTCACCGCCGCCAGCTTTTTTAACCACGACGACGCCGCTCCGTCTCCGCCGTGACGGCACAGCGGTAGAGCGAGCAACGCGCAGTTGGCAGTCGACTCAGCCCATCACCCCTACGGGGTAGATAAAATCAGCAACCAACTGTGTGGGGAAGTCAACAGTGGTTGTACTACGGATAGACCCGCCCCTCCCCCCGCCATAGCAATGAGGAATTTCCATCGCTGGCCCGTGGCTACAAACAGAGGACGAGCAACCCCTTCGGTGCTCGTTTGAGCAGCAGGAGATCGCTCCGAGTTCCTCCGCGGGGGAACGTCCCTTCGGCTGCCACCGTGGCCCAGGCGGACGCCCTCGCGCGTTCCTCTCCGTCCCCAGGCGGACGCGCGCCCCACACACGCCCCACACGCGCCCCACACGCGCCCCACGCGCGCCCCCTCCGCGTTGTCAGCGAGCGCCCGTGAGGAGCGGCGAAGGAGGGGCGTGCGCCGCTGCACGCTACGCATGCATGAACTCGTTTCACACCGTACGCAATCGGAGGTGCGGGGGAAGGATAGCAAACTAAACGCAAAAAAAGCCGTTCGAAAGAAACGGGGTTTCAATCGCCACGACTTAGAAGTTGCCATGGCTCCCAGTGGCGTCCTAATATCGGAAGGAAGAGCGTTCCAGACGGCCGCAGAAGCGCATCCCAAAGCGCTGGATGCGGTGGCCGTCTTTGCTCGACGGCCAGCAGCCAAAAATCCGCCGCCGCCGCGAGGTGCGATCGGTACCCAGCGTCTGCCGCATCTGCTCCTTGCCGGACTGCGCCGCGTCGCGCGCCCGGCTCAGCTCCTCCTGAAGCCGCTCCATCTCCCCGAGGGCGGTGCCCGGCTCCTCTGCGGCGACAAGACGTGGCACTCGGTCAGCGCGCCGTTGCTTTCCTCCCGTCCCTTCAGATTGTCCGAGACGGAGGCCGTCCCCGTTCTACGGGCGAGGTGAAACTTCCCTGCTGCGGACCAAGCCCCTTCCCCCCCCACCCCCCCCGATAGGAATCAGAGATGCGGGGAAGAAGCCGGAGGTGTGGAGGAAGGAATCGGAGATGCGGGGAAAGGAATCGGGATGGGCACGCAGGCCGCTCTGCCAGCCTTGCCCACATCCCAGAGAATCCATGAATACGTGTTTTTAATTGTGTGCACACGTAAGAGATAAAACAATAACGATGCTAGTAGCCCTTTGTGCTGTGCGCACGACATCCTTGGGAGCTCCCTGTACGCGGGGGCAGGACTCGAAGATGCGGGGGAAGGAATCGGAGGGGCGCAGGAAGAAGTCAGAGGTGCGGGGGAATGAATCGGAGATGTGGGGGAATGAATCGGAGGTGCGGGGGAATGAATCAGAGGTGCGGGGGAAGGAATCGGAGGGGCGCAGGAAGAAGTCGGAGATGTGGGGGAAGGAATCGAGGTGCAGGGGAATGAATCGGAGATGTGGGGGAATGAATCGGAGGTGCGGGGGAATGAATCAGAGGTGCGGAGGAAGGAATCAGAGGGGCGCAGGAAGAAGTCGAAATGTGGGGGAAGGAATCGAGGTGCAGGGGAATGAATTGGAGATGTGGGGGAATGAATCGGAGGTGCGGGGGAATGAATCAGAGGTGCGGAGGAAGGAATCAGAGGGGCGCAGGAAGAAGTCGAAATGTGGGGGAAGGAATCGAGGTGCAGGGGAATGAATCGGAGGTGCGGGGGCAGGAGTTTTCGCATGGAGGCGCGGGGAAGCGGCGGTGCGTCCAGAACCGGCGCTACCAGCAATGGGCCAAGCTCTGTGCTCTCGTAGTGGGAAATCTGGCCAACTCCATAAGAGTTTTTTAGGGTTAGATCGCGTAAATATATAAATTTGTCGTTAAAACCCGCCACCACCCGACACAGCCAACCAGTAAGGGTTGTCACGTAAACAGAACGTGGACAATTGACATGTTCTGTTTTTTTTACACGATCTAACCCCAAAAAAAACCTCTTATGGATGACATTGGTCGCGAAAGCCTACGTGTTCAACTAGCCAACTCCATTAACGACGGATTATAAACGAGGGAGAAAACCGGAGTGCCTGGAGAACACCCACGTGTGGAAGGGGGAGAGGCAGCTAACGCTCAATCCCTGTACAGATGGAATTTAACCCACTGGCTGCACTGCCATGGTGCGCCCTGGCAAGCCAGGAGATGACAGCAATGGCCACGTGGAGGGAGGGAGCTTTCCGAGCGGCCGAGCGATCCACCAACCCTCGCTGCTGCTGCCGCCGCCGCTGGGTCACGGTCCACGTGCAGCACCGCGACTCGCGCCCCGCTCAACCGGGGACCACATCGTACAACAACCGTACCGCGCGGAGCAATAACCGCGTGGCAACAATGTGGCAACTGCGTCGTGCCGCGTAGTAACCGTGGGGTCCCACGTGGTAAGCACGTGGCAGCGACACGGTGCCGCGTGGTAGGCCGTGCAGTGCCGCGTGGACTGCCGGGGACGTTACCGGCTATTGGCGCGAGTCTGTCCTGAGGTTCCGTGTCTTCACGTGAAGAACCTAGAGCAGCAGCAGCAGCGGGGTTGGAGACAGAGAGGGAGTCGGTTCTTTCCCTCCCATCGTGCTGTCAAGTGGGGCATGTTGCCCGAAACGTCGCCGATTGTACACGTTTCCTTAAGGCCACAGAGCCTTAAGGAAACGTGGACAGGGAACTCCCACGGATGCCGTGCGCACAGCACAAATGGCTCCGAGCATCGTTATTGTGTTATCTCTTACGTGCGCAGACAATAAAAAACACGTCTTCATTGATTCTCTGGGACGTGGGCAAGGCTGTCGGAGCGGCCTGCGTGTCCATCCCGAGCGGGGCTCTACCCGGCGGGGGGACGGCGCCAAGAGCTGCACAAGGACACCCCCCCCACGCCCCACCGGGGTGAGTTCGGTGGCGGCGGTCACGTGCAGTGAGAGCGGGATGGGAGGGGGCGGGAGGGGCGGGAGGGGCCGGGGGGAAGGAACGGGGTCCCGGCCGGCACTCGGAGCGGCCGCTTGGGACGGCGCAGGCGCAACTCACTTGAGCAGCTGGACACGGTGTCCTCCTCGCAGGCGGCGGCCTCGCGCTCCTCCAGTCGCCCTGCCGAGCGGCAACGGCGGCGTTCAACACCGCTCAACGCCGCTCAACGCCGCTCAACGCCGCTCAACGCCGCTCAACGCCGCTCAACGCCGCTCGTACGCACGGAAAGATCCTCCCCCCGGCACAGGCCGCGCACCCCGGCGGTGCCGTTAATGCGAGCGGCGCCTCCCAAGGCTGCCACGCCGTGGGGCGGTCCAGCCGACGCCACGCCCGGCCACCTTTGTCTCCCCAGTGCTGGTGTTTGCACACCGCCAGAGCCGCAGAGGCGGATCTCTCGAGGGAGAGTCCCCGAGAGCGACACAACTCGCTGGCTGGGCTCACGCTGGGTCATATATACTTTACGTTAATCGTGACCCCCGCTGCAGGCTGATAAACAGAGAGACAGACGGACTTGACAGATGACGGATAGATGGATAGACAGACAGATGGACGGACACAGACAGATGGACACAGATGGATGGACACAGACAGACGGATGGATATAGAGGGACAGTTGGCTGACAGATAGATGGATAGACAGACGAACGGACGGAGCGACAGACAGAGCTAAGCAACGAACGCCGTCACCTTCGTTGTGAGACGCGACCAAGGCCTCACCTTTGAGGCTCTGGATCTCCGAGTTGGCTTGGCACAGCTGCTGTCTCGTGTGGCCGAGCTCCTCTGCGGGTAAGAAAAAACAAAACAATCAACGCCACGGGGAACACGTCGGACACGGGGTCGGCGGAGCACACAAAGATCATCGATCGCACTGCGACTGTTTCGACGAGGCGGTGCCTTGGTAACGAGGCGGGACAGCAAAGGGGAGGTTGGCCTCTTCGCGTGTGCGCGCTCATTCTAAATGTGGAGTGAGAAACCGGAAGACCCGGAGAAAAAAATCCACGCGACCACGGGGAGAACACGCAACCTACAAATACACAGTTGGCGTCAGGCTCGGGATCGAACCCACGACCTCCTGTATACCAGGCGAGGGAGTTAACATCTCGCCACCCTACGTCACTCCACTGCTGGATGAGGGCCTCCCCACACATCGCCACACCGGTCAGCGCGGGCTGGCGGACGAGGCTCACCTCTCAGGGTCTCCACGGCTGCCGACTGGTCATTGGAGTGTGGCTCAGCTCCTGGGGTGCCCGGCTCTGAGCAGACTCCTGTGACGCAGCCACGCACGGCTCATCAGGGTGGGGTTGGGGGGGGGGGCAAGGTGCTACTCGGAAATGCGCCATTGACAGAGCTGGCTCACCTGAGATAAGATCTGCACTACCGGTGGGTCTGGCTCACCTGAGATTAGATCTGCACTACCGGTAGGCCTGGCTCATCTGAGCTAAGAGCAGCGCTACCAGTGGGCCTGGCTCACCTGAGATAAGGGCTGGGCTACCAGTAGGCCTGACTCACCTGGGCTACCAGTAGGCCTGACTCACCTGGGGCTCAGCCAATCCCCCGAGTGGCCTCCCAAAGATAACCAGTGCTCAGGAGTTAACGATGTTGCTTCGTTTGGGTTTTATTTCCAGACATGTAGACGTCGGTGCAGATTACTGTAGTGACATTCGTTTAATCGTTCTATTTTATTATCATCATCAACCCTGATCTATCTGCCGCTGGATGAAGGCCCCCCCCTCCCCCCCAACAAGCTGTTGACATCTCACGGAATTGCAGTGCCAGCGATCCACCTCGCACCTGCGCGAGAGCCGATCCCATCGCTCCACCTCCACGGTGGACGCCCCCATCGGGCGCGTCCCACACTGCCTCGGCCGTGTATCCCCAATCCCTTCCCTCACCTTCACCTCACCCCTGCCTTCCCCCTCGCCTTGTCCCCCGGCCCCCTCCCCCAACACAAATAACGTTGCGGCCATTCCCACTCCCATTGGGCCCACAACAAATGCCGAGTTGGTGGCAGCGGTGTCTTTGCGGCGCGACAGCGACGCCCAGCGGTAGCTCTCACCGTCCTGGGTGGACGGGACCAGCTTCCTCTGTGCGGCCTCCACCAGGGCCCTCAGCTTGGCTGGGCGGGCACAGGCGGCGGTGCACGCAGACGCACGCACGCAGACGCACGCACGCAGACACATGCATGCAGACGCACGCACGCAGACGCACGCACCCAGACGCGCCCACCCAGACACGCCCACGCATGCAGACACACGCACGCAGACACACGCACGCAGACACACGCACGCAGACGCACGCACGCAGACGCACGCACCCAGACACACGCACCCAGACACACGCACGCAGACGCACGCACGCAGACGCACGCACGCAGACGCACGCACGCAGACGCACGCACCCAGACACGCCCACGCATGCAGACACACGCACGCAGACACACGCACGCAGACACACGCACGCAGACACACGCACCCAGACACACGCACACAAACAAAGATAAAGATCCCCTTAACAGACTGTAGGGGCCAGTGCTGTTAGCGAGCACCTATGAAGGCCGGAACGGTACACGAGGGGGTGGGTGGCCAGCACCACGCCCGACCGCCTTTGTCTCCCCTGTGGCGATGTTTACACACCACACCAGGTACTCATTTGAGGCTGAGTCGACCTAGGGGAGGCCCGGGACCGGTTCAGATAATCGTCACTGGTGTTGGCCGTGAGCGAGAATCGAACCCATGTCGCCGGGTTCATAGCGCAGCGCGCTAATCGCTACACTATCGCTCCCCACTACAAACAAAGACACACACGCACACACACGCATCCCTGAAGCAGGCATAACACGGACCGGTTTCAACTTCTCTCCGTGTCTCCTCATCAGCAGTGGATTGACCGTGACTGATGATGACCATGCAGCAATTGGTGACTACCGGTCTTCCTCGGCGCACTGCGGCCTCTTAACACCGCTGCTGGACGACCTCCGTCCTCAGACGCGGGGATTCCGTCTCGACGCACGACGAGCCGTGGGTGGGAGTTGCGTAGCCAGCGTCGCGGCGCTCAGTCTTCGTTGGCGTCCACTCACAATCGTCGTCATCGTCACTCTCGTCCATTCACCGCCGTGCCACCGCGCTCTTACAGAAACTTCCTCGGCAAGCGTTTTCCCTGACCGATGTCGCGAAACGAGGCTCACGCCGACCGGCGCCACTCGGCTGCGGAGTCGGCGTGCGGCGGCGGTCATTAAGGCTCGCTTCAAAAACTCAAACTCTTCAAAGTTACCTTTCCCAGAGTGGGGGGCGAGGGGAGGGAGGATGGGCGGGGGGTGGGTCCACGTGGGGGCACGCGGGGTTCGCAACGTGGACGACGGGAGGAGTGGGGCGGGCGCGAGGTCACGGAGAGGCGCGGCGCCGGCGGTCGCGGCGCGCGCACACACGAACCTTGCAGGTCGTTCATCTCCGCCTCCATCGAAGGGTTCGAGTCGTTGGAGATTCCCAGCTTCACTGCAACGGGCACAGAGCGAACACGGCGTCACCCCGCGAGCCTCGCGCAACACGGGCAACTCGGGCAACTCGCGCAACCCGATGACGAGTGGCCAGCGACACGAGAGCGACGAGGGAGGCGACTGACCGCCGGTGAGCGGGTGACCGGAGTGAACCGGTGAGTGCCACACCGTGTAACGGACCGTGTAACTGCTTTTCGCCGAGTGCCGGGCACGGTGAAGGGAGCATTTAGGGGGGAGGCCGCTTTTAGGGGCATTGTTTGGGAGCCAAAGTCAAAGGGCCCCACTGCTCAAAAGAACACTGGCACATTGGGTGCTCCGTTTCCAGCGCTGCGGATTGAGCGGCGGAAATTCCACATTCCTATGGAGGGGGGGGGGGGGGGGAACCAATTTGGCGCATTCGTGGCGATTAGGCGGTTAGACAATGGGGGGGGTTGCGCTACGGAGAGTCGGGCCGGTGGAGCGCGAGGGTGTGAAGTCCGGAGTGCGGTGACGGGCGCTTACTCTGATGCTGTACGATCTGCTGCACCAGCTCCGTGAAGGAGTCCACGCCGGGTGGTGCTACGTGCTCTACACACGCGCACACACAACACACGCACAAAGAAAAAGACCCCCCCCCTTTAGCCTTAACAGACTGTTGGGGCAAGTGCTGTTAGCATACGCACACGCGGGCACACGTGAGATAGTGGGGTACGGGTGAGCCCCGGGTGCGGTTGAGCGCGGGGTGCCGCTCACCTTCGTCGATGCTGCCGTTGATTTTGGAGGAGAGGTCGTCCACCCGGTCGTCTATGAGGCAAGGGGGGAGGGGAGGAGGGCAGACAATCGGCCTCCGCACCTCTGAAGTAGGTAGCTGCCTATGTGTCGTGGGAAGCGTCAAGGGTTGGTGTGGCAGCTGCCCGCGTGAAGTTGAATTGGCAGCTGCCTATTTGAAGTGGGAAGTGGCAACGTTTTATTGCTGCTCTCCGGCGTCAGCCCTTCGTCACCAAGTGTGTGTGGTGCATGGCGAGGGTGATGGAAGTGTCACCTCGCCCCGCACATAGGGCGGGTCGAGCTGTTTGTAGCACGCGTGTGCGTGCGTGCGACACGCGTGGCGGTGAGTGTCGCTACTCACCGAGCGAGGCGCTCTCCTCCTTCAGGCTGCTCTTCTCCTGGATCTGCTCCAGTCGCGCTGAAACCAAACAGAGCTGCGAGTCAAGGGCGATGCAGTCCTTAGAACACTATATCCCGGACCCTATATCCCTTGCCCTATATCCCTTGCCCTATATCCTGGACCCCATGTCCCCTCGCCCTATAACACAAGAAATCCCGAACCATAACCCCAACCAGCGCACCAGTCACTCCGTCGCCAGGTGGCCATTCCAATACCCTACACCTATAACCCAAGCCAAAGTCACTAAAACAAATTTAAGTTAATAAAAAGAATAAAAATAAAATAATAAAAACAAAAAAACACTAATAGACTGTAATGTATAAACTGCCAGCACATTCACTCCGATTAACAACCAGGCTACAGTCTACATTAGTGTTTTTATTATTATTATTTTTATTCACTTATTTTTTTCTATCTCCGTGACTTTACCGAAAGAACCAAAGAATATGAATTCCTGCAGTCACGAAAGTTAAGTAAAAATTTAACCAAATCACTGATAAAAAGCCTTCCCCCACCGTCTCTACCCCCACGCCGAGTTGACCGTGTGGCGTAGGCGGTGGCGTTACCCTTGACGGAGGCGAGCTGCTGGCGCGTGAAGTCGTTGTCGGCGGTGAGGGCCTCGACGCGGGCCTGCAGGGCGCTCTCCTTCTGCTCCAGCTCCTCCAGCTGGGCCTGCAGCTCGCGCCGTTCCTCGCCGCCCCGCGCCACCGCCTCCTCCTGCCGCTCCTCCGACACCTGAGGTGGGGTGGGGGGGCGGCGACGTCGTCGTCGTCACGGCGAGGTTCGCGGCGCAGAGAAACCGTTCGTCGCACGGAATGGATTGCACCTCCGCCTCTCCCCGCCGTGGGTGGACGTAACGGCGTTCCGACCGCACCGGACGGTGGTGGGAACTGCCGGGATGGAGAGCGCCGCTCGGCTCCCTGTCAGCCGCCAACGTCCGGGATCGCGGCTCAACTCGCGCATTCGCCCGCGTTTTACCGTCTCTCCCTCCCGGTCGCGGCGACGGCGCCGGCGGGAACGGGGGCAGAGTGCGCCGCGCCGCGAGAGGCCGCGGCGGTGCCGCCTTGCGCGCGTGCGTGTGCCGAGAAGTCGCGTACCCGGAGTTTTTCCGTGAGCTCCTTGACGCTCTCCTGGGCGTCCGTGTGGCACCGGGCGATGTCGAGCACCTCCTCCTGGGACTTCTCGAACATCTCCTTGAGGTGCGAGCACTCGTCCTCCGTGTTGCTCAGCGCCCTCTGCGCGCGCAGGCGACCGCGGGGACAGAGAGGGGCGCACGCTCAGGGGGGGCCTTCGGGGGTGTGGGGGGGGGGACCGCGATCGCTCCGACTCTCTCGCGGACTCGGACCGTCGCTCCGTCACGTCGCCGGCGGCACGGCGTGTCGAGCCGGCGCACGGCGATCGCGCTCGAGGCCGGGCCCCCCACCTCGACGTCGGAGAGCTTGCGCACCACCTCCAGCTTCTCCTGCAGCACGCGGCGCAGTGACTCCTTCGCCGTCGTCTCGTAGCTCAGCTTGTCCTCCAGCAGCGACGTCAGCTCCTTGCGCAGGGACTCCTCCGTCTGGTTCTGCGGTCGTCGCGGGGACGGCCAGAGGGGCGCAGGGGTCGGGGCGAGGGGGACGGCAACGTCAGCATGGTCGGCAAGCTCGCACGGGGTCACCCTTACTTTACCGTGCTACCCGAGTAACTCTCGCCATCATCACTATCGCCAACCCTTGGGTCTCTGCCGCTCCCCTTCCCAGTGCCACCGACACGTGCGGCGGGGAGCGACGCTACTCGCCAAACCGATTCCCGCTGTTGTCTGGCGGCGCTCGCTCCACCCTCTCACTTTCCCACCGCTGCCGTGCCGCCACCACGGAGCGGGGTGAGAGGGGGGGGCGTGCGAGTGCAGGAGGAGGTACCTTGGCGTGCGCTTGCAGCTGACTCTCCAGGACCTCCAACCTGGACAGCAGCCGATCCTCGTCCATCAGCGCCTGCCGAGCGGTAACAGGGACGGCGCGCGGGGGTCATCGTCTCCGCACCTCCCACCCCACGGTCATCCCCACAGTGTCCGCGTGTACACTCCAGTGTGCCCGTGGGCCCCAGTGTGCCCGTGGGTCCGTGCGTGTGTGTTTCCACGTGCTCGTGCATTTGGGAACCCGCGTTCGTGCGCGTGTGTGCCTGCGCGTGTGTGCCTTCGACACTTCACGTGGCCTCGCAGTGCACCGCGGCTGGCACAAGTGCCGTAGTAGTAGCGAGTGGCGGTGGTTGTTGTTGTTGTGCGTGTGTGCACCTGTGCACGTGCGTGCTCCCGCGTTCCCGTATGTGCGGTCTTGTGTGATGCTGTGTGTGCGTAGATCTCTGCGGTCCAGTGCGTATCAATGCCCTGTGTCTGTGTGTACATGTGCGTGTTCCCGTGCGTGCCAACATATGTCCACGTGTCCGTCTGTGTGTCAGCTGACCTGCCAGCTGCTCTCGGATGCCTCCTGGGTGCTGGCCAGGATGCGCTGCAGCGTTGCCAGCTTCTGCTCCAGCATCTGCTCCCTGTGGAGGGCCTCCTGCACCAACACAACCACCACCAATCACCACCACCAAACACCACAAGCACCACAACCAGCACCATCATCACCACCACTACCACTGCCAGAGTGCTGCAATGGGCAGCAGAGGTCGCCGGGTCCATCTCCCGGCGTGGAAGATGAAGCGATGGGGCAAAATTGATAAACCGCCCCCCCCCACCCCCAGCCCCCAACCACCTGTCCCATCCAGCTGTGTAAACGGCTTCACCAGAGTTATGTTATCAGCAGGTCGCCTGCGGAGTAGCCCAATGAATGTTCCGCGGGGCGTTCCAGAGCTCGCTCGCGTGCAGGAGGCCCCCCTTGCCCCCTCCTCCCCCCCTCCGTAGCGCCGCTACCCTGACCATCGCGAGCATTACGACATCGTCGCCATCTCCATCTTACATCCCCTTTGTAAAGTCCGCAGCTGGATGAAGGCCACCGCAAGCCTTGCAGGTCATCGCGGTTGATCGACGGTGCCTCACCGCACTAGTCAGCACGGTGAGGCGGAGGGCGGCCCCCGGACCGATTCGGTCACCGCTCGCCACCGACGATACGCGCGGCTGGAAGTCGAACCCAGGATGTCTGGTTTGCGGCGCGGCGTGCTAACCGCTGCACCACCGTTCCCTCGCGTTACGGCGCGCGCACACGCAGACGCACGGCGGTGGTTGCGGCCGCGTCCCTTACCTTGAGGCACTGCGAAATCTGGTAGAGCTCTTGGGAGTAGGCATTGGCTTGCGACGCAGAGACCTGGAGAGGCACGGCAACGAAACTCAGAATCGTTCGGAGTAGGCCAAACATCCTGATGTAGGCCAACAGAGCTAGGGCAAAGCGTTGGCAGCACCGGATCTGGCTGCCTTCCCGCTTCGTCTGCGATTTCCCTCGAGCCTCCACGTCAAACGCCGCGCACCGTAACAAAAATCGCACGGCGCGCTCTCGCGTGCGTCGTGCGTGACACCGGGTACACGCAGGACACGTGGGCCCACCATGGGTGACCCCTGAGCTGCTCAGTCTTAGTTGCGGCTGTTGCTGAGCCCTGGTAACGAGGCACCCCTCCCGGGCTGTGCAGCAGGGTTGCTCCCCCTCTCCCCCTCTCAATCTCTCACACCGACGTTGCCCTCTGCCCTCCACCGCCTCCCCCAAAATCGATTGCACTGGAGACGCGGGGCGGAGCGGCTTCCAGCCGCGTGCCGCCCGCTCCGTGCCCGGCTCCCGGCGCCGCTTGGCACGAACCCAAGGCCCCGGCGCCGCCGCCGCTCGCGAAGTAGCAAGAGCTCCGCCGCCTGCGCCGCAGCGCAGCAGCCGGTCCAACGTAACCGCAACGACACCGGCCTAGCCGGAAATGCCCCTCTCGAGCCTCAGTGTTGCTGCTGTTGTGTCGGCACGATTGATCAATTCCATTTAAAATGGCGTTTAGTTTCCTGTGCGAGTAAACCTGACAGGCCGGAGATAGCCCACCAAACACAGCAGGAGATAACACTCAAACCCCGCACAGATGGATTCACAAACCGACCTATTCTGCGCTGCCACCTTCCGAGCCCCATCCCACAGCCAGGCACGTGTGGGAGTTATCTCTACGCGATCACCACAGCCGGCCCCGGCACGGGCGCGGTCACCCCGGTGTCACCCGCGCTCCCCGCGGAGCATCAGGTGACGTGAGGCAGCCTACGCGGGGGCGGCCCAGCGGCCTCCACTTCCTGCCGGCAGCCGGCCGCGGAAACGCGAGCAAAACAAATGAACGCAACGCGCGCGGCCTTGGGAGCGCTCACCTTTTCCAGCGTCATCGCGGAGACCGATACCCTGCACAGAGAGACACACGGGGGGGGGGGTGGGCGGGGGGGGGGGGGGTCGGGACGGGGGGACACGCGGACAGAGAGACAACGCTGCGTCAAGTCCCGCCGCGACGCCGGCACGGCCGTGGCGTTTACAGTTTTCACCGAGTCTCCGCGCCCCCTTCCCCTGGGCGACGCGCGATCTTTCAACTGCGCGCGGGCCAAATCTCGATCTTCGGGTTTGCTCGGTTCCCGCGAGCGAGCCGCGTCAGCGCCGCGGAATGCGCGCCGCTTGTTTACGCGCGCGGCAATTTTGCCGACGGGAGGTCAAGGTGCGCGGTGGGCGGGCGAGGCAGCCAGGTACGGGGGCCAGGCCGGGCGGCTCCCGCCGCCGCGATCGGCTGGGCTGCCAAGTTGTGGAAGTCGAGGTGAGCTCGAGGGCTACGCGGTGAGCGGGGGGCGGGGGACCGGAGGCAGCCCCAAGCCAACAGAGCAGAACCCCGCAACTCGCAACCAATCTGTTCTTTACCACGACCCACGTAATAGGGTGCTATACATTTCCAAACATCCTGATGTAGGCCAACAGAGCTAGGGCAAAGCGTTGGCAGCACCGGATCTGGCTGCCTTCCCGCTTCGTCTGCGATTTCCCTCGAGCCTCCACGTCAAACGCCGCGCACCGTGAGCTTCTGAAAAAGAAGCTAATATAGCTCAGTGGGCTTTACCTGATAAGATAAAAATAGTCGAGTTTCATTTATATTTTTGTGATTTGTTTACCTTTCTTATACATTGCACACTCCTATCCGTGTTTTTTGTATTGTATGTTCTGACCCCTTCCCCCTCAACTGTAAACTCATCGAATTCCTCCAAGATAAAAAAAATCAATATTCTGCTCCTGATCTGGCAATTCACCAGCACCAATTCAGGTGAGCCTCACTCTTCTGAATCTCAAAACCCATCTCACAGTTTTGCTTCCGGTGAAACCAGTGAAGATCCACTCCCAGAATGCCACGTGGTCGCCGATGGGAAGTACGCTTTTGTTTAAAACGTTTTGTGTGGGTAGACGACTCCGGGACGACGGGGGACGTTGTTTACGTCGGGGTTATTATTGGCATCTGGAGCCAGGGGGCGTTCTGGGGCTCGCTGATCGTCACACGGGGGGCGTCTCTTGTAGGGGTGGGCGATCTTGTTAAAGGGCTCGGTTATTGCTTCACGGGCCGGCTTTATTCAAGGCGTTGGGCGCGCGCGCGAGTGGAGCGGTGGCGCAGCGGTTAGCGCACTCGCACCGCTTTAAACATGGCGACGCAAGGTCAATTTTCGGTCACGGACAAAATCAATATTCGAGCGACACCGACACACCGGCTCCCCGTTCACCGACCCGCACTGATCAGCACGGTGAAGTACAGCCAACCAACAACCCCCGTGAGTGGCCCAGCGTGAGAGGATGCCTTAATGAAGCGCTCGTTATAATTAGAGAGAGCGGGAGCGATACGGCCACAGAAGTAACTGCACCCCCGCCCCCGCCTCCAACGCCTCCCCCCAGAGTTCTAGCAATGCACAGGACTCCCCGGTGGAGGGAGGGGGGGGCAATCACCGCTCCCCTAAGGCACGAGCCCGGTGGGAGGCGGCGGGGGGGGGGCGTCCAGATAGCTCAGCGTCCCCACCCCGGGCCGGTTTCTATTTGAGTAGGAACCACCACCCCCCCACCTCCCTCCCCCCCAGGACGCAGAGCGGCGCCGCAAGCGAGCGGAACCACGCGGCACAGGCAACGTGCGCGGTCGGGGCGGTGGCGCGTCACGCACTCGGTTCTCCTCCGCGTCTCCGCGCCGTCCGGCAGGAACAGCTTCACGGCCGAGATGATGCAGCTGTGCGTCACTGCAGCCACACACAAAGACAAAGATGCCCCCCGTGTGGCCTCAGCGGAGCGCGTGGCCAAGTGCCACACCTCGGCGAGCACCTGGGAAGGCCGACGACAGCGCACGAGGGGCTCAAGTGGCCAGCACCGTGCCTGGCCGCCCTTGTGTCCCCAATGCTGGCCAGGTACTTGTGTAAGGCTGAATCGACTGAGAGGAGGCCCAAAATTGGTTGAGATATGAGTCGCTGATGTTATGCTGCAGTGTGGATACTGCGCAGGAAAACAAAAGTGTGGATCAGGGAACACTTGCACCGTGTTGCGGTGACTACACTAACTAATACACAATGTGAAACACGCCTTACTAAACACAACAAAGACAAAGATCCCCCGTATAGCCTGTAACAGACTGTTGGGGCAAGTGCTGTTCTGGAGCACCTATGCAGGTCGGCACGGCACACGAGGGGGTGGGTGGCGAGGACCATGCCCGGCCGGCTTTGTCCAATCGGATCTCTCGCACGGCAAAGCAGCAGCGCTTCGCGTCCGAGAATGCCCCGCGGGAGGGGGGGTCCTCTTCCTGCGCGGCCACCTCGGGGTATTGCGTGCCCAGCGGTAGCGAGAACAGACCGCGCCGCGTGTTTTCCCGGTGGCCGGCAGGGTTCGAGCCACGAACTTCTGCAACAAGTGGCGGAAGCGCCACCAACCCGGTGGGTCGCCGTGAACCCCGAATCACGACCAACGATTGCCCCTCACCGCGACGACCCCCACCATCGGCCCCCCCCCCCACCACCGGCCCCCGTCGATCGCTCACCCCTCCGCGAGTTCTCCATGACGTCCACGCCGAACTGGATGACATCTCCGGAGAGGATCTCGTAGGGCGGGCTCTCCTCCGAGCCTTTGCTCAGCCGCTGGTTGTTAACGAACGTCCCGTTGCTGCTCTTGGTGTCTTGCAGGTAGAACTGTGCGCGCACGCGGAGAGCGAGCGAGAGGCACAGAGAGAGAGAGAGGAAATGGCACCACGTGCCGCACGGTGTTAGTTAATCCGCGGTAGTTCCCGCAGACGTCCATGTTGATGTAATCCGCACTGGGAAGACAAAGGCGGCCGGGCACGATGCTGGCCTGGCCTTCCCTTCGTGTGCCATGCTGGCCTTAATAGGTGCTCACCGACGCCACTTGCACCCACAGCTCTGTATAGCTCACGGGGGGAAGTGGTAAATTGCGCACACACACACAGGCGTGCCTTTTTTGGCGAGCAAGTGCTCGTGTCTGTCTGTGCGAACGACCGTGTGCACATTTGTACTCCCGTGTAGTTGTGCGAGTACAAATGTGTATTTGCCGGTGTGTCCGTGCGTGCATCGGTCTGGATTGCGGTTGTGCAGTGGTTATCGAACCCGACGACCAGAGTTTGATTCCTGCTCATGACTGACACCGGTGACAATTATCCGAACCGTTCCTGGGCACCTTGGTTCGGTGTGTAAACATCGCCACTGTGAAGGCAAAGGCGGTCGGGTGTGGTGCAGACCACCCACCCCCTCGTGCGCCGTGCGGACCTTCATAGGTGCTCGCTAACAACACTTGCGCCCCAACAGTGTGTAAAAGTATATGGAGGATCTTTGTCTTCATGTGCGTGCATCGCAACGATTGCACAACTGACACCAGCGTGACTTCCTGCGTAGGTACAGCGCACGCACGCGCTGCTACGCTCGAGACCGATAGACTCACCGAGAGAACCAGGAATTCACAGACACGAAAACTGCTTCTTTTCACGTAGGCTGCCAACGTACAGCGTGCTGAGATGTGGCCGCAAAGAGGTGCTACTACGCCAATTCGGAGACCCACATACGGGGAGAACGCAGAAAGTGCGCCCGAGCAATGAATGGAACCCGAACATTTCTCGCTGTGGGGCCCATGGTGCTGTCACCACTGATGCCCCAAATGCCCCCTTGTTGAGCCAGACGGCCGTCGAGATGAATCACTCGGAGAGATTCGTAGCGAGCCAAGTGGCGGGACCCACCACATGGTGAACACAGTGGACCTTAATAAACCTCCGCACACGAAAAGATACACGGGGCAAGGAACCTTTGAACCCAATTGACGCGGATGACATCTTTACTGCCTACTTATCAGACCGAGAGGACGGGTGGCTGAGCGAGTGTGCGAGCGGGGAGGTGGATGAGTGTTTGAGTGTTTGAGTGAATGGATGAGTGGGTGAATGGGCGAGGTCGACGATTATTTCAACCGGTCCTGGGCATCCCCTAGGTCGACTCAGCCTCAAATGAGTAGCTGGTGCGATGTGGAAACATCGCCACTAGGGACACAAAGGTAGTGCTGGCCACCCACTTCCTCGTGTGCCGTGACAGGCCGTCAAAGGTGCTTGCTAACAGTCTACTGTTTAGGCTATATGGAGGGGTCTTTGTCTTGAGTGACTGGGTGTGTGGGCGAGTGAGTATGTTAATAAGTGGGTGAATGAGCAGGTGTGCGAGTGAGGGGGGGGGTGGCGCAAGCGAGCAAGTGAATCAATGAGTGGGTTGGAGGTGAGCGAGTGTGTAAATAAGTAGGTGGGCGAGTGGCTGAGTGAGTGGGTATCTGAAAGAGTGATTACGTGAGTGGGTATGCAAGGAAGCGTGTGGGTCTATGGGTGATCATTATTTGAACGAGTGGGTGAACAAGTGGGCGAGCAAGTGGATAACTGTGTGGGTGGGCGGGTGAGTATCTGGGCGAGGTGGATAGGTGGGATGGTGGGTTGAGCTTGTATGTTAATGAGGGTGGGTGGATTGTTGAGTGACCGATGTATTGGGTAAATGAATGGGCACACATGGGCACAAACCCCACACAGACACATAAATCGGACACCAGGAGACACACACACGAACAACACACAATCAGGAAGAAGCACTGCTGTGCAGGGGCGCTGATCAAGGTGCTTATCAGCAGTGCGGTGACACTGCACCATAGCCGGCATGGCGTTACACATCGCTGTCATTTCGCCGCCGCGGCGGCGGCGAAACCACCCAGCGGGCAGACCGCGGGAACGGCGCAACACCCAACTTGCTTCTCAAGGACCGAACTCGTCGCCGGAACGTGCGGATTCTGCCGGAACGGTGCCGAAATTAAATCGCCGCTCGAAACGCGACCGTTCCCGGCTTGCGCCTTCGAACGCTGAAGTTGCGGTAGCAGCCCGGAGTGAAATATCTTGAAAAATCGGACGGCCCAGGGCTGGGCTCTACCGATTACAACCCAAGCAATCGATGACTCTGCTGACTATCGAACCCATTGCTCGACCCGTCAGAGAATGGAAAAATCATTGCATGGCTCATGAGCTGGAGGGAGGTGACGGTAAAGGCGCAGCCCTGCAATGGCTGGCCTCTGCTGGCGGAAGCAGTCTCCGCTGGAGGGAGCTATAGAAACGCTCTAAGAAGGCGTTTGGCCTACTCCTCCACCACGCTGGCCACACGGTTCGGGAGAGCTGGACGCACCCTCGCTTTACCCCCCAACCACGCGCGTCCTGCCGATCGTTTAAGAAAACTTGCCCCGCTGTGTCAACTGCCGCGCCGAACTGGCGACCTCTGGATTCATGAAAAAGGGCCTCCGCCAGAAACGTCGCCTATCGTACACTTTTCCTTGTAAGGCGACGCACAAAACAGTTGTTATCGTTGAAAGTGTCGAGTTGTTTTCGTTACGCTTGTGGACCGCTGCCAATGCAGCAGCGGCGGCGTTCCGGCGAGCGGACTGCTACACACCGCACCAGGTAATCATTTAAGGCCGAGTTAACTTAGGCGAGGCCCATGACCGGCTCAGACATTCGCGACTGTTATTGGTCGTGAGCGGCAAACGAACTTGGCTCGCAGGGTTGGTCGCGCAGTGCGTTAACTGCTGCGCCACCACTCCCCAAACTGACCTACACTGACTTACAGACACACACACGAACATTGACCTGCAACACACACAAACACTGACCAGCACACACACACAAACACTGACCAGCACACACACACAAACACTGACCTACACACAAAAGACAAAGATCCCCCGGATAGCCTTAACAGACTGTAGGAGCAAGTTCTGTTAGCGAGCACCTATCAACGCCGGCACGGCACACAAGGGGGTAGGTGGCCAGCAACATGCCCGGCCGCCTTTGTCTCCCCAGTGGCGATGTTTACACACCGCACCAGGTACTCATTTGAGTCCGAGTCGACATAGGGGAGAGGCACAGGACCAGTTCAGGTAATCGTCACCGGTGTTGGCCGTGAGCGGAATTCGAATTCGCCGGGGTTCGTAGCACAGTGCAGCGCTCACCGTTACACGACCGCTCCCCACACACACAAATACACAGAGACACACGCTGGCACACGCGGATACACGGTGACACACTGACACACGCTGGCACACGCTGACACACGGTGACACACTGACACACGCTGGCACACGCTGACACACGCGGACACACGCTGGCACACGCCGACACACGCCGACACACGCCGACACACACGCCGACACACACGCCGACACACACGCCGACACACACACCGACACACACGCCGACGCACACGCTGACACACACGGACACACGCGCAGACCAGCACAGGCGGGTGGCTACGAACACAGACGTGGCAGCGGCGATGCCGTGAGTCACGGGGTAGGAATGGTGCCCACACCTGGTGCCCATTGGCCGGTTTCACTACAAGTTTCTGCACTGGTCGAGCCAAATAAAGAGCCGGCGTCGGCCCGGCACGTGGGCGTTCGGTCTGGCATGGCCGCAGGATCGCCGATTGGTGAAGAAACACAACCGCGGTTGGGTGAACCCCCCCCCTCCCCCACCGAACCGCCGGTCAGAGTTCACTCGTTCCATTCCGCTGCTCCCGGCCTGCAACTCACTTTTGTTGGCGACACGATCATCGTCGGCGTCGTTATGGCTATGACGACGCACTGATTTCACAATCAAAACGTGTTTGTTTTGATGGCAGTGACTCGCTACACCGAGTCTCTACGCGAGTCGGTGGATCTTTATGCAAGGTCAATATGTGAGTCTGTGGATAGCTAAGAAAATGTACGAGTATTTATTCGAGTCCACTGGTCTCTATGTGGGTCTAAGGATCTATACGCGAGTCTATTGGTCTCAACGCAAGTCTACGAGTCTCTATGCGAGTCTACGGGTCTCTTTGAGAGTGGGGCGGCTGAAACCCAGATTCAAACCCGGGACTCTGGTTACGTGTCTGCGACGCATCGCTGCCCAGTTACCCAGCCACGTTCTTATCGCTAAACTCTATGAAGGTCAGATTTGCATCAGGACAAAACAGAGACAACATGTTGCCTGGAGATTTACCCGCATCGCTGGTGGAGACGCAAACACACACGCGCGCCTCTGATGAGCACGGTTGGCTACGTACGGTCAACGTACATGCATACAAAACATGCGCATACACACACAGGGCGCTTCTGCCGAAAAATCTGATGACGGGCTATATTCGCCTCGAAATTCTAGAACTGCAGCAGCGGCGCTTCCCCGTGACCTCAGCTGACGCCGAAACCAACGTCAGCGGACATCCTCTGTCATCATCAGCAGCCATGGTCGATCCACTGCCTTTCGAAGGCCTCCCTAGGTCGTCGCCACGGTCTCCCAACACGACCATCCCGCCTCTCGGCGCCTGCACGGCGAGCAGATTTACGGCTCCATCTCCGCGGGGCGCGTTCCTTTTGCCTTGGCTGCCGCTGCGACGTTCGCGTTGACCACGGCCACCGTCCCACCCCACGCGCCACTCTTC
This sequence comes from Lethenteron reissneri, assembly GCF_015708825.2. Lineage (NCBI taxonomy): Eukaryota > Metazoa > Chordata > Hyperoartia > Petromyzontiformes > Petromyzontidae > Lethenteron > Lethenteron reissneri. Next base: position 8,185,837 of record NC_083829.1, read on the forward strand.
ACAATCGCCCCATTTACTACTTTTGTTTTGCAAGGAAAGGCCCGCCGAGATAGTTTTGCTCGTTTTCAGAAGCGACCAGGCCACAAATGATTTCTCAACAAAGTGGATTACCGTGTGGAGATGTTTTAATCGGCCAGAGACTCTAAACGCACGTTGATTCTAAATGTGGAGAGAAAAACTGGAGGACCCGGAGAAAAATCCACGCAAACTCCAAATATACAGCAGGCGTCAGGGTCGGGATCGACCCCACGACCTCTTGCATACGAAGGCGAGGGAGTTAACATCTCCTAGCGACCGTGGCGCTCCTATGTCTCCGACTTGTGTTTGTCTGGTGGTGTCACGGTTATCGCGATGGATTTGCATTCCGCACGATTCCATTTCTCGGTACGGCGGTTAAAACAAGAGGGCCACTTTCTTCAATTCTACCCCCCTGCCACCCACCCCCCCTCCCCCTCAGCTGCCTCTGTCCTCCCAGCAGCGTACATGGGAACTCGCCACGGTTCGTGGATTGCCAGGTTGCGTGCGGTGGGGTAAAGTATAGGTGTTCACACCTCTTCCAAAACGTGTGGCCCGCGTGGAAGAGTAGACAAAAGTATCCTGTAGTGGAGGCCCCTTCCGCCAGTAGTGGAGTAATCCAGCCATTGCACCTTCATCACAAGTGCCTCTTCCCCTGTCTCCCAGTGTCATCCAAAGCACCAACTTCTGCCTTGTTCATCGGTTCCACGCTCGTACACTTTCAGATGCGCTTCTGCGGCCACCTGGAACGTTCTTCCTTCCGATATTAAGAACCCGCTGGAGCAATGCGCTTTTAAATCAACATTGAAAAGGAATTTCTTTAGAAGTGATTTTTGTGTTGAGTTTGTTGTCCTTCCCCCGTAACTCCGATTAAGCACGGTTGGCTACGTACGGTGCGAAAGAAGTTCAACATACATACACTGCTGGACGAACATCAACAAGACAACTCGAACTATGACTTCTAATCAACGTGCAATCCTCTTGCTCCTCTCTCTCTGTGTAATTCCAAGCACGCACCTCTCCACCACGCTTCACGGGGTGACGCACAAATATAAAAATAAAATACAACTTATTTAGGCGCCGCGCCAGGGCCACCTGACACGGAGAGTTACCCTAGTGACCCCACAGTTTAAATCGCACCCCTCACTTTGTTTTGACTTGTTTCACACACGCACGCTCACTTACACGCGTGCACACGCACGCACGCACACACTTTCGTACCGAACACGATGGGCGCGACGACTCGCGTCCCATCGTGTCTAGTGCTCGCTCACACCTTTGCAGAAATCGTCACGATTAGCGGCACGCGTCGGCCGGTACCGCGCGGAAACCTGACGGTTTTACCCACGCGAGAGTTCGGGTCGTACGGCTTGCGTTCCCTCCGCGACGGCAACAACACTTCCCCATTCCTCGGCGGTTCCGTCTTGATTTTTAAACGACGCCCCTGCTCGCCGCTCGGCAACGTGGCCCTCCCGATGTTCGTGAGCAAGGCGCGGGTCCCAACCGGCGCTATTCGCGGTGCCGATAACCGTGATTCGGTAAAACGTGAGGTGACGTCGCGAATGGCTGGGCAGGGAGGAACGAGGAACAGGGGCGGAGGCCATAGCTGGAGGGCCGCCATCCCATGCGAGCGAACGCTGCCGGGTGGTTACCGCACTCTCTGGATTAAAGGAAAACTTGGCATTGCGGTAGCTGTGTGCGTGTGTTCAGGTGCGTGTGTTCAGGTGCGTGTCAGTGTACGTGAGTGAACGTAAGCTCCAAAGGTGGACTTTCCAATGACCAGCGGTGTCAAGATCGGCCTCTGTGGAGGAGGTTCGTGAAGGACGCTGCTACTGGGCAGTTGGGAGGCAGTTTCCCTCCAGCAACAACGGAGGGCAAAGGAGCAACGCTCACAACAACGAGTGGAGTGCCGGTGGCTAAACCACAGGAATTTGACACAGGTGGTGCATCTGCCAATTATCTCAGTCAATCAACCCATGGCACCTGGTTCTGTCCCGTCACCTCCTGCCAGCGGGTGTTCGACACTTCACGTGGCCTTGAAGTGCACATAGCCTGGTACAAGCACAATGTTGACAACACCACCACTTAGTGGCAAATGGCGGTTGTTGTTGTTGTTGTGGGGAGTACTGTTCACCTTGTTGCGTTCTTTGGTCTAAAACTGGTGGGACAAGGCCATAAAAAGGCTGCCATCTCTGGTGCAGGCCAATCAGTTTCAGGGACTGTGCGTGGGTTATTGTCGGGGCATGTTTGTTTGCTTCCTCTGCCGCAGGTCTGTGTGGTTGATGAAAAAGCAATGCTCTGTGGTATATATAGGTGTCTCTTTGGTGTTTGAACATCTTGGCGCCTCCTGTGTTGTTGCCGGAATGAGTAGAGCATTTATTTAAATAAAATATGCTTGTACCATATATAAGCATGTGTGTAGAGCCGCCGGTATAGACGTGTGCGGCATGTGAATGTGGTCTTACATAAACACACGCATCCACGCTAAACACACGGGGGGCGATAGCGGAGCGGAGAGCGCGCTGCGCTACGAATGCGGCAGAGACCCGAGTTCGATTCCCGCTCATGGCCACCAACACCAACACCAGTGACGATCATCGGAACCGGTCTTGGGCCTCCTCCCCTCGGTCGACTCGGCCTCAAATGAGTACGTAGTGTGGTGTGTAGTAAACATCACTGGTGAGACAAAGGTGGCCGGGCACGGTGCTGGCCACCCACGCCCTCATGTGGTGCCTGCACGTGCCAACCTTCACAGGTGCTCGCTGACAGCACTTGCCGCAAAAGTCTGTTGAGGCTACACGTGGGATTTTTGTCTTGTAGGAGTGCAGCAGTTAGCTTCTTGCACTACGAAGCCGGTGACTCGAGTTCGATTCCAGCAGTCCTGCAAGCGAGTTGTTCCCGGTGGTTACTGGGAAGATTACAGGCAGAACCAAGTTCGTCCCTCAATGTTTTGTGAATAACAGGGCATATTCGTTCTCTTGTAGCATGTGCACCAACAGGTGCTTGTGCACAAACAGGTCCACGTACACCTTTTGTTCTCTTTTAGTCCCGCCCCCCCCCCTCCCAATACGTTCCATTCATTGGCTACCACATTCAGATAAGCCCCCCCCCCTCCTCCCCCTTAATTTGTATTTAAGAACTTGCATCTTAGAATCTCTGCCTCACTTGATACAGTAAATCTAGCTGTGACGGTCCCACCTGATGACGGAGACTTGTGTTGCCTCCGAAACGTCGTGATTTTTTATAATTTTATTTCTATTATTACTTTTATTAATTTTATTTTTCACCTACGTGACTTTACCGAAAAAACCTGAGAGTATGAATCCTTGCAGTCACGAAAGCTTCAAATCTAGAGTTCTGTGCTATAACCGTCTTTATCACACGTAGTTAATCCACTGCTGGTTGAAGGTCTCCTCAAGCCACCGCCACCACCTCTCACGATGCTGTGATGTAGTAATCTACTGGGCACCCGCACACGAGTTGGTTTCATGCCTCCATCTCCTTGGTGGACGTTCTCTCGGACGCGTTCCCTCCCCCGTTCACCGACTCGGTACGGGGCCAGAGTGTTTGTGCGCGTGTGCGCGTGTGCGCATTGCAGCATCGGTGCGATCATCACCGACACCGCCTTGTGGATCGGTGAAAAGCGGCGGCTCAAAATGTCACCAATTTTCTGTACATTTTTGTGGGCATCACTTAGTCGTGTCTGAACATGCTGTGGGCGTCTCTAAAACTACATCTATACATTCTATTGGTGTCTCTTAGCCATATCTAAACATTCTGTGGGCGTCTCTTAGCCATATCTAAACATTCTGTGGGTGTCTCGTAGTCACATCTAAACATACGGTGGGCGTCCGGACAACCGCGACACCCACAGTGGATACGCCTCCCCCACCCCGCCACCCCGCGTGTGCCAAGTGGCAGAATCCACCGCACCATCCAGCGTTTGTAACAGCGCTGCGCTCGAAACAATTTCTCAAGCGCTCAACCACTCAAGGTTAAAGGCCTCTTCACAATCACTCGGCCAAAGTCACTTATTCCTTATTCTGTGACCAGCCAACGCAGTCGAAAGTCTCTCTGGAGGGGGAGAGCTGGGTGTAACGTTCAAGGAAGTGAGAGCTTGCGCTAAAAGTGCAGCCCTGCAACTGCTTGCTCACACCACTGCTGGCAGAAGAGGAAGCTCTGGAGAGAGCCCCTTTATAGAGGGCATTTGGTCGGCTCTTCCACACTGGTGGGAGTACCCACCATATGGTCCTTCAGTTTCAGTTTTCAGTTTAATTTATGAGGTATCACCCTGTGAGCCATGCGGCTCTTGACTCGGGTGCAACCGCAACAAAACAAAAACATGAACAAGAAACATCTTAAAGTGACTGCTTGACCGAGTGGACAAGCGGCGGTAAGGGGGGGGGGATTCAAGAAACCTTTCTCAATTGTTTCTGACCGTTGCACCGCAGTGGCAGAAGAGGGCTGGGGGTAAGGTTCAAGACGGCTTAGACTCGTGGTAACCAAACGTGAGTGGAGAAGGAAAAGCAGCAAATTAATCCAAAGCGATGGTGCGCAAGCGGTCAAACCAAATACAGTCCAACGGTGCACGTCCGACTCGCTCGGGACTGGGGAATAGGCAGATAAGCCAACAGGTCGGATTTGTGAATTTGTGTACGAAATTACAGTTACACCACCGCGCTGCATACACTGCAGACGGTTAACTGGTCAGGGCAGACGTGCGACGGGCAGAATACGCAATGCGAGTCCGGTGATCCGGCCGAAACGACTCGCTCCACTCGAGAGCGCCGTACAAGCACAGGCGGCTGCTGAGACCAGGATTCGACCGCAGGTTCTCAGCAGAGCCGGGCTCGGCATCTCCGATCTCCGGGCCACTCGTTTCCCTGCGGCGCTACGATTTGTCACGGCGTTTCAATCTCCCCAAAGTGAGACGGGGGGGGGGGGGGGGGGGGGGGTGTGGAGGGTGGGGAGGGCGTCGTTCCCGGCTCCGACACTGCCGCCAACGCCGTCCAAAAAAAACGTTGCACGAAATTAACAGCGGTTGCCTTGTTCCGTCGGCACTTGCCACGGGCATTTAAATGAATTACAGGAACCAAGCGACCGGCCCTCCTCCACCACCGTTGAGACCGGCAGACTGTCCACATTTGTTACTCGCCGAGGAGGCGGCGGCGATGTCAACAGACTCCCCCCCCCCCCCACTGCCACGAATTCTAAAAATAAGCCGGCTGTGCGCAAATTTGGAAAGGTAAGTGTACCCCCCCTGCCACCATACCGACGGCCGTCCACCCCCCCCCCCCCCAACCACTTCCTGGCTCCGTTGTGCATTCTGGAGCATGCCGAGGTGCCGTCCATCATTGCCGGTATGGCCGGCACAAAACCAACGAGCCAAAAGTTTCTCCTACGGCAAAACGATCGTGGCTTTGGCGATGTGATGTTGCCGGTTGTGGTCGTGCACGAGTTGTGGTGGGGTCTTCGTGCCGCGGGTCCACGCAGCTACGGTATTCGGCAGGTAAACTTAACTCTCTCAAAAACACTGTCGAGCAGACTCGCTCTCCGGCTGAGACTCTCAAAGGAAGTGACGCTCTCTCCACCGGACACACACTCTCTCTCTTTACGCACACACACACTCATTTATATTGTTGTCATATCTTGGGTGAAGCACCCAGTTTCCTACCTCACTGCACTTGATAGAATTCATAGTGAAGGAGTCTGGGTAAGTGATGATACGGCACTCTCGGATTTATCGCTCCAGTGACTCGTTCAACGGTGATCAGTCACCACTCATCTATCGCTACGAGCAAAGTTAACATTCCCGTAGACTTCACGCGTTGATCCATCCGCCTGTTGAGGTTCCGGTCAACCAGAATAGATGTTAGTCTCATCCACCGCAATGTGATCGACCACCAACACTGCAGGTGACAAGAAGTCACCCACCCAGACACCCACCTATCCACTCACCACACCGCAGGTCACAAGAACTCACCCACCCACTCACCTGCCTATCCACTCACCACACCGGAGGTCTCAATTATCTTTCTGCGTCTTTCCTCAAACTGCTCCACTGTGGAATTTCCTCTCCCATCGTCATCTCCTTTACCCAAGCTCTCGCAATAATCACCTCCGATTCAAACAACGTGTTCGTAACTCTTATCTGTAACAACCTTGATACCAGTGCTGCTTATTGCTGGCTGCTTGACGTTTTGGCCCTTTGGGTCTGTGTGTTGAAGGAATAAAACGACTCTCAGACAGTCCCTGTGTGCAACAGACACTCTTCCTAGCGACCATTGTATCGTGAGCACACTCCCCCGAGGCACCGTGCGTGGTATTGACAAAGCCAGCCGAGGGTCGTTTTCTTCGTAAAAGCGTGACCCTGAATCGTGCCCATCCATCGGATTGCCGTGGGGAGAATCGTTAAACAGTGGCCATCGTTTATTGTTTAATGATCTGATGTCGGTTGATTTTACGATAAGAGAAGTATTACTCGTTTTCCGCCGTGATGTACTCTGCACTGCACATTCTCTGTTTTTCGTCCCAGGTGTCCTCCATATCTGAAGAGCCTCTTTTCTTAAATTGCTCTCGCCTGTTCACAAACACAGTCCGCATGTGCGCGTGTGTGCGCACGCACGCGTGACTTTACCAGTACCTTACAGCCTGATGGGGCGCCACGGTGGCGCGGTGGTTAGTGCACTACGGTATGAACACGGTGACCCAATATCGATTCCTGACCACGGCTAGTATCGGTGGTGAGTGCAGTTGTTAATTAGTTTTTGTAACACTGTCTTTCGGAATACGTGTTCTAATCTAGTTGTTCAGAATCGTATATCAGTAGATGGTTATCCATCGCAATACCCAACCAATCAAGAGGACAAATGATGTCAGCAGTCGTCCAGAGTCATTTTCCAGAAGACATCTGTGCGTTTTACATTCTGGAAAATCTTCTTATCCGGGGAATATTAAATGTACGACTCTACACAAATTTACAACGTGACAGCTGACGAGGGAAATCCCGACTTTGCAGTATGGGGTCTCCCAAACTGTAGGTCACGATCCCCAGCGGAGTTCAAGAAGTGACCTCACATTTCTCCAAAATAAACACGGAAGTCAAAAACACAAAGCCTGACAGACGATCCCCCTGAAGCGCACACCTCTTGAAGGGAGTCACGGCCACACGGAGTTAGCAAAAGACTGGCCACGTGAGGTCAGGTTTGTGTCAAAGTTGAGGTGCAAAGCATGGAGCAGCCAAGGTAAGCCGCAGTCCTGCATATAGCTCGCTCATGCCACTGCTGGAGGAAGGGCATCTGCCAAGAGGAAGCACTAGAGAACCCCTCAAAAGGGTGTTTTTGGCCTACTCTTCCACGCTGGCCAGACGTGTTGGAAGAGATATATGCAAGATCCTATTGAATTTCATCCAGGCCAATGCTTATCCAGTCGTAGAATGTGTTTAAACTGTCAAAACTCTGCACCGGTCTAGATTTTCATGAGCCTCGTCGGCAGTCGTAGCCCATTGAAGAGATGCCGCTGTCTGCTGCTCGCGGAGTTCGGACTGCTGCTGCTTAAAATGCCAAAGCTGCGGTAAATTTCCACTCGAGGCGTTAATAAGCAACCGGGTTACCGGGCTCTAAGCCACAACACAAACGCCTCCCAGATTTGGAAGTGGGAGCTCGAGCAAATTAGCCAATTAGGTAATTATCCCGGGCCTAAACCTCGCGAGACGGTGGCCAAGCTGCAGACAAAATCAGCGACTATCCCCCACCCGCCCCAACCGGGAGAGCGGAAAAGAGTCCCTCTAACCACGATTCCAACAAGCGAATTCAGCCTGAATGTGCCCGGTCTAGTCAGTGTCTCAACATCATCATCAGCAGCAGCAGCAGAATCATCGACGGTACGTTTTGGTTATCATTTTACCGAGTCCTGGAGAAACAGAAGTCGAGTTTGGGTTTAGTGGTGCGGTTTAGAGGTTTATGGGTTTTTAGGGGCAGGGTTGGCGTTTAGGGTTGAAGTGTTCAGCGTTGTGGTTTGGAGTTTGGTGTTAAGGTTTAGTACCAGGGTATGGCGCTAGGGCTTAAGAGGCTGAGGTTTAAGGCTGCGGTTTCGCGTTAAGTGTTGGGGTTTCAAGTTAAGGTTATGGTTTTCGGGACCTGGGATTTAGAGTTGGGGGTTCGGTTTCAGGGGTTCAGCTTTATACCCAAGACCACTTAACGTTCCCCTGCATCTCACAGGGACCGTCGTCTCGGCTGACAGCACCGACGGCAATCAGCGTCACTGCCATCGCGATTACTGTACCTTGTCGTTCTCGAACCACAGCAGTGCGTGGTTTCGCGACAGCACCTTGCAGTCGAAGGTGGCGTTGTTGGGGCTCGGTCGGCATCGCGCCACCGAGCGGCCGATCTTGACCGACTCGTCCAGGTAGACGTGGCGCTCCTGGAAGGGGTGCGATGCCGGGCGGCAGGTAAACACGGCCAGGGCGGACGGCATTGTCTCTTCGGGTGTGAGTGGCAGGGAGGAGGAGGATGAGAAGAAAAATGGAAAACAAAAACAGTGGAGGTCTCGCTGTAGGCGAAGCAGGTTTGCGGACTTGACGAGACTCCGGGTCTCCGTGTGGCTCCACTGGTCTCGATTATCTCCGTGGCTCCGTCTCCATGTTACGGAGCCTTCACCTGAACGCGTCTCGACGAGTCCACCGCGAGTCTGTGTTGATCGGACTCCACCGTATCTACGTGGTCTTCGCCTATCTCCACGTCTTCTTTTCCGCGTCCGTGTCTTACGCACACGTACCGACGACGAATCGCTGCCTCCGTCTCAACGTTTTCACGTCTCTGTCTTCACGTGTCACCGTCCGTGTCTTCCACGTATCCGTCTCCCCGAACATGCGCCTCTCTCCAAGCGTTGCCCGTGTAGTCTTCGTGTCTTCACGCGTTCCAGTATCCGTGTCCCCCCCCCCCGTCCCCTTTCCTCAACGCGTCTGTCGCTCCACGCGTTCCCACCACGCGTATCCACGTCCCAGTCTCCCGCAACGCATCAATGCATCCACGTGTCTTCCCCTCCCGGCTGTCATACGCCTCTCAGCGCCTCGACGTGCCAAGTGTCTCCACGAGTGTGCCCGTCTCCCCGCGTCTCACCTGCGTCTCCCTCGTCTCCGCCACCGACACCACCGCCACCACGGAGCCAGCCGTGAGCCCCGCGGTGTCCCTTCAGCATTCACCGCCGCGCTCACAGAGCCGCTCACAGAGCCGCTCCCTCCTACCTCCTCCTCCCTCCTCCTCCTTCACAGCCCGCGCCGACGCTCACATCACATTCTGCCGCCGCCACCACCGCTACGCATGTTCGCCCCCTTCGATCGCAGGGGAGACGACGATCGTCAACGTTCACTTCTTCCGCAGCTGCCCCCCCCTCCCCGCCGCGGGTAATGGAAGACCGAGGACTAGGCCTGAAGCCTACGGCTTTGCCTGCGGCGTTTGGCCGAGATGGGGGCCCTCGGTGCCGGCCAACCTTCAGGGGCCGTCCGCTACCCCCCGTCCCGCTGGATTCTCGCCGCAGATCCCGAGCCGGACTTTGGGCGCCAGCGAAGCCGACGGCGGGTCCCGAGACTGTGACGAGAACTAAGATGACGAAATGAAGGAGGAATCCGGGAGGAGAGAACGGTGGGACCCGTCCGACTCGGCCGCTGTGGCCGCTCAATTTCCCACTGCGGATGGGCGCAAGCGCGATTCCGATTGGGCCAGCTGGCGGTCACGTGGGTAGCGAGCGGCCAATGCAATACGAATGGGGGCGTGAAGGATTCCTGTCTATCTGCGCTATGGATTCTAATGGGACCTCTCGACGAGTTCGTCGAGTTGGGCGATACCATTCGCGAGTAAACGGAGGGGGGGAGGCGAACATTTAAATTAAAGATATTTCAGTCCGAAATCGTGGACGCATTAAAATCGTGCATTTAACATTAATTGAAAACATGCACAATTCCCACAGGTACTATTGTAACATGTATACCGAGCGCAGTGCAAAATAAAAAATATTTAAGGAGACGAGTGTTGTTCGTTACCCCCTTTCCTCGCTTAAGTCGCTCCTTGTTGCTTTACAATCCCCCTCCCGTAACTGTGAATGGAACGCGCCTTTGATTGACAGGCCAGTCAGTGGTAGTGGTGGTGGTGGTGGGTGACGTATTGAGTGGGCTAGGCAGTGCCTGACAGCATCGCAATGCATATGCATCACGGCAGCAGCGCACGCGGTGTTCCTGCCGGCACACAATTACAGACCCACGTGACGTGCACAGACTGCACAATATTCTTGGTTCTTTCGGTAAAGTCACGTAGAAGGGAAATAATAAAATAATATAAATATAAAACAATACAAATTCAGGTGTGATGATGATTGCTAGAAACGTGAGAATTTTTATTGATTTATATTTATATTATTTTATTATTTCCCTTCTACGTGACTTTACCAAAAGAACCAAGAATATGAATCCCTGCAGTCACGAAAGCTTTAAATAAAAATTTAGACTGCACAATGTTACAGCCCCGCACCCTCCACACCCCCCTGTTGCCCTGTCCACAGCTTTGAAATTGTGGCAGCGGTGGGGGTGGAACAGGTTTATTTGAGCGCCGAGATGGCGAGGATGTTAACTACCTCGCCTGGGTGTACAAGCAAGGGCGTGGGTTCGATCCCGACCCTGGCGCCTGTGAATTTGGAGTTTGCGTGTTGTGCCGGTGGTTGCGTGGATTTTTCTCCGGGTCCTCCGGTTTTATTTTTTGTCCGTCCGCATTTAGGATCAACATCACGCGTTTGGAGTATTTTGGCTGCTGCTAGAAATGTCCACGTGATACGCTACTGCGTTGAGCTATCATTTGTGATGACCAGGTCACTTCTGAAAAACAGCTGCATAGCTCAGTGAGCGTTACCTGGTCAAATTAAAAACATATCTTTCGATTTAAAGCTTTCGTGACTACAGGGATTCATATTCTTGGTTCTTTCCGTAAAGTCACGTAGAAGGGACGGCTGCTTGCGTTGTGGCCGAAACGTCGTGAGAATTATTTTATGTTTAATTTTTATTATTTTATTTCTTCCCTTCTACGTGACTTTACCGAAAGAACCAAGAAGATAAAAACATATCATGAATATTTTTAGGTTTGCCCATACTTTACCACGCTGGTCAATGCGGGTTGATTAAGGTGTCTCGAGGAGAATGGCTCAATTATCTCATGGAATAATTTTTCATGGGAGAAAACAAACCCAACCGCGACCTCCAACTCCCGCGGACCAGGCTTCAGGAGATGATGATGGGGGAGGGGGGGATATTTTACAAAGCTCGGGCCCAGGCAGGTCCAGCTGAAATTAAGCCATGGTGGAGAGCATAGCCTACGGAGCATAGGAGTAGAGTACAATAATGCGTTCTGTAGGCCAGCCGCAGCCTGGATCACCGTGTGCACAGCAGGCTTTGCAGGTGTTAAAAAATCGGGCACTCGATGTAACCATTACAAAGCGGTCTGCACCCATTCAAAAAGGAACGATCCTGTAGACTAAAACACCACATAGCAGATTACATTTATTTCCGCAAATAAATAAACGCCAACATCGAGTACAGTTATGTTGTAGATTGCATACACTGAAATAAGGAATATATGTTATTATGCAAACGCATTAGCAGCTTGTAGCCCGGTGGAATATTACATTTAAAATACTTCAAACGTGTCCCGTAACTGGTCTCGGGCCATACGAATGTGGAATTTCCACCAGTGGCTCAGGACGGCCAACGGAATTGAGCGTCTTGCATTGAAAATTCCCACACAGATGGACACTTTGGCTGCAATTATTAAATTACAATCACGGCCATTCTCGGCGTAGAGCGAACCGGGAGATTGAGACCGGCGCTCTCTGGATCGCAAGTGCGGTGCCCTGACCATTGCACCGCTGTGGCAGGGCCCCCCTAAAGGGGTAGGACGTTGACTTCACTTCACAGATGTAAATACTGTACATGTAATGTAATAGCAATTTCCAATGACGTGGTTTGTATAAAGTAAATCAAGACGCCCACTCCCACGGACCCCGCGTGTGGCGAACGTGAGCGAGCCTCCAAAGAAGCGCGGCTCATTTTTAAACAAATACTGCAACTTCTAGATTTGAAGCTTTCGTGACTGCAATGATTCATACTCTTAGGTTTTTTCGGTAAAGTCACGTAGGTAAAAATAAAAATAAATAATAAAATGGGGAAAAAAACTTTATAATAGAAATTAAATAATAAATCACGATGTTTCGGAGGCAACACAAGTCTCCGTCATCAGGTGGGACCGTCACAGCTAAATTTACTGTATCAAGTGAGAAAAAATCCAAGAGGCAAGCTCTTAAATACAAGTTAAGTGGGGGGGGGGGGGGGGGCTTATCTGAATGTGAATGGAACAGGGAGGGGGGGCGGCGGAGCTTGGAGTTACGGCCGATTGTTGGCTGACAACTAAAAAATTCAAATAGCAGTACTGTTAAACGCTGGGGATGTCAACACTCGGTAAAGTAGAATAGTACCTGTCAAATAAAAAGGTACAAATATGAGTAGTTAAATCTTTTTTAAATCCTTTATATTAAGTTCGCTTGCTTGCTTAGGACCGTGCAAATCTTTCGGTCGTTTTTTAACCCACTTACCGTGATCCAATCGAGCTGACATTTTGCACACAGACTCGTTGTGCGTGACAATGCATTTTCGTGAAAAAAAATTCAAAAATTTGACACTGTTTAGGGTTTTTTTTTATATTTAATTACCAATTGTTTAATGCTGCCAGACAATCATCTGACCCATAGGTGACAGCCATCTCAAGCCAGAGGACGAGAGGACTCTAGCCGCCACGCATATAAAGGATTTAGAGTGAAAAACTTTGTTTTTACGGGTTATACTTGTTTATTTTTACCTACGTGACTTTACCGAAAAATACTGCAACACCACCTGTCCTGCCCTCCACCCGCCACGAACACCACCACCACCACCAACAACCCCTCCGCCTCCCCCACAGCGAAGTCAAATCCACGGAAACACAACGCGCACAATCGCGCGTGTGTCAGCGGCGTGTGTCAAGGCGTGAGCCCTCGTTAGCCTAACGGGGTAATTGGATCCTTGGGCCCGGTTGCTTCTTTGCGTTGTTGCATTTAAAGTTGAAAATTGACACGGGCCGAGCGGCTTGTTGAATCTTTTTTTTTCAAATCGGTGTTTACAACGCCAGTTCTCACGGCACATTCACCCGTGGCAAAAGGCATTGGCGGGATTGGCAGTCTCATCGATTGAAATGCAAACACGAGAATCGTACGCACAACTGATCGGAGCTGGTGATCGGTAAACGTGTAAAACCGGCGATGAGTCACGGCAGATTCTGCCCGGCACCACCAAAGGTGGCACACATTTAGAATGGCCGTACCTGTTTCTGTGTGCTATATGGATAAAAGTGGATAATGTGACAACATACTTAGTAAGTGATGTGACTGCATAATTCCCTTTCATTGGCGATATATCGATGTTGGTACGAGCCATGTGTTGCGTCTCAGGTGGTGCTTACCTGGAAAAACGTTGGGTTTGGGCCAATGGAGTAAGTGGTGTGGTGTTGGGCCTCCAGTGAGCATCGATTAACGCTGATTATTTCACTCGCGATACGTGCATCGAATCGTGTGCGTAACAATACATTTACTTTTCGATTTAAAGCTTTCGTTACTGCAGGGATTCATATTCTTGGTTCTTTCGGTAAAGTCACGTAGGAGGGAAATAATAAAAAAAAATAAAAAATAAGTATTTTATAGAAGGGAAATAATAAAATAATCAAATTAAACAAAATAAAAGAAGTATTTTATTAGGTAGCAAATTTTATTATTTATTAAAGTAAAACATAATACAATAATTATGTTATAATGTTTTATTATTTATTATTTTATTATTTCCCTTCTACGTGACTTTACCGAAAGAACCATGAAGATGAATGCATTTACTATCAATGAATGCAAATTGTGCGGTTCAAATCCAGCAGGCCGCCCCGTTTATTACTGCGGAGTGCATTGACCGTACAACACTCGCCATCTGCTTCACAGCGGACGTTAAAGATCCCGCGATGCCATTCGAAAAGAGTCGGGCATCGTACGTTGGCGACACGGCCAAAATTATAAAAAAAAAAATACCTGCGGTTGGCTCAATTGGGATTACATGGAAACATCGCCCTCCTGCATCCGTTGCCTGTGAAACAAAACGCCTTCGCGGTAGCCTTGTGCTATTAGGATGGCTTTACGTGTGCTCAATAATAATTACCTGAACTCGGACTCATTGAAATGCCAGAGTGAGAGAAAACGGGGCACCAAATCTCCAGCTGCAGCACAAGTCCAGATCATGGACATTCACGGAATCGTAGGTGGAGGCGCTGCGGTGAACGTGGACACGCCGGGTGGTGGGACTGGCAATTAAACGGCACGGCTAAAAAGCCACAATTGTTGAATTCAGGCCATGTGCAAGAGCAATAGCACAGCTGGCAAGGGTCCCGATGTATGGAATGCATTGGGGCAGCCCGTCCAACATTCCACACCCCGTGCTTCATAGCCTGGTGCTTGGGTACCACCTGGCCCATGGGTCTCGGTGCAGATGCACTGCTTGTACGCATTGTGTTAGTCTATAGGCTCTATGTTAGTCTATGGGAACCTATTCTAGTCCGTGAGTCTCTATGCGAGTCTCCAATCAGCACCTTCGATTAACGCGGCCGGCTACGTACGGTGCGAAATCAGTTCAACACAGACGCATACCGCGGGTCTCTATGCGAGTCGATGGGTCAAGATCCTCACAACGTCTGTGGGTCTCGGTGGCATAGCACAAATGTGCGGCACGAACAAGGTGCAAGCAATGAAACGGGTCCCAAACCCACCCTGTCCAATTTCACTCTCCCCCCTCTTCGTAGCCCGGCACTTGGTGTCCCCCCCCCCCCAACCGATCGGGAGTTGAACCCCGGGCGGACCGGGGTTCGCGTCGCGGTGTCGAGGGCCTTTCGACGCTGTTCTCCACGTGGCGTGAACGGACTCGACCGTAACGACTCGCAAACCGTCCGTGGGAAGCCTGCCATGCACCGACGCCACTGACACCCCTTCCCCCCGCCGCTACCATGCTCCCCACCTCGGCCCCCCCACCCGATCGCAGGTGAAGAAAGCACAGGCTGGAAAGAAAACCGTTGCACACAGAGCGACTTGTGTAGGAAATCTGCGTGACATTTGTAGGAAAGATGAGTAAACCCTGTTTCAGACTGAAAGAGGCTGCTGCAGCCCGAGGTGCAGTCCGCGCGTGTCAGTCCGTCCGTCTGCTTGCCTGCCTGTGTAGCCCAGTAGTCTGTCCCTCTGTCTTTCGTTGCGTGTCGGGGTCTGTTGTCTGTGCTTCTCTGGTCAGAGTACGCTTGGTCTGACACAAGCATCGTATTGACGTTGCCGCCACTTAGTGGTAAGCGGCGGCGGTGGAGGTGGTTGGTTCTTTATGCGTGTGCATGCGTCTGTCTGCCACTCGCGCAAATGTGGTTCGTGTATTGTGTGTCTGTCTTGCTGTGTGTTGCGGGGAGCGGTGGGCGCATAAGGTGCGCTACAAACCCCCGGCGACCCGAGTTCGATTCCCGTTCACGACCAACACCGGTGACGATTATTTGGACCTCAAATTAGTACCTGGTGCGGTGTGTAAACATCGCCACTGGGGAGACAAAGGCGGCCGGGCGTGGTGTTGTCCACCCACCCCCTCGTGTGCCGTGCCGGCCTTCATAGGTGTTCGCTAACAACACTTGCCCCAACAGTATGTTAAGGCTATTCGGGGGATCTTTGTCTTTGTAATGCTGTGTACGAGTGACTGTCTATGCTGTGCCTGTCTGTGTGACTCTTTGCACTCCTCTCGTTCATTGTATTGTTTTGCTGTTGTGACTTGCAGACCCGCTCATACTGGAACATCTGTGAAAAAGAGCTTCATGGCTCATCGGATTCCTTCAGTATAACACGAATAAAGATTCTGATTCTGTGCCTGTCGGCTTGTCTGTGTCCATCTGTCTTCACGTCCATCACTTCATCTACATGCCTATGGTCCGTGCGACTGTCTGTATTTCCATGTGCACCTATTGCCGTGTCCCTCTGGTCTGTGTTACTCGTCACCGTTAATCTGTGTGTGCTCTGCGTGAATGTTTACCTATCTCTGCAGTGGTCTGCTTGTCTCTGCGTGTGTCTGTCTGTACAGCAATCTATCGTGTCTCGACATTTGTCGCCTGCATCTGTGCAGCTGACACTTTTGCCAACGCATCATCCGTGTGCCTGTGGTTTTGCGTGTCCGTCCGTGTACGTCCCGTGGTCCGCCCGTCGTCTGCCTGCGTGTCTTCCTGTTTTCGCGTAAGGCAGCCAGCAGAGCTATGCTCCTCGCCGAGCTCTGACATTGAGAAGTTAATATTTTTTTTTTAAAAATGATTCGGATCAACAAAACACCGTGATTCTCGGAACGCTGCCTTTGCCCGCGTGCGCCGCACCACGTTCCAACGGGTGAACAAGATTGATCGTTCCACTCCGCCCAGCGATTGCGCAACAATCATTCACAATTAAGTCGTCTTATGATTTCTCAAACACATTGTTAGCATCACACGCACACACAGAAAGAAGGAAAGAGGCGACAATTGTCTAGCGTGCAGAAAATCCCGACACGGGGACTATACTTCCGTGTGTCGCCGATACCGAAGGTCGGATGCTGGAGCCCCCCAGATCCTTTTGATTGCAGCGTTCACGACATCAACTTGTTGATCCTCGGGATGACCGTCGCCACGGCAACTGCGATCACTATGGCCAGCATGGGGATACGTTTGATCCACGGTTTCTGGGAAATACACATGTGGGTGTAATTCTTACCACGTGTGTCATTCTCATCCTCAGAATGTGTCTATACACGTCTCATTATAACATCTTTAATGTATACTAGCGGTAAGTACCCGGCGACTAACACACAGACATGGACCCACACACATAGAAACACATCGACTTACACGCACACACACACACATATGGACTCACACAGACAGACATCGACTTTAGACACACACACATGGAGTTACACACACACATCAACTCACACACTCACACATAAACTTACACACATGTGTGTGTGTCTAAAGTCGATGTCTGGATGCTGCTTTGGTGTAATGACTAGCAAACTGGACTTGCATCCCAGTGGTCGCCGGTTCGATCTCTTGGCAGGGCAGCGCAACTGGGTTCTCTACAGTTAGTTGATTGGCGGGACATGCGTGGTGGGGTGAAGTGTGGTTACGTCTACCTCCTCTGAGCCGTGTTGCCAGCGTGGAGCAGCAGGGCCAAACACCCTCCAGAGGAACCCTACATCTCCATCTCGTGGAGGCCCTTCTACCGGCAGTGGTGTGAGCCAGCAATTGCAGGGCTGCACCTTTATATTGTTTTTTTTACATATAAAAACGCAACATTCAGGCTAACAGAGAGAAAGTGAGGGTGGGGCGGATGAGTGAAGAGGTGAGTATCCGAAGATACAAATTGAGGAGGAGGAGCATTGTGATAAGTGGCAGGTGAGAAGAGGTGATGGGTTGTTGACGGCTGTGGGTGACGCCACGTGAGGATGACGTAGGAGGTGAGGACCCAAACTTCCAAATTGAGGAGCATCGTGGGTGAGCAGAGGTGATGGGTTTGACGGCTGTGGGTGAGGCCAGGTGAGAGAATGGCGACGGGAGGCGAGGATTGGTAGGTGCAGGGTGAGGAGCATCGTAGGAGGCTCGGGCCGATGGTGAACGCGGGGAGGGAGTGAGAGCGGGGAGGGAGCGAGAGCGGGGAGGGAGCGAGAGCGGGGAGGGAGCGAGAGCGGGGAGGGAGCGAGAGCGGGGAGGGAGCGAGAGCGGGGAGGGAGTGAGAGCGGGGGATGTTGACTACCTCGCCTGGTACACAGGAGGTCGTGGGTTCAATCTCAGACACTGAGAGATGTTGACTACCTCGCCTGGTACACAGGAGGTCGTGGGTTCAATCCCAGACCCTGAGAGATGTTGACTACCTCGCCTGGTACACAGGAGGTCGTGGGTTCAATCCCAGACACTGAGAGATGTTGACTACCTCGCCTGGTACACAGGAGGTCGTGGGTTCAATCCCAGACCCTGAGAGATGTTGACTACCTCGCCTGGTCTACAGGAGGTCGTGGGTTCAATCCCAGACCCTGAGAGATGTTGACTACCTCGCCTGGTACACAGGAGGTCGTGGGTTCAATCCCAGACCCTGAGAGATGTTGACTACCTCGCCTGGTACACAGGAGGTCGTGGGTTCAATCCCAGACCCTGAGAGATGTTGACTATCTCGCCTGGTCTACAGGAGGTCGTGGGTTCAATCCCAGACCCTGAGAGATGTTGACTACCTCGCCTGGTACACAGGAGGTCGTGGGGCCATTGACCGAGCAACCCAACGTTTCTACCAGCTCCCTCCGCAGGAATGTGTTCAAAGCAGTATATATCACGATGGCAACATGTTACAATTACACAAAAAGTTACAAACGGTTGAATGAGTTATCGAGTTTTATCAACCATTTTATAAATGCCTGTGTGTTCCTCCAACTGCTGTGCGGACAACATCGAGACGATAAATTTCGATTTAAAGCTTTCGTGACTGCAGGGATTCATCTTCTTGGTTCTTTCGGTAAAGTCACGTAGAAGGGAAATAATAAAATAATAAAAATCAAACAATAAAATACAATTTTAAAATACTAAAAATTAAACGTCATAAAATACAATTTTAAAATAATAAAAATAAAACATAATAAATTACAATTTTAAAATAATAAAATACAAGTTTAAAATAATAAAAATAAAACGTAATAAAATACAAATTTAAAATAATAAAAATCAAACATAATAAAATACTATTTTAAAATACTACAAATTAAACATAATAAATTACAATTTTAAAATACTAAAAATAAAACATAATAAAATACAAATTTAAAATACTAAAAATAAAACATAATAAAATACAATTTTAAAATAATAAAAATAAAACATAATAAAATACAATTTTTAAATAATAAAAATAAAACATAATAAAATACAAATTTAAAATAATAAAAATCAAACATAATAAAATACTATTTTAAAATACTACAAATTAAACATAATAAATTACAATTTTAAAATACTAAAAATAAAACATAATAAAATACAAATTTAAAATACTAAAAATAAAACATAATAAAATACAATTTTAAAATACTAAAAATAAAACATAATAAAATACAATTTTTAAATAATAAAAATAAAACTAATAAAATACAATTTTAAAATAATAAAAATCAAACGTAATAAAATACAAATTTAAAAGACTAAAAATAAAACGTAATAAAATTACAATTTTAAAATACTAAAAATAAAACATAGCAAAATTATTCTCGCGACGTTTCGGCCACAATGCAAGCAGCCGTCCTCAGGTGAAGACCAGGTTTGTCTTCTACGTGACTTCACCGACGGAACCAAGATGATCGAGACGATAGTTTGATTCGTTCCAAATGCAGTGGCGGCTCCTGCAAAATCTCTCAGGGGGGGCAAATGTTTGGATGATTGATAAGGATAAGGTCCACCCATGCAATGGATAAATTAACAGCTTAAGCATGTGAAGGCAACTTCACTTCTTTAATATTAATGAAAAATAAAGTGACTCTTACAATAAAAAAAAAAAAAAAAAAAAAAAAAAAAAAAAAAGAGAGCGGGGAGGGAGTGAGCGGGGAGGGAGTGAGAGCGGGGAGGGAGTGAGAGCGGGGAGGGAGGGAGAGCGGGGAGGGAGTGAGAGCGGGGAGGGAGTGAGAGCGGGGAGGGAGTGAGAGCGGGGAGGGAGTGAGAGCGGGGAGGGAGTGAGAGCGGGGAGGGAGTGAGCGGGGAGGGAGTGAGCGGGGAGGGAGTGAGAGCGGGGAGGGAGCGAGAGCGGGGAGGGAGCGAGAGCGGGGCGGGAGTGAGCGGGGAGGGAGTGAGCGGGGAGGGAGTGAGAGCGGGGAGGGAGCGAGAGCGGGAGGGAGCGAGAGCGGGAGGGGTGAGCGGGAGGGAGTGAGCGGGGGAGGGAGTGAGAGCGGGGAGGGAGCGAGAGCGGGGAGGGAGCGAGAGCGGGGAGGGAGCGAGAGCGGGGAGGGAGCGAGAGCGGGGAGGGACGTGAGCGGGGAGGGAGTGAGCGGGGAGGGAGCGAGAGCGGGGAGGGAGCGAGAGCGGGGAGGGAGCGAGAGCGGGGAGGGAGCGAGAGCGGGGAGGGAGCGGAGCGGGGAGGGAGCGAGCGGGGGGGAGGGAGCGAGCGGGGGGGGGAGCGAGAGCGGGGAGGGAGCGAGAGCGGGGAGGGAGCGAGAGCGGGGAGGGAGCGAGAGCGGGGAGGGAGCGAGAGCGGGGAGGGAGCGAGAGCGGGGAGGGAGCGAGAGCGGGGGAGGGAGCGAGAGCGGGGAGGGAGCGAGTGCGGGGAGGGAGCGAGAGCGGGGAGGGAGCGAGTGGGGAGGGAGCGAGAGCGGGGGGGGAGCGAGAGCGGGGAGGGAGCGAGAGCGGGGAGGGAGCGAGAGCGGGGAGGGAGCGAGAGCGGGGAGGGAGCGAGAGCGGGAGGGAGCGAGAGCGGGGAGGGAGCGAGAGCGGGGAGGGAGCGAGAGCGGGGAGGGAGCGAGCGGGGGGAGGGAGCGAGCGGGGGGAGGGAGTGAGCGGGCCCCACCTGGCTGGAATCGTCGTCTCCCTCGAGCGAGGTGAGCAGCTCGTGGCAGCGCTGCAGCTCGGAGCCCAGCCAGTCGCGGTCGTTCTCGCTCCATTGGCAGCGCTCCTGCCACTCGACAACGCGCGCACGGCTGTCCCTGTACTGCTCACGCGTGCGCACAAAGAACAAGTATAACCCGTAAAAACAAAGTTTTTCACTATAAATCCTTTATATGCGTGGCGGCTAGAGTCCTCTCGTCCTCTGGCTTGAGATGGCTGCCACCTATGGGTCAGATGATTGTCTGCCAGTATTAAGCAATTGGTAATTAAATATTTAATTTGTTTTCCCTAAACAGTGTAAAATTTTAGAAAAAATTTTTCACGAACATTAATTGTCTCGCACAACGAGTCTGTGCAAAATGTTAGCTCGATTGGATCACGGGAAGTGGGTTAAAAAACGACCGAAAGATTTGCACGGTCGTAAGCAAGCAAGCAAGCACGCAAGCAAGCACGCGAACTTAATATAAAGGATTTATAGTGAAAAACTTTGTTTTTACGGGTTATACTTGTTATTGTTTAGTTTGTTTACCCAGGAAGGCCACACCGAGCCTCAAGACTTTTCTTTAGGAGGGTCTTGCCAAGTTTTCGCTGTCGGGAGCGATGTTGCTGTCGCTGCTGTGCAGCGATGGTGCAGGTAAATGTTCAGCATTGGGATGTTTGGCCAATACCAGTTCCACTGTGTGTGTGGGTTTAGCTATTTCGGAGAGGGAAATCGGAGAGAACCTGGGGGAAACCCGTGCAGGACAGGGGGCGAACACACAAATTCTACGCAGAAAGCGGTGCCTGAGTCGGGAATCGAACCCAGACCCCCCTTGCTGTAAGACATCTGCTGTGCCACTACTCTGCCGCATCAACAGACTGCTGGGGCAAGTGCTGTTAGCGAAGGCGCACAACAACAACACCAACAACCGCCGTTCGTCACTGAGCCAGGCTAAGTGCACTTCAATGCCACGTGAAGTATCCAAGCATCATCTTCTTGTTCTTTCGGTAAAGTCACGTAGAATGGAAATAATAAAATAATAAAAATTAAGCAAAATAATTCTCACGACGTTTCGGCCACAACGCAAGTAGCCGTCCTCAGGTGAAGAACAGGTCTGTCGAGGAGACAGAGTCTGAATTCAGACTGAATTCTGTTCTTCACCTGAGGACGGCTACTTGCGTTGTGGCCGAAACGTCGTGAGAATTATTTTGTTAAATGTTTATTATTTTATTATTTCCATTCTACGTGATTTTACCGAAAGAACCAAGAAGATGAATCCCTGCAGTCACGAAAGCTTTAAATCGAAATTTATCCAAGCATCATTCGAGGGAGGTGACGGGATAGAGTCATGGGACAGCCCCGTTTGGTTCAGGAAGGCTGTCCCAGTGTCCCATAAGATTTGTGAAAATCTGAATTTTTCTTTCTCCAATATATTCTTGCCTTGTGCTTGACTCAACATATTGGCAAAGCCGGGCCTTACTCGAGTAGTGGGCAGGGCCTTTGAGCAGCAGCAGCAGCCGACGCCACCATCAGAAAGAGTGAAGATGTCGCTCTGAGCGATAGAGTTGTCGTGGCTATGCGCACCTACGTGGAGCTGACGGTGAGAGGGGCTGCCAGCTCACCCATGTCTCCCAGACGACACAAGGCAGCTTTACCCACCGTCTCAGCGGTGCCAGCTCTCGGCATCTCTGTCCGACTGGACATCTGTGAGACGGCTGGACATCAGTGACAAAGAGCTTTACGGCTAATTGTCTTTCCTCCAGTAGACGTAATGAAATATTCCGGCTCTGATTCTGCCCTCCGAGCTCGAAGCAAATCCGACGCCGCGTTACCTCCTCCTGCATGAACTGGGTGCGATCGCGCGTGGCACGCAGCCTATCACGGAGCTCTGTGCCCGAGGCCGCGTCCCTGTCGCTGAGCTCCATGCCGGGGCCGTCGCCCTCCCTCTCGCTGGCATCGCCGAGGCCGGCCGAGCTGTCCACGCGCTCCGTGTCGGCGCGCAGCTCCGCCACCTCGGAGCACAGCTGTGTGTTCCGCTCCTTCGTGCTGCCCGGAGGAAGGTTGGGGAGGGGGGGGTCACGTGGTCCCCGTACGGTCAATGTTCCCATTTATTTTATTATAGACCTTGCTGAGCACGGGCACACATGTGGTACAAAATACCAAGCGGTCAGCAACAAGCAGCAGCAGCAGGTTCTAAGAGATTTTGGGAAAGAGACGATGATGATGATGATGGGAGAGGGGATTCCACAGTGGGGCAGTGCGAGGAAAGACTCAGAAAGGGCAGTGAGGTGAGCTGCAGTGTGGCGAGTGCGTGGGTGAGAGGGCGAATAAGTGGGCGAGTGGTTAAGTGTTGTTCTCAGCCTGCAGTGCGAATGGAGTAGTGGCCACGGGAGGTAATGGCAGGGGAGTCAGCCTGCAGTGCGAATGCACTAGTGGCCACGGGAGGTAATGACAGGGGAGTCAGCCTGCAGTGCGAATGGAGTAGTGGCCACGGGAGGTAATGACAGGGGAGTCAGCCTGCAGTGCGAATGCACTAGTGGCCACGGGAGGTAATGACAGGGAGGTCAGCCTGCAGTGCGAATGGAGTAGTGGCCACGGGAGGTAATGACAGGGGAGTCAGCCTGCAGTGCGAATGGAGTAGTGGCCACGGGAGGTAATGACAGGGGAGTCAGCCTGCAGTGCGAATGCACTAGTGGCCACGGGAGGTAATGACAGGGGAGTCAGCCTGCAGTGCGAATGGAGTAGTGGCCACGGGAGGTAATGACAGGGGAGTCAGCCTGCAGTGCGAATGGAGTAGTGGCCACGGGAGGTAATGACAGGGGAGTCAGCCTGCAGTGCGAATGCACTAGTGGCCACGGGAGGTAATGACAGGGTTGTCAGCTGTGATTGCGAAGGGACTGGTAGCTCCGAGAATTGTTGAGAAGTGAGCGTGGTCAGGTGATGGAAGAGGCCGGTAGAGTCTGCTGGTGGAGCGAACGTCCAGAATCAGCGAGAAGGTTCGAGAAGGGGGGCGTGGCCTCGGCTGGTATATAAGGGGGAGATGCGCGGTAGACGTGGGGCTCTTCCAGTGGGGGTCTCCGCCTGACGTGGAGTGAACGCGTCTTCAATAAAGTGCCACCTCAAGGGAAGCGTGTCAAGTCGTCATCACACAAGCGAAACGGAGAGGCGTTTAACTGTGAGACGCCCTCAGTCTCTGCAGGAGTGGCCCACGCTGTAATTGTTGGGTGGCTCCGTCACGATTAGTGCAGGAGCTGCCCAGAAACGAGTGTTGGCGCGGAGCCAGGCAGTCGGGGTGATGGTTGGTGGGTGAGCAGGGATGAGTGATGGGGAAGTGATGGTTGATGGGTGAGTGATGGTTGATGGGTGAGTGATGGTTGGTGGATGAGGAGTGATGGTTGATGGGCGAGCAGTTGATGGTTGATGGGTGAGTGATGGTTGATGGGCGAGTAATGATGGTTGATGGGTGAGCAGTGATTGTCGGTGAGCGAGGAGTGATGGTTGATGAGTGAGCAGTGATTGTTGATGGGCGAGTACTGATCGTTGATGGGTAAGTGATGGTTGATTGGTGAGCAGTGATGGTTGATGGGTGAGCAGTGATGGTTGATGGGCGAGCAGTTGATGGTTGATGGGTGAGTGATGGTTGATGGGTAAACAGTGATGGTTGATGGGTAAACAGTGATGGTTGATGGGCGAGGGGTGATGGGTGAGGGGTGAGCAGTGAGGAGGAGGAGGCATCACCTGAGTAGATCGAGCTTGAGCTGCGCGAGCTGTCCCTTGAGCTCCGACTTCTCGTCCTGCGCTCTCTGGAACTCCGCCTTCAGCCGCTGGCACTCCCTCTCGGCGCGCTCAAAGTACTCTGCGTGTCGTCGTGGGGGGGGAGGGGGCGGTCGAGGGGGGAGGTCGTTGGTGGGGGGGGGGGGCAGTTGGGGGGGGGTAATTGGGGGCGACGGGGGGGTGGGGGTGCCCAGCCAGTGACGATGTCTTTGGCTGCACTCAAAACGGAGCGGCTTTGCTCAGACCGTCGGTCCGACGTGTGCCACTTGGCTATGTCATCATCAGCCGCTACACGCTGGGCGTGGCTGGTAGGGGGGGGGGGGGTTGCCCACCTTCGGGAGGCGAGATGATGGGGGGGGGGGCGGCCCCTTTCTTAGAGGGGCCACTCGGTAATCGAGTCCGATCCTCGGGTCGATTGGTCGACTCGGCGGGCAAATGGTTTGCGGTGCGAGCGTAGCGGTGGTGGAGGGTGGTGGTGGTGGGGGGGGCACGCACCTCTCAGCTGAGCGACCTGCTCGTCCACTTGGGTCTCCTCGCTGTCTCCCGGCGGTGCCGAGCGAGTGGAGCCACACGCTCTCTCGAGCTCCACCCGAGCCCGCTCCAGCTCCTCCTGCCACCGCACGCACGCGCGCACGCGCACGCACGCGCACACACGCACACACGCACGCGCGCACGCGCACACACGCACGCACGCACGCGCACACACGCACGCACGCACGCGCACACACGCACGCACGCACGCGCACACACGCACGCACGCACGCGCACACACGCACACACGCACGCGCACACACGCACGCACGCACGCGCACACACGCACGCACGCGCGCACGCGCATTCATCATTGCAGCGCGTTCATTGCGGTGCGACGTGGATTCTTCGGCGCCTGGCGTGCTGACGTGACCGCATCTCAAGGCGCTGCCAAGAAAACACTGGGCACGTTTTGTTGCCAGATAGAAGGGTAAAAAAACAATTATCATATTTTTACTGGCAAATGAGGTTCCAATGGTGTAAATGCTTACCCCGAGCTCTCATACTCTGATGGTGCATTGTCTTTGAGTTGCGCGCCTTTTGGCGTCATCTGGTCCAACCCATGTGAGACTAGGCTCTAAGGAAAGCTGTCTCGGGTGTGGACCAATCAACTTCAAGGACAGTGCATACATTATCAGAGTTGTGTTTTTTTTGCATTATGACTGCAGGTATTGTGGTCTATGCAAACATGACTCCTTGTAAAAAAAGGTGTCAGTTTTGTTGCCAGATAGAAGGGTAAAAAACCAATTATTACTGGGCACGCTGTTTTAACGAAGTCGCGTTTTCACGCTGCGACGTCCTCGATGCTCAAGCCGAGACCGCCAACTCGTCGGGCTCGAGAAGAGAAGGTCTGGACCCAGCATCTCAGCGGTGCCAGCTCAACACCTCTGGACCTCTGAGCAAGTGCTGTTAGTGAGCACCTGTTCCGGGCTGGTTACAGCACCATCCTACACTCGTGAGCCAACACGGGGGGGGGGGGGGAGGGGGGTGCTAGGACATGTTGAGATGTTAATGGCCACGGATGTTGGTTGGTCGTGGACAGGAATGGAACTCGGGTGCCAGCTTTGCAGCTCGAGTGCGCAGGCGGTCCAACCACGCCGGCAAATCGGACGAGAAGTCCCCGCTGCCATCCTTGCGGCGGAGACCCACAGCGGCGACTCGGCACGCGTGGGCATGGCCATGCCCTGCCGCGTCCCCCCTCCCCCCGCTGTGGCCCCCCACCCCAACACGCCCCCCCCCCCGTTGTGACCCTCCACCCTGCTGTACCCCCCCC
This sequence comes from Lethenteron reissneri, assembly GCF_015708825.2. Lineage (NCBI taxonomy): Eukaryota > Metazoa > Chordata > Hyperoartia > Petromyzontiformes > Petromyzontidae > Lethenteron > Lethenteron reissneri. The sequence continues at coordinate 8,212,133 of NC_083829.1, forward strand.
CCCATTGTGACCCCCACCGCTGTAACCCCCCCACCCCGTCGTGCACTCCCCTCCCCCCCCCGCTGTGGCCCCACCCCCCACTGTGGCCCCCACCGCTGTAACCCCCCCCCCACCCCGTCGTGCACTCCCCTCCCCCCCGCTGTGGCCCCCACTCCGCTGTGCCCCCGCCCCCCCCCTGTTGTGTCCCCCCCCTCCTGCTGTGCCCACCCCCCCCCCACTGTGGCCCCCACCGCTGTAACCCCCCCCCCACCCTGTCGTGCACTCCCCCCCCACTCCGCTGTGCCCCCCACCCCCCCTGTTGTGCCCCCCCCTCCCCTGCTGTGCCCACCCACCCAGCCCGCTATGGCCCCCCACCCACCCAGCCGCCCCCCCCCCCCCACGCCCCGTACCTGCAGCTCGGCGATGTCGGCCTCCTGCTCGGCCGACACCTGCTCGGCGGTGGCGCTCAGCGCCGCCATCTCGTCCTCGACGGCGGCGGCGCCGTCACGCTCGGCGGAGATGGCGCCCTCGCGGTGCTCGCGGAGCTCCTCCATCTCGTGTCCCACGGCGCGCAGCTCGGCTGGGACGCAGCGCACAGAGACAAGAAGGTGCCCCGTGTAGCGGTTGGCGAGCAGCGGGTACCAAGAAGAGCGACACGGCGCACACGAACTAACATTTAAAAAAATTAACCCGTAAAAACAAAGTTTTTCACTATAAATCCTTTATATGCGTGGCGGCTAGAGTCCTCTCGTCCTCTGGCTTAGAGATGGCTGCCACCTATGGGTCAAATGATTGCTTGGCACCATTAATCAATTGGTAATTAAATATAATTTTTTGTTCCTAAAAAGTGTAAAATTTTGGAAAAAAATTTTCACGAACATTAATTGTCACGCACAACGAGTCTGTGTGGAAAATGTCAGCTCGATTGGATCACGGGAAGTGGGTAAAAAAACGACCGAAAGATTTGCACGGTCGTAAGCGCGCAAGCAAGCAAGCAAGCGAACTTAATATAAAGGATTTAAAAATATATATTTTGTTTTTCCGAACAGGTAAGGCCCACTGAGCTATCTAGAAGCGACCTGGCCATCACAAATGTTAGCTTAATGAAGTGGGATTATCATCACGTGGACACGTTTAGCAGCCAAATACTCTGAACGCGTGAATGTTGATTCTAAATGTGGAGGGAAAAACCGGAGGACCCGGAGAAAAATTCAAGCGACCACGAGGAAAGAGAGACACGCAAACTCCAAACATACAGCAGACGTCGGTGTTGGGATCGAACCCACGATCTCATGTATACCAGGCGAGGTAGTCAACATCTCCTAGCCACCGTGACGCCCCTCGAGGAGTACGGCCGCCTTTGTCTCTCCAGTACCGATGTGTACACATCGCACCGGGTAACTCATTTAAGGCTGAGTCGACCGAGGGGATGCCCAGGCTCAAGATATAATCGTCACTGGTGTTGGCTTTGAGCGGGAATCGAACTCGGGTCGTAGGGTTTGTAGCGGCAGTGCACTCACCACTTGCACTACCGCTTCGCAGACGTGCGCGCACCGCAACGCATGCGCGCAGAGACCGCTTGAGCGGGCGCTGTTCACGATCACCTATTGAACCGAGTTCACGTCAATGATGGTGAACGATGCTACAAGCCGCCCAGCAGATTCACGCTTGAAAGCAAGCGTCTCAAACTTGTGAGCAATCCAGGTGTTCCGGGCGAAGGGAAAGTCGTGTCCAGGGTGGGGGGGGGGGCAGCAGAGGAGATGGAGTGACGGACCCTCCCAGTACCTTGCAGGCTCTGGATCTGCCGCAGGTAGCCCTCTGCCTTCTGCGCCGACTGGAACTGCTCCTCCTCGAGCAGCACTGCCAAGCGGGGACGGGGAGACGCAAGAACACACGGAGAGATCACCGCCACCGCCGCCGCCGCCGCGTGCTCTACACACACCGGTGGAGCGAGCAATTAATTCTAGATTTGAAGCTTTCGTGACTGCAAGGATTCATATTCTTAGGTTTTTTCGGTAAAATCACGTAGGTAAAAAATTAAAATTAATAAAAGTAAAATAAAAAAAATAAAATCACGACGTTTCGGAGGCAACACAAGCTTCCGTCTTCAGGTGGAACCGTCACAGCACGATAGCTGTATCAAGTAAATGAGGTGCGAGCAATGTTTGCGGGCGCCTGTTAAAGTCGGAGCGGCGCAGGGGCGGGTCCTGTGGTAAGCAGGGCCGGGTGAAGGTGCTTGTAGGCCCAAGGCACTTCTGTTTCGTCGGTCTTCAGTGATCACTCTTTACAAGCTGGCACTGCTGCTGTCCCATGCTACTACGACCGACGCTGTCACCATGCTTGTCTCAGGTATAGCACAGCAACGCCGCCTCGCCTTTCCTCGCACTGCCCTCTGTCGAGATTGTGCGATAAGCACCATTTGAAGATGCTGTCGATAATTTTGCAATTTACAATTTTTTTTGAAAAAGTTCATCTCCGGTGTTAATTTATCTCACCGTATGATGAAGAAAAAATAACGACTGACATGCTTCTTTGGAAAACACTTAATCTATCCTTGCGATATAAATGTATTTATGCAAGAAGATATCTTGGTTTACACTTTTAATGATACAAGCATATTTATTTATTTATTTCGTAGACTCTTTCGTTTTCGTAGGCCCTCGGCACAGTGGATACTGTGGCCTATTGGATAATACGGCCCTGGTGGCAAGCACCACGTCTGGCAGTCTTCGTCTTCCCAGTGCTGATGTGTACACAGCCCATGAAGTTATCATTTAAGTTCACCGAGATGGAGAAGGCCCAGAATAAGTTTTGATAATGTAGTGACACAGCACTGACTGCTGTACAGCAGCTGCAACTGCAGGTGGACATTTAGCGCACACGCCGTTGAGCATACACACGGTGCGTGTGCCGGCAGGGCGGAGGAACTGGGACAAGGGTCACGGTAGACCTCGTGGGGAGGCCCCTGGAAACATCTGGTGGGTTCGACAAGACGGAGAGCGAGAGCTCCTTCGCCCGATCATTGCGCGGCCGGACAGTAGTTGGCTGTTTCGGTCGACGCCGTCGGTGCAACACGGACATGGTCGTGTCTGGGCCGGGTCGTACGGCAGCGTGGTCGTGGGAGGGAGAAGGGGGGCCGGAGTTTTTGGTGTGAACGCGAGAGATAATAAGGAGGACGGTGACACCTGCGACAACCTCGTCGCCGACTGAGTGTGCGTGCGCCGCACACCACCCGCACACACACACTAGCCTCGAGAAGAAGGAAGAAGAGACCTACGACACGACAATAGGACTTGCTACAGATGTTGGCCGTGGCCGAGAATCCAACTCAGGTGGCTGGCTTCGTAGGGCAGCGTGCTAACCACTGCGCCACCACTCTCCGCAGAACTATGAATTATCTCACACTCACAAGAGGATGCACAGAGACACGGAGACACCACGTAAAACAGATGCACTCACACACAGAGAGAGAGACACTCTTACACACAAAGACAAAGAACCCTGTAAAGTCTGTAATAGATTTTTGGGACAAGTGCTTTTAGCGGGCACCAAAGACAAAGATCCCCGTATAGTCTGTAAAAGACTGTTGGGGCAAGTGCTGTTAGTGAGGAACTGTGAAGGCCGGCACATTTAACACCACGCCCAGGGCGCCTTTGTCTCCCCAGTGACGATGTTTACACACCACAACAGGTACTCATTTGAGGCTGAGTCGGCCTAGGGGAGTCCCATGACCGGTTCAGATAATCGGCACTGGGTGTTTAACGTGAACAAGAATCGAACTCGGGTCACTGGGTTCGTAGCGCAGCGGGCGGACCGTTGCACAACCGCTCCCAACACGTGCAAGGTGATACACTCACACTCTCACACACATAACGATACACTCTCATACACACCGTGATACACTCTCATACACACAGTGATACACTCTCATACACACAGTGATACACTCTCATACACACAGTGATACACTCTCATACACACAGGGATACACTATCATACACACAGTGATACACTCTCATACACACAGTGATACACTCTCACACACACAGTGATACACTCTCATACACACAGTGATACACTCTCATACACACAGTGACACACTCTCATACACACAGTGATACACTCTCATACACACAGTGATACACTCTCATACACATAACGATACACTCTCATACACACAGTGATACACTCTCATACACACAGTGATATACTCTCATACACACAGTGACACACTCTCATACACACAGTGACACACTCTCATACACACAGTGATACACTCTCATACACACAGGGATACACTATCATACACACAGTGATACACTCTCATACACACAGTGATACACTCTCATACACACAGTGATACACTCTCATACACACAGTGATACACTCTCATACACACAGTGACACACTCTCATACACACAGTGATACACTCTCATACACACAGTGATACACTCTCATACACATAACGATACACTCTCATACACACAGTGATACACTCTCATACACACAGTGACATACTCTCATACACACAGTGACACACTCTCATACACACAGTGATACACTCTCATACACACAGTGATACACTCTCATACACACAGTGATACACTCTCATACACACAGTGATACACTCACATACACACAGTGACACACTCTCATACACACAGTGATACACTCTCATACACACAGGGATACACTATCATACACACAGTGATACACTCTCATACACACAGTGATACACTCATACACACAGTGATACACTCTCATACACACAGTGATACACTCTCATACACAGTGATACACTCTCATACACAGTGATATACTCTCATACACACAGTGATACACTCTCATACACACAGTGATACACTCTCATACACACAGTGATACACTCTCATACACAGTGATACACTCTCATACACACAGTGATACACTCTCATACACAGTGATACACTCTCATACACAGTGATATACTCTCATACACACAGTGATACACTCTCACACACACAGTGATACACTCTCATACACACAGTGACACACTCTCATACACACAGTGATACACTCTCATACACACAGTGATACACTCTCATACACACAGTGATACACTCTCATACACACAGTGATACACTCTCATACACACAGTGATACACTCTCATACACACAGTGATACACTCTCATACACACAGTGATACACTCTCATTCTCACACACATAACGATACACTCTCATACACAGTGATACACTCTCATACACACAGTGATACACTCTCATACACACAGTGATACACTCTCATACACACAGTGATACACTCTCATACACACAGTGATACACTCTCATACACACAGTGATACACTCTCATACACACAGTGATACACTCTCATACACACAGTGATACACTCTCATACACACAGTGATACACTCTCATACACACAGTGATACACTCTCATACACACAGTGATACACTCTCATACACACAGTGATACACTCCCATACACACAGTGATACACTCTCATACACAGTGATACACTCTCATACACAGTGATATACTCTCATACACAGTGATATACTCTCATACACAGTGATACACTCTCCATACACACAGTGATACACTCTCATACACACAGTGATACACTCTCATACACACAGTGATACACTCTCAACACACAGTGATACACTCTCATACACACAGTGATACACTCTCATACACAGTGATACACTCTCATACACAGTGATATACTCTCATACACACAGTGATACACTCTCACACACACAGTGATACACTCTCATACACACAGTGACACACTCTCATACACACAGTGATACACTCTCATACCCACAGTGATACACTCTCATACACACAGTGATACACTCTCACACACACAGTGATACACTCTCATACACACAGTGACACACTCTCATACACACAGTGATACACTATCATACACACAGTGATACACTCTCATACACACAGTGATACACTCTCATACACACAGTGATACACTCTCATTCTCACACACATAACGATACACTCTCATACACACAGTGATACACTCTCATACACACAGTGATACACTCTCATACACACAGTGATACACTCTCATACACACAGGGATACACTCTCATACACACAGTGATACACTCTCATACACACAGTGATACACTCTCATACACACAGTGATACACTCTCATACACACAGTGATACACTCTCATACACACAGTGATACACTCTCATACACACAGTGATACACTCTCATACACACAGTGATACACTCTCATACACACAGTGATACACTCTCATACACAGTGATACACTCTCATACACACAGTGATATACTCTCATACACACAGTGATACACTCTCATACACACAGTGATACACTCTCATACACACAGTGATACACTCTCATACACACAGTGATACATCAACACACAGTGATACACTCTCATACACAGTGATACACTCTCATACACAGTGATATACTCTCATACACACAGTGATACACTCTCACACACACAGTGATACACTCTCATACACACAGTGACACACTCTCATACACACAGTGATACACTCTCATACACACAGTGATACACTCTCATACACACAGTGATACACTCTCACACACACAGTGATACACTCTCATACACACAGTGACACACTCTCATACACACAGTGATACACTATCATACACACAGTGATACACTCTCATACACACAGTGATACACTCTCATACACACAGTGATACACTCTCATACACACAGTGATACACTCTCATACACAGTGATACACTCTCATACACACGGTGATATACTCTCATACACACAGTGATATACTCACATACACACAGTGATACACTCTCACACACACAGTGATACACTCTCATACACACAGTGATATACTCTCATACACACAGTGATACACTCTCATACACAGTGATACACTCTCATACACAGTGATATACTCTCATACACACAGTGATACACTCTCATACACACAGTGATACACTCACATACACACAGTGATATACTCTCATACACACAGTGATACACTCACATACACACAGTGATATACTTTCATACACACAGTGATACACTCACATACACACAGTGATATACTCTCATACACACAGTGATACACTCTCATACACAGTGATATACTCTCATACACACAGTGATACACTCTCATACACACAGTGATACACTCACATACACACAGTGATATACTCTCATACACACAGTGATACACTCACATACACACAGTGATATACTCTCATACACACAGTGATACACTCACATACACACAGTGATATACTTTCATACACACAGTGATACACTCTCATACACACAGTGATATACTCTCATACACACAGTGATACACTCTCATACACACAGTGATACACTCTCATACACACAGTGATATACTCTCATACACACAGTGATATACTCTCATACACACAGTGATACACTCTCATACACACAGTGATACACTCTCATACACACAGTGATACACTCTCATACACACAGTGATATACTCTCATACACACAGTGATACACTCTCATACACACAGTGATACACTTTCAAGGGCCCCGCGTTAAATGCTTTCAAGCTGTCAATTCCGTTTAAATTTCGATTTAAAGCTTTCGTGACTGCAGGGATTCATATTCTTGGTTCTTTCGGTAAAGTCACGTAGAAGAGAAATACAATAAAATAAAACAATACAATTATCACGACGTTTCGATTGCAACACAAGCAATCATCATCAGGTGTGAAAACCACAGTAAGAAAAAAATCCGGTTCAGTGAATCTGCACTTGCTCTATTCCTAGGGTACTATACTACGAACGACTGGGTGTTTAAGGTTAGCGATTTGTCGTATTCTCTGGCTGTATAGTAAATGAAAAAATACAATTAATTTACTGTGCAAGTTAAAAAACTAAGTGTTTTAATATGTTTTTTTTAGTTAGGGCTCCTTCATAACATATGCTACAGGCCCCGCACGGGCTTAGTTCGGCACTGGCTCCAGCGCTTAGCAGAATTGGAGTCCAATGTCCCCACTGACGGTCCTTTATGCCCACAAGCTCAGGGGCTGCTGTGGAGGCCGCACAGCTCTTGGCGACAATCCCGAGATCATCCGGATCGGTGGGAATGGGTTGACCATATTCCTTAGGTTTTTTCGGTAAAGTCACGTAGGTGAAAATTTAAATTAATAAAAGTAAAATAAAAAAAAAATAAAAAATGTTATATACAAGGACTGTTTTCTTGAAATTTATCTCACTTGATACAGCTATCGTGCTGTGACGGTTCCACCTGAAGACGGACGCTTGTGTTGCCTCCGAAACGTCGTGATTTTTATTTAATATATTTTTTATTTTATTAATTTTAATTTTTCACCTACGTGACTTTACCGAAAAAACCTAAGAATATGAATCCTTGCAGTCACGAAAGCTTCAAATCTAGAATGGGTTGACCACCAAGAATCGGCTGCCGCGGGGTTAGGTGTTGGGCAGTAGATGGTAGTCGTACAGCAACATCCATCGTTGTCCTGTAATTGTTGTGCTCTTACCTGCCTCCCCCCACCCCGTGTCTCCCTGTGCCCCCCATGTCCTTGTATCTCCCATGTATTCCCACCCCAATATCCACGTCTCTCAGCATCCCACATCGTCCTATGCCCCCCGTGCCCTTCCGTGTCCCCTCTTTCTCCCCGCGTCCCCATATTCTATGACATCTTCCATGTCCCTCCATGCGCCCCCCCCCGTGTCCCTGCGTGTCTCTATCTCTCTCTCTTGTGTCCATAACCCTCCGACGTCCCCACCGTGACCCCCCGTGTCTCCATGAACCCGTTGCGTCCCCTTGGTGTCCCCGCGTCTCCCCGTGCCGCGGTGGTGACCGTCACCCTGCAGCTGACGACATTTCATCTCGCTGCTGCGAGCGACCTCGCGAGCGCTGGCGAGCTCCCGACGTAGACGCAGCAGCTCCTCGGACGGCACCTCCTCCTGCTCCTCGTCCACCACCCCCTCCTGCTCCTTCTCCTCCTCCACCACCACCGCCGCTGCCGCCGTCGCGTCTACCCGGGGAGACACCGCGCGTAACGAATTCCCACCCGCACGCGAAGCGTACATGCGTTCGCTCCGTCCGTCGTAACTCTCGGAGCGACGGCGCACGGCGACGTGAAGTTGCGTCGCCGTTGAAGATTCGCAGCGGTGGAGACATCCGGTCAAGTTTGATCAGTTTTACAAAATTTGGTGATAAGGGACACAAAAAAAAATCTGCACTGAAAGTATTGATCGTTGGCATGCGGGGGGGGGGGGGGGGTGACATCACCATGTGCGATGTCGTCACTCGACAACCCAGCTTCATTGCAGCCGTGACCCTGAGGTATTCGAACCCAGGACCTCGGTGGTGTCTAGCCCAGCACCCGGAATTCTAAGGCACCACCTTGGCCACCGTCTCAGACGCGACTGCGACAGAGGGACCCCGACCCTAGCCCACGAGCAGCCCTCTAGCGGAATGTGCTAACCACCGCGCCACCGCTCCACCGCCCGCGGAAAGTGTGAGTTTGCTTGAAGACAACCGTCACCCCTCGCCCAAAGGGAGTGCTGGATGCTGCGTGGTTGGGTTCTGTGCGTCTTTTGCCGTCGGTGAGTTCGACGAACCTGGCACGGCGACACCATCCTGGGTCTGGTCGTCCATCTTCGCGGAACAGCTGCAACGGCAGTGGCCTGGGTGCAGCACCCCGATGGTCAAGAGCGGACAGAACGTGACAGCAAGGCACAGCAGGTATCGTCGCGATTGTGGCAGCAGGTAATCGATTATGTCAGCTGAATATACAACAGCATTGATCACAGAGTTGATGTTGTTGAGTCGAGGGCAAGAATAGCTGAAGTCGGACATCAGAAGAGAGCATTCCGCAGCAGGCGATGTGTGCACCAGCTGACAGGATCAGACATCATATCACAGATAGCATTACATCGCACATCATGAACCACCACCCTTCGTCACGTACCACTCATCATCACACCCCACCCATCACTACACACCACCCATCATCACACCCCACCCATCACTACACACCACCCATCACCCACACCCCACCCATCACCACACCCATCATCACCCCCCACCCATCATCACACAACAACCGCTATTGACTACGAAGTGGCGTTCACGTCACCACGGCGCTTGTCCAGGCTATGTGCACGTTGAGGCCACGTGAAGTGTCGAACGCCCGCTGGCAGGAGGTCACGGGACAGACCCATGTGCCATGGGTCGACTGACTGAGATGACTGGCCGATGCACCGCCTGTGCCCCCTACACCACCCATCATTACATACCACCAATCGACACACACCTACGATTAGCACGCTTGCCTACGTACGGTGCGAAATAAGTTCAACATACATAAATACACCTCACCCATCATCACACACCCACCCATCATCACACCCCATTCATCATCACACACTATACATCACACACCCACCTATCCATCACACACCATACATCACACACACCCATCATCACACACCATATACATCACACACCACCCATCATCACACCCATTCATCATGACACACTATACATCACACACCCACCTACCCATCACACGCCACAGATCACACCCCCACCCATCATCACACCCTATTCATCATCACACACTATACATCACACACCCCACCCTACCCATCACACGCCACACATCACATACCACTCATCATCACACACCGTACATCACACACCCACCCACCATCACACACCATACATCACACACCCACCTATCCATCACACACCGTACATCACACACACACACCCATCCATCACGCGCCACACATCACACACAAAAACAAAGATCCCCCGTATAGCCTGTAACAGACTGTTGGGGCAAGTGCTGTTAGCAAGCACCTATGTAGGCCGGCACAGCACGCGAGGGGGTGGGTGGCCAACACCACGCCCGGCCGCCTTTGTCTCCGCAGTGGCGATGTTTACAACACCGCACCAGATACTCATTTGAGGCCGAGTCGACCTAGGGAGGGGGGGGGCCAGGACCGGTTCAAATAATCGCCACCGGTGTTGTTGGCCGCGAGCGCGAATCGAACCCGGGGCCGCCTGGGGTTGCGCAGCGCAGCGCAGCTGAGCGCTACACTACCGCTCCCCACGCCCCCACCCATCATCAACACACGGCAGATAAACGGCTGTCGCTATGAAGCAGCAAGTAACAGCAGCAGCAGGAGGAGGTGTTGTTAACCCGGTGGGTTTTGTTGGTGTGTGTGTGTGTGCCATCACTCGGTGAACGAGGGGCCTCACCCAACCCGACTCGGCGCCGCTGCTAAAACCTCCGGCCGCCGTCGCCACGGTCGCCCAGCACCACGGAGAGCGACCACCATGGGGTGGGCCACGGAATTTAGAGGCCCACCCAGCACCACGGAGAGCGACCGCCACGGGGGGGGGGGGGGGCACGAGCTCGAGGCCCACCCAGCACCACGGAGAGCGACCGCCCCGAGGGGGGCCACGGAGCTCCGGGGCCCACCCAGCACCACGGAGAGCGACCGTCACCGGATGGGCCACGCAGCCCGAGGCCCACCCAGCACCACGGAGAGCGACTGCCCCGGGGGGGGGGGGGCACGAATTCTGGGGCCACGGATCTCGCGGTCGCCCCGGGGAGGCCGGCACGGAGGTCGCGGCTCCGTCTGCTTCTCCTCCCCACGCCCTCTCGCCCATCATTTGGCACTTTGTGATTCGCGCGACTGTTTGCAGCAAGGGTTTTATATTTACATCTACGTGCGTGTGTATGGAACACGGACAACGACAGTGTAGACCGCGCGTCATTATAAACGTACATTGCACGTTAAAATGCACGTTGAAGACGCGATGCCGGGGGAAGATGAACGCGATATGCATGGGGGCAGCAGCAGCAGTAGCAGCAGTAGCAGCAGCAGCAGTAGCAGCAGCAGCAGCTTAAGCAGCTTAAGCAGCAGCAGCAGCAGCAGCATTTCGCCGTTACGTAGCCTACGAAGGTTAAGGGGCAGAGCGCCCTCGATCAGAAATTTACGAGCCCCTCTCAACCCAAGGGTGACACTTACCTCGCGATTTGTGGAAAAGACAAATGCAGTCGAGGAACCGTGGCTGAGAGACGCCCGATGAGAGAAGAAGACTCCCCGTCACCCCCTCTCCGCCCGCACGGCCCGAGTTGGTACGGTCCGGCGAGACGAGCGAGTCGATCGACGCGGGCTATTCTATTTGCTCAATCAAGGGGGGGGGGGGGGGGGGCTTACAACGACGCAACTTGCACCGGATGTCCAAGATTAATTCACACGATCTGGCATTGGTGCACAGGCACAAACAAATAACAGAAGCCCCACACGTAGGCGACGTTTCGGACAATGGGCCGTATGCTATGACGGGCACCTGCTGGGCCTGAGACATCCCCTACAAAACGAATGTGGTGGTCTGAGCATTATGTCCTGTAATTAGTGAGGCTTCTCTGGGCGGTTTTATATTATTTAAACGTGCATACGGAAAGTGTCCTGGGTCTTATAACCAGGGGCCGTCCATAAATGACGTCACGCACCTGGGGGGGGGCTCAGACATTTGTGACGATGTGTAACGAGAGGAGGGGGGTTTGAGAAATATGACGTCACATCAAAATGCGCAACTTTAAAGAAATATAGACAACACGTTCTACTTAATTAAATAGACTTTTTAATAAATGTTTTCTCCTACTACATCAGAGTGCAGCGACACATTAAATACGCACTACAATGACAATAGTTTACAGCGTTTTGAAGCAAGTTTTATTTTGGGGGGGGGGGGGGCAGAGCTTTGTGACGTCATATTTAAGGGAGGGGTCTGACTTTTTGTGACGCCGTGTGAAGATGGGGGGGGGGGTCAAAAATCGTCCAAAATCGCGTGACGTCATTTATGGACGCCCCCCATCGCCACCTCTCCACGCTTGACCGCCCCCCTGGGTGTGTACGGGGTCAGGGTCAGGGATACGCGTCAGCGTTCAATGGTTTACGTTAAAGGGTTTGGGTGAGAGTTGAGGCTACATAGGTAAGAGCAAGAAGGGGTGAATTGCCGGTGGTGACGTCACTCCTACTAAGCGTCCAACGGCGTCGTGCGAGTGTGGAGTTGTGTATTGTAAAGTTGGCACAGTATGGGGGGGGGGGATACGGCTGGTGCGTCTCTGCCGGTCATCTCAGTCAGCCAACCCATGGCACCTGCTGGGTCTGTCCCGAGATATTTGCTGTCAGCAGCGAGCCTTCAAAGTGCACCTGGCCTGGCACAGGCGCCGTGGTGACGTCACTTGGTGGTGAATGGCGGGTGTTGGTATCGCATTGTAAAAGCTGCGTTACTACAGGTGGCCACCAGAAGGCATCACGTAGCCATGGATTGTAAACATTGTGGTAGTACACGCGTGGTCACCAGAAGGTATCACGTAGCCATGGGTTGTAAACATTGTGGTACACGCGTGGCCACCAAGAGCACGCAGCTATGTATTGTAAACATTGTGGTGCTACACGCGTGGTCAGCAGAGGTCATCACGTACCCATGGATTGTAAACATTGCAGTGCTACACGCGTGGTCAGCAGAGGTCATCACGCAGTCATGGATTGTAAACATTGTGGTGCTACACGCGTGGTCACCAGAGGGCATCACGCAGTCATGGATTGTAAACATTGTGGTGCTACACGCGTGGTCAGCAGAGGTCATCACGCAGTCATGGATTGTAAACATTGTGGTGCTACACGCGTGGTCAGCAGAGGTCATCACGTACCCATGGATTGTAAACATTGCAGTGCTACACGCGTGGTCACCAGAGGGCATCACGCAGTCATGGATTGTAAACATTGTGGTGCTACACGCGTGGTCACCAGAGGGCATCACGCAGTCATGGATTGTAAACATTGCAGTGCTACACGCGTGGTCAGCAGAGGTCATCACGTACCCATGGATTGTAAACATTGTGGTGCTACACGCGTGGTCACCAGAGGGCATCACGTACCCATGGATTGTAAACATTGTGGTGCTACGCGCGTGGTCAGCAGAGGGCATCACGTAGTCATGGGTTGTAAACGTTGTGGTACTACACGCGTGGTCACCGGAGGACATCACGTAGCCATGGGTTGTAAACATTTTGGTGCTACACGCGTGGCCACCAAAGGGCATCACGTAGACTGAGTGGTAAAGTGTTGTGATTCGTTCAACCTGAAACATCGGCCCGTAACTCGAATCAGCCACTGCTCCCTGATGGATAAACTTCAAAGCGCTTGAGCAGTTAACATTCACGAAACAACACGCGACTTGAGTGGAAAGCTCGTTTATTAACGTACAGTAACGGGCGCTTGTGTTGCGCCCGAAACGTCGTGATTTAATTTATTTTATTTTCTACCTACGTGACTTTACCGAAAAAAACAAAGAGTATGGATCCCTGCAGTCACGAAAACTTCAAATCTAGATTGAACGTACAGTAACTTTCAATGCAGTGTTTTTTTTTATTTTCACCATAACAACCAAAACGCACGTAGACGTCTTTCACCCGCGAAGATAAAATGAGTGGCGTTATAATCGGAACTCGGTGTCAGCGCTGGGGTGGAATCCACGATGAGCGAAGGACTCCTGTAATTTGCACACGCTGGCAGTCACCGCACCCCCCCAATCCGAGTACTATCCAGGCTCAGACCTGCTTAGCTTCTGAGATTTGACAGGATTGGGCACATTCCAGGGCAATACGCACACACACTCTGCGTTATTAGATTTCGGGCAGCACTTATGACAGACAAGTGTTCACATCCAGAAAAACAAGTTTTGAGTTCAGGAGCAATTAGATGTAACACCTGCAGTATGAACGCAGCAAAGCTGAAGCCAGATGTGATCATGGTGACGGTGGAAGAGCGGTTCCTTGAATGATACGTGGTTGAGACTACCCATTCGCCACACTTGAGAACGCGGTTCAATTATGGGCGGCCGAAACCCCGATTCGAACCCAGCGTCTCAGTGGTGCCGTCTTCGTGTGTCTGACCTGAAGAGCAAAGAGCATAAGCCATCGTCACGCAAACTCCGGTCATCCTCGCAGCAGTGCCTTGTGGCTAACCATCGAACAAAGATGGTCACTGCATTCCACGTTTTTCAGACGCGCTTCTGGGGCCGTCTGGAACGCTCTTGCTTCCGATATTAGGAAGCCACTGGAGCTATACACTTTAAAAATGTGTTATGGAAAACGAATTTCTTTAGAACTGCTTTTTACATGTAGTTTTCTGTCCTTACCCCGCACCTCCGATGAGCATGGCTAGCTACGTACGGTGCGAAAGAAGTTCAGAATACGATACATACACACGTGTCATCTGAGTGACAAACGGGAGGCGTGAAGCCACGTGGTGGTGTGGGGGCCGTTGGCCCCCGGGGTCCCTCCCGCCTGCATCCCCTATTCGTTTACGTTACCCCACCTCCCTATTACCCGCTACGGTTTCGCCGGCATTCGAACGCGACACCCCTACTATTTACAGCCTCGCGCCGCGCTCCCACGCTGCGAGCATACGTGCGCACATCATCATCAATCAAACGTCGTGCTCGCAGTATAGCCCTGTGCGGCACGTTACCAATGCGCATCCGTATTATACACGTAGTGAACGTGCGCGCACACACGCATACAGCTCCACACGCGATACCCACTTTTGCGCCGCTCTGCGCAGCGCGCGCCGCCTGCTGGCCGCTTACGTTATGAGCGCGCACCTGGGGGACGCCGATTACGCACGCCGCGAGCTTACGCACACAGTACCACACGCGTTCCCACACGCTCACACTGCACGACAAGATCACGCGAGACCACGCTTCGCTATTAATGATTTATTATCCGCTACCTGGAACTAGATGTTAAATCAGTGAGTCGACGAGGCTGGCCTACGCTGATACCTCTATACCTATTCCCGATTTATCTGCTATGATTCTAATTCCCCTTCTTACTCACTGTTAAGTGTCCACGGCGGTCCGCTGATCCCGGTGCTCACCGCGCGCCTCGGTGCGTCGCACGGACGTCCGGGTCGCTGGCTGGAGCTGCGTCTGGTCGCCTGGCGCTGGAGTAAGAGAGCGATTTCCCCTCTGCGCTCCTCTATTTATCCTCCCTACCTCCAAAGGGGATGCTGCGCTGAACAATGGGCTCGTGCACCCCAAGCCCGCGCACGGCAGTCCCCAGGCGCTGTTGATATGCTAATCAGTGAGCGACGTTGGCGGCGTACATCCTAATTACTCCCTTACCCTTCCTAACAATGGGGCCTGCGCGCTCAAGCGCAATTATCCCAACCCCCCATGACTATGCGCAACAGCCCCTGTGACCCCGCTATTCATGCTGTCTCGTGCCTCCCCTGCTTGCCCCGTCGACTCGTGGGGGTGTGTGTGGGGGGAAATGCGCCTCAACCGCGGTGGCCGAATGCCCCACGCCGCGACCACACCATATTAAGGCCGGCAGCAGCGCCGCGGTACCACGTAGCACGGGGGAGGTCATCCAATTCCCTGATCGCCGGAAACCGTGAGAATTAATCCCGATAAGGGTCTCTCGGATAAAAACCGGTCGATCAGGTAACCTTCCCTTCCAGCTCTATGGGGGGGGGGGGGGGGAATGCGTGCGGGTGTGTGCTTATGTGGGGCGGGTGATGGGGGGCAGTGCGGTGGGGGAAGCCGGGCGGCTCCCTGGCTCGGCAGAGCGGCCCCGTCGCTGTGGCACCACAGTGGTGCTGGTGAGACGGACAAAAAAGACAAGGACCCCCCCCTTTCGCCTGAACATTGTTGAGACAAGTGCTGATAGCGAGTAGCACATATAAAGCCCGGCACGGGACACGAGGTGGTAGGTGGCCAGCACCACGCCCGGCCGCCTTTGTCTCCCCCCCGCATTCCCATGCCTACAGCATTATCCAGGTACTTACCAGGTTCCAAACCAGCTTAGCTCTCTCAGATCTGCACCGGGTATTCATTTGAGGCTGAGTCGACCTTGGGGAGGCCCAGGACTGGTTCAGATAATCGTCACTGGGTGTTGGTCATGAGCGGGAATCGAACTCGGGCCGCCGGGTTTGTAGCACAGCGCGCTAACCGCTACGCCACCGCTCCCCGGGGCAGACGCAGAGGTACCCTCCGAGAAGAGACCCCACGTGACCCCCTAGGTAAGATGGCCGCTTCATGCGGCACGCGTCTATTGTACATCAGGTGGCGGCGGCCACCTTGCCTGGGGGGACAAGTTCAATCGGTGTCAGCACAGCAGATTGGAGCCGAGATTATAAAAACACATTCCTGCGGAGGGAGCTGGTAGGCAACGTTGGGTTGCTTTGTCAATGGCCTGCAGGGTCAACGGCGGCGTGGTGTATTCCGCAAATATGCCCGACTGTGAGGGCGGGCACAGGCCGGCGTGAGTAGGTTAAACGTTGAGTTTTATAAGGGCACCACGGGGTGACCAGCCCCTCCCCACCCAGCCCCACCCCTCCCACCCCCCACCCAGCCCCACCCTCCCCACCCAGCCCCTCCCCACCCTACCCCTCCCCACCCAGCCCCTCCCTGCACGACGGACGGACACAATAATCCCCTGTGGGCTGGTGTAACCAGGAGGTTCCTACCAGTAAAACGAGGTCTACTCAACACACCAGACATTAACACCAAACGATAAGCATCGCAGAGGTGCCTTGGTCAGACTCTACAAGCCTTAGTTATAAACATTAGGGGCCGTCCATAAATGACGTCACGCACCTGGGGGGTAGGGTCAGACATTTGTGACGATGTGTGACGAGGGGGGAGTTTGAGAATGTGACGTCACATCAAAATGCGCAACTTTAAATAAATATAGAATTGTTATAACAACACTAATTGTTATAACAACACTCCTACAACATCAGAGTGCAGCGCCAGATTAAATAGTACTACAATGACAATAGTTAAATTTATTTTCAAAATGGAAATATGGTTTTGGGCGGGGGGGGGGCAGAGCGTTGTGACGTCATATTTGAGGGGGGGGGTCTGACTTTTTGTGACGCCGTGTGACGAGGGGGGGGGGTAAAAAATCGTCCAAAATCGCGTGACGTCATTTATGTACGGCCCCTTAAATTACAAGAGCCTTATCCCAGCTCTATGAGCCTAGTATTTAAGAAAGGTGCATGAGTCTGGATCAATGAGCATGTTTAAAAACGCCCGCCTTCACCAACCCACGGTGACCATCGTGGTGAAGTATGGTCAACAAACCCCCACGACCCGCACTGCGTGGCGGGGCCCTCATCCAGCAGTGGATTGACACGTGCTCTGATTTCTTCACACACTAAGCCAGACACCAAATGATGGAATTGGCCAACCATCCACATGTAGCAGGATCCTCGCGAGAATGGCCTTGAGACTCAATGAGGTCTGCCTAGGCAAATAAATGCAATTGTTATTACCTCTTCCATTAACACCACTACTAAAATGTAATACTTATAAAGTGCCTTTCACAGGTGATAAACAAAACACACACACGCCGCAGGCTCACACCAATAAAACCCAATCCTAAAACAGAGGATTCAATAAATAGTAATACATTTCCATGTATGTTCACGTGACCACTTTGTTTATTTGGCTGTGTTGGGCGGAGGAGGGAGTACAACACACGTATGTATGTGTGTCTGTATGTTGAACTTCTTACGCACCGTACGTAGCCTGCTGTGCTAATCGGAGGTGTGAGGGGAAGGACAACAAACTAAACACAAAAAGCAGTTCTAAAGAAATTAGTTTTCAATCTAGATTTAAAAGTGCATGCTCTCGTGGCTTCCAAATATATTTATTTTACTCACGCAATCTGACCGAAAAATCAATTATGAATCGAAACACAACCTATGTAATTTTCAAAGCAATTGTGTCGGTAATCAGAAAATAATGGTTGTGGAAATTGCGTTCATGTTCTGGTTTAAAAGGCCGAGTTACCATGAGAACCTTGACGCGCATGTCTGCACGGCCGATTGTATGATTCTAAATTGATGTTTCGGTTAATGAATGCCATGTATCCAACACCACAAATGCTTTATTCGCTTAGCTTTTGTCATTGTGGTGACAACTCAGATGACTCTTGTGAATCGTGGTCTCTTGAGTTCTCACGAGGTCCCACAAAATCAACTTAAGACTATTTCTCGTGCCAGAAACCCAAATCTGACCAAATGACAGCATGGAGCTTTTGACTGCGGTGAAAATGGTAAATATATTCCAATAATGTAACTCTTTAGACATGATTGTAAGGTTTATGTCAGGGCCCACTATTCGGCCTTGTCATCACAATCGATTTTCTGTTAAATTCCACACTTGTTTTGTTAAACAATTCCACGCGCTTTGGATTTATAGGCATCTAACATTTCAGCCGCAACTCAACAAGCTGGGCAAAGTAACAGGACGTGTGCGTCACAGGAACCACAACAACAGGAGGAGGAGGGTATCATGAGTGTATATTTTAAGTCGTGTCATTTGAAATTGGTTTATGTTTTCCATAATAGAGGTTTTTTTGGGTTAGATCGCGTAAATATATAAATGTGTTGTTAAAAGCCGCCACCACCCGACACAGCCAACTCGTAAGGGCTGACACGTAAACAGAACATGCCGATTCGTCACTAGTACAGCACTAGTGTGTAGTGTAGTGTGTAGTGTATAGTAGTGTAGTGTATAGTAGTGTAGTGTATAGTGTAGTGTATAGTAGTGTAGTGTATAGTGTAGTGTATAGTAGTGTAGTGTATAGTGTAGTGTATAGTAGTGTAGTGTATATTGTAGTGTATAGTAGTGTAGTGTATAGTGTAGTGTATAGTAGTGTAGTGTATAGTGTAGTGTATAGTAGTGTAGTGTATAGTGTAGTGTATATTGTAGTGTATAGTAGTGTAGTGTATAGTGTAGTGTACAGTAGTGTAGTGTATAGTAGTGTAGTGTATAGTAGTGTAGTGTATAGTGTAGTGTATAGTGTAGTAGTGTATAGTGTAGTAGTGTATAGTGTAGTGTATAGTGTAGTGTATAGTGTAGTATACTAGTACAGCACTAACCGGTGTGTTGGAGAGCCAAGCCACAATATTTACAATCTGGGTACGGCATTTCGCCAGTAATTACAACTAGCTTCATCAGGCGACAGCCAGATTTGGGTCGGCAACAGGAACCAGTGCCAACAATTGCCCAACGTCTGCGGTCCTATATTCAGATGTTTACCTAACTCCATTAAGGTCACTGCATAGGCGAGATAGTCTGATACTGGAATAGTCAGTGGGACCTGGGACAACGACAGCGATGTAGATGTGGATATAGTTAACAAATATATAATTCCCTTTATTTGTCCAGGAAAGTCTGACCGAGTTTTAAAACTCTTTTTGGGGAGACGGGCATTGAAATGTTCGGCCAATTTGTTTTGTGTGTGTAAGAAGAACGAAAAACCTGGAGAAAACCCCATGCATTTGAGGTTACACTCAGCACTGTGTGTTCTTGGCCACCCCGCATTTCCATGCCTACAGCACCATCCAGGTACTTACCAGGCTCCAACCCAGCTTAGCTCTCTCAGATCTGGTGGATCAATTTGGTGACACTGCGTTGGCTGTGATGCACAGATAAGCAGAACAGAAACTCAACACATTTGTCAATAACGCTGTGGTCTTAAAATAAAACACGTTCCTTCGGAGTGGGCAGGTAGGAACTTGGTTGGACAGCCCATTCGTGCACGACAGACAGAAAAAATTAACCTGTAAAAACAAAGTTTTACACTCTAAATCCTTTATATGCGTGGCGGCTAGAGTCCTTTCGTCCTCTGGCTTGAGATGGCTGCCACCTATGGGTCAGATGATTTCTGCCAGCATTAAGCAATTGGTAATTAAATATTTTTAAAAAATTCCCTAAACAGTGTAAAATTTTGAAAAAAAAGTTTTCACTAAAATTAATTGTCACGCACAACGAGTCTGTGTCGAGAATGTCAGCTCGATTGGATCACGGGAAGTGGGTTAAAAAACGACCGAAAGATTTGCACGGTCGTAAGCAAGCAAGCAAGCACGCAAGCACGCAAAGCAAGCAAGCGAACTTAATATAAAGGATTTAAAAAGAATCCCTGGTGGGCAGTGTGGAACCTGTTGTTCCTACCTGTAAAAAGATGCATATTGGGTGTAATTTCAGGCAAAGAAGAAGAGCCATTGCCCGAAACGTTACCTATTTTCGATAGTTTCCCTCCAGAGCGACAGTGTTAATGATGAAAGGGTGGTTACATTTTTGTTTTTTATCTGATGAGATCACGTGCATTCACGGGAGTGTTACCACCAGTCCAGGTTTGAGCCAGTGTAGTCCGGGTACTGGCATCTGTGTTTGGGTGGCAAGGGTTTGATTTATGCAGGTAAAACATTAAAGTAAAATAAAATATACGTCGTGATTTTTATTTTATTTTACTTTTATTAATTTTAATGTTTTACCTACGTGACTTTACCGAAAAAACCTAAGAATATGAATCCTTGCAGTCACGAAAGCTTCAAATCTAGAATTGATTTATGCAGTTTCGGTATTGCTGTGTGGGCGCCGTGGTGGCTATGAGATGTTATCTCGCTCGCCTGGTATGCAGGAGGTCGTAGATTCGATCCTAACCCTGACACCTCTATATTTGGAGTTTGCGTGTTCTCCCCGTGGTCACGTGGCTTTAGAAGCATGCATTTGAAATATTTCGCTGCTAGAAATTTGCACGTGATAAGCCACTTCGTTGAGCTATCATTTGTGGCCAGGTTCCTTCTGAAAAAGAGGCCTTACCTGGTAAAAAAAAAAAAGTTTTGCAATTAATAGTGTTGAACTTTATTGCAGTAAACTTCACAGTTTTGATCACAGACCCAGGCCAACTGAGAAATGTTCCCGGGATTGGTCTGCAGTGGAAAAAGTCTCGACCCGAATTGACAATGATTTGGTCTTAGGCGTTGAATTGTGGCTAACTTTGCTTTGTGAGATTTGTGGCATCACCCTGGCAATCAACGAGGTGCTCTTGCAAAGTATTTATTGATCTTCAGTTAGAATTTCAGATGCAATTCCCTGCATTCATTCAAAATACACCATTAACCATCACCTTTTAGCACCAACAGTTAATTCTCCACTGTCGGCTGCAAACACGGGCACTGAAATGGGAGGGGAGTCGATAGGTCGTTGTCGGGTTAAAATTTTTTTTTTTAACTTCCAGCTACGTAACGGGCGCTCGTCTGTGTGTATATTACCACCTAACAAAGCCCGACGCTCACTTAATGGAGTGTGTTGGTGGCTTGTTTATAATTAATTTACTCGCTGCCCAGCAGGCAGCCGATGCTGCTGCTGCTGCCCCCATGGTGGGGGTCCGGGCGGCTGTCGGGGGCGCCGCGTGCCGCCCTCTAGCGGCCGCGTCCCGGCCGCGCCACTAGCCGAGCCCCGCGGCCACCCAGCGCCTCAATGGCGGCCTAAGGCGGCGCCCTCCCGTGTTGGCCTCCCGTGGACGCTCGCGAACGCATCCGACGTCGGCGGTCAGAAAGGAACAGCGCATCGAACCCTCGGGTCTCTCGAGCGTCCGGGCGGCCTCACAAACGGGCGTCCGGGACCGATTTTATCGGCGGATGTCGACGGATTGTCCCGCTGCCGGGCGGGCCGGGCCGGGCGGGCCGGGCGGGCCAGGCGGAGCGGACAAGGCGGGCCGAGTGGGCCGGACGAGGGCGCGTGCCGGCCGGCGGGTCCGGCTAGGCGACGGCGAGGCTCGGCCGCGGCCCCGGGGAAGGCGCTAGGCCGCTCATGGCGGCCGCGGACGGGGAAGGCGGTGGCGACGCGCAGAGGGAGCGGAGAGGGAGGCGGCTACCGAGCCCCGAAGCGTTCGCGAGTCGACCCTGGGCCACCCTGGTGGACGCGGCCAGGGTTCAGTGCGGGGATGGTGAGCCATGGCGGTTTCTTTATTGTGGGTGGTTTTGGGGGGGCGGTCGGTCGGTCGCTTCGTCATCATCATAAGTGGGGGGACACGGGGTGATGATGATGATGGTGGTGGGGTCGATCTTGCGGTCGCTTGTGTTGAGTGGTGATGTTGGTGGTTGTCGTTGCTGTTGCTGCTGCTGGCGGTGTTGCGCTTTGGGTCGACTCGGCCCCGTCAGAGGAACGTGCAGTTGGCAGCGCTCGCCCCTTGTGCACCGCGCGCGTGGCTGTCCCGTCATGTGAACGTGGAATGGCCGTCCTTGGCTTCAGTGTGTTACGCTCGTCGTTGTCGTGATTTGAATTATTCGACTGCGTCATAGTAATGTGGAATGACTCCTGTGCGTGGTACGATTCGGCACGACTGACCCGTCACGGTAATGTGGAATGACCACGACTGGCCTCCTTTACACCTTGCGCGTGCTACGCGTTGGCATGACACCGCCTCGCCATAGTAACGTGGAATGACCGCTGCTGGGCTCGCCTTCAATGCGCGCCTCGCAGACGCTATGTTTGTGTGTGGGGGGGGGGGGGGAACATGGTCAGTGCATTGGGAAAAGTCTGGCACGGGTTTTGTTGCGTTTCGTGTTGTGCGTGGCGAACGGGCGAGGGCGGTGAGGAGTAAGTGACTGTGACAGCATTTGCCACATCAGTGGCGTGCGTTGTTGTGTTACTGCCGTGTTACGTTACAGATGTCTGTTACAGCATCAGGCGCAGGCACTTGACCATCGTCGCGGTCAGTCAGGTCGCCAACCATTGCATCATTGTGTCTCGTTCCACGCGTGCACCACTCAGTCCTCCTTCAGTCACTCATTCCCCACTCGCGCGTTGCATCTCGATCTGCATCCTTCCACCGTCGTTCCATCATTTACCCCAATCCCAACCCATCCATTTACCCCAATCCCAACCCATTAATTTACCCCAATCCCAACCCAACCATTTATCCCAATCCATCCATTTATCCCAATCCCAACCCATTCATTTACCCCAATCCCAACCCATCCATTTACCCCAATCCCAACCCATTCATTTACCCCAATCCCAACCCATCCATTTACCCCAATCCCAACCCATCCATTTATCCCAATCCCAACCCATTCATTTACCCCAATCCCAACCCATCCATTTACCCCAATCCCAATCCATCCATTTATCCCAATCCCAACCCATTCATTTACCCCAATCCCAACCCATCCATTTACCCCAATCCCAATCCAACCATTTACCCCAATCCCAACCCATCCATTTACCCCAATCCCAATCCAACCATTTACCCCAATCTCAACCCATCCATTTACCCCAATCCCAATCCATCCATTTATCCCAATCCCAACCCATCCATTTACCCCAATCCCAACCCATTCATTTACCCCAATCCCAACCCATTCATTTACCCCAATCCCAATCCATCCATTTACCCCAATCCCAACCCATTCATTTACCCCAATCCCAATCCATCCATTTACCCCAACCCATCCATTTACCCCAATCCCAATCCATCCATTTACCCCAATCCATCCATTTACCCCAATCCCAATCCATCCATTTACCCCAATCCATCCATTTACCCCAATCCCAACCCATTCATTTACCCCAATCCCAATCCATCCATTTACCCCAACCCATCCATTTACCCCAATCCCAATCCATCCATTTACCCCAATCCATCCATTTACCCCAATCCCAATCCATCCATTTACCCCAATCCATCCATTTACCCCAATCCCAATCCATCCATTTACCCCAATCCATCCATTTACCCCAATCCCAACCCATTCATTTACCCCAATCCCAACCCATTCATTTACCCCAATCAATCCATTTACCCCAATCCCAACCCATTCATTTACCCCAATCCCAATCCATCCATTTACCCCAACCCATCCATTTACCCCAATCCCAATCCATCCATTTACCCCAATCCATCCATTTACCCCAATCCCAATCCATCCATTTACCCCAATCCATCCATTTACCCCAATCCCAATCCATCCATTTACCCCAATCCATCCATTTACCCCAATCCCAATCCATCCATTTACCCCAATCCATCCATTTACCCCAATCCCAACCCATTAATTTACCCCAATCCATCCATTTACCCCAATCCCAACCCATTAATTTACCCCAATCCATCCATTTACCCCAATCCCAACCCATTAATTTACCCCAATCCAAACCCATCCATTTACTACACCACTCGATATGCGACCCCCCCGGTGGCTCAGGGGTAGAGCGAGAGCTGCACTAAGTCGGAAGGTTGCCAGTTCAAATCCTGTTCCAGGAGGGGGGGGTTCAACTCTTCAAATAAAAACAATTTATTAACACTTTGTAGGGAAGTAAATTGTGGTTTAACACGTAGGCTTTCGCGACCAATATCATCCATAATAGAGGTTTTTTTGGGGGGGGGGGTTTATCGACACATTTATATATTTACACGATCTAACCCAAAAAAACCTCTTGTAAATTGTGCTTGTCCCATGGGGTGGACTTACTCCCGCCATAGGAATGTAGAAGTGCCCATCACTGGCTCAGGACTGTTAATGGGATGCGCACCATCTCAATGCTCGTTTAGGGCAGCACGTGGCTTTGACCTGACTTTCACATGGGCACTTTGGCCAGATAGAAGGGGCCACTTGAGTGCCGCGTGGACTCGTGGCAGCCCCGGTGATGTTTTGATGTTGACCTTGGAGGGAGCTGGACGACTGCCTGGTGACAGCGGCGAGCCCAGTGCAAGGCGTCCATCGATGATGATCCGATCCGTTGTTTTAAACTGCGCTTTGGCACGCTCGCGGGACACGCGGGGAATCGCGAGCGCAGGAAAGCCGTAATTTTTCTTCGTGAAAAACGCTGCCGAATGTTTCCTTTAAGGCTAATGGTTAGAAAAATGCGCGCGCATGCGCGGGAGAGAGAGCGCGGGACAGGTGAAACGGAACAAACGAGAGAGGAAGTGCGGACGAGATGGCAAGTACAGACGGAAAGGAATGAGACCCACTGTACCAAACGATGAAGGTGGTACAAAGCTGACCGTACGAATGAAAGGCAGCACAGACGATGGGACGGGCAGTCGAGACGGTACAAACGGGGCAGAACACAGTGCAAACTAGACACGCTAGACATGCAGGACAAATTAGTCAATGTGGAGCAGATGTACCTTTGCAACCAAGGCTTTCCGTCGAAGCTGCCAGTCAAACTCTACCTGCATAGTCTGAACTTCCTCCTAGCCGTCCATGCTGCCGACTCCCCTGCCCCTGACTGACGACCTCTCTCTAGAACATAGATTTGCCCAATATCTTGGTACAGTGTCGGTAGGTGCGGGTTGCATTTAGATGCTCCAGTAAATAAATCCACGTATTGTGGAGACCCATAGACTTGCATAGAGACCCATAAATTCACACGGAGACCCACACACAATTGAGACAAAATACACTGCAGTTGATTCTTGAATCGAATCATGACCTGGAATCATGACAATTCATAAAATTCTCATTACTCTTTATCTGGCACACCACCACACCTCTGGCTATGACAGTGGCTAACACGAACGTGCCACCTGCTGCAGTCTTTTTACCAGTGACGTGAAACATTTTTGGTGAGCACTCAGGCTCTGGTCACGAGTGAATTGTTCTGTGCCCAGCGAGCAGCGTGAGGCCCGTATTCTTAGTCACGGCTGAGCTCAGGCTTGGCTCTGCCTCAGCTTGAGCCGGCACTGAGCACGCTTCCCAGCCACGCTCAGGATTTCCACGGAGCTCTGCCTGAGCTGGGCTATGGCCGAGCCGCTCGCGCGTCGCTGAAAGCAACGAAGCGGCTTCGAGCCCGGAGCATTAGAGGCCGAGCCGGAGCCGAGAACAAGGCCCTGAGGGTCCCTGGAGGAGCCACGGGGGGACCCCCGCATTAATCGTCACGAGGCGTAGCGCTGACACAACACGTGTAGCACCGGCCAACGCGAGCGTGGTGAGCGGACAGCGCGGAAACGCGCGGTTCATCACAGCTGCCACAAACCCACAGCACACGGGCCTGGTCCCGTGACCTCTTGCACACGGGCCTGGTCCCGTGACCTCTTGCTCGCGGGCCTTTGCCATTCCACCGGGAGCCTCGGCTTGCACCTAGGCAGGCACAGGTCACACAGGGCAAGTGGTGGGTAATGGCGGCCGAGAACGAGGTGACGTTTTTATGTCGCACAGGGTTTTCCCACAAGCTCAATCTGCTGCTGGATGTAAGCCCACGCCATTTCTGTCACGGGCACGGGGAGAGAGGGGTTTTCGCCATACTTCACCATGCTGGTTAGTACAGGTTGGTGATGGAGGAGGCCCAAATATCACCAGCCACAGCCGGGAATCGAACTTTGGTCACAGTAATAGTGCGCTGAATACTGAGCCACTGCTCTTGCCCCTTGTATGTGTGCACATGCCAACAAACAGGTCATATTGGTGGGGTTGCTCAGTGTTTTGTGGGTGCTTGTGTGTGCAAGCGGATGTGAATGTGTGTTTTCAGGTAAAAGGTCACGTGTGTTTGTGTGTGTGTAGGAGTGGCTACAAGCCTTGTGACTTGCGGGTCATTCCTGGCCACGGCAAACATCAGTAACGAGCGGTATCGGAGCCGCCGCTAGGTTGACGAGGCCTGAATGAGGAGCTGGTGTGATGTCTCAGAAACATGAGCACTGGGGAGATGAAGGCAGCGAGGTGTGCGTGGTACTGGCCATGCCCTCATGGCTTTAATGGGTGCTCGCGAACAGCATTTGGTTTTACGACTAATAACACATGTGTTTGTGTGTGTTTGTGTGTGTGTGCATATGTATTTGAGGAGCGATAGTGTAGCGGTAAGCGCGCTGCGCTATGAACCCGGCCACCCGAGTTCGATTCCCGCTCACGGCCAACACCAGTGACGATTATCTGAACCGGTCCTGGGCCACCGCTAGGTCGACTCAGCCTCAAATGAGTACCTGGTGCGGTGTGTAAACATCACCACTAGGGAGACGAAGGCGGTCGGGCGTGGTGCTGGCCACCCACCCCCTCGTGTACCGTTGCGGCCTTCATAGGTGCTCGCTAACAGCACTTGCCCCTACAGTCTGTTAAGGCTATACGGGGGATCTTTGTCTTTATCTTTGTTTGTATTGTGCTCCTCTCTCTGTCCCAGGACCTTCTGACTGGGAGGATGTTGGTGCCGCTGGCACTGGAAAGGATTCGTCGCACAAGAACCGTGAAGTCATGCGGCTCAACAGAGAAGGTGACGCGGTGGGGACGTGCAATGCGTGCGATCGGTCGGACCTTGACCTCGCTAGCTGGATGGCTTAAGGGGGGCAGTTCCACAAAGTAGGGAAATCTCTCGGTCACAAAGTCGCAATCATCCAAACACATTCAACTCTCAATGATTTTCCAAGCTCTGAGAATTTTTTATATCGGTTTTACTGTCTTGCGACGCACCACGCCATTCTCTATAGCAGAGAATCTGGGAAACCAGTGCGCCAAACTCTGTGTGTACCAGAGGTCACTTGAAGGGACCTCATTAGGTATTTCTGTGATAGCTGCTTCTATGGGCTGGGCAGTTAACACGCAGTGAGGTGGCACAGTGGGAAACAGGTGGTGCATCTGCCAGTCATCTGAGTTGTTCAACCCATGGCACCTGCGTCTGTCCCGCGACCTCCTGTCAGCAGCGAGCCTTCCACACGTCACGTGACAGCCTCATAGTGCACCTAGCCTGGCACAAGCACCTTCATGGTGACATCGTAACTTGATGGCGAGTGGCGGCTGCCGGCTGCTTGAAATTGTGCCCAACGCACGCGTGGGTTCATTGTTGATTTTGTCGTAATTTTCCAGCGTTGGAATTGTTAAAAACATTTAATAATCACAAATAATTGGCATTGTGCACTAGTATTCTTATTATCATCATCTAATATACATTGAGGTTTTATCTCAGCTGTTTTTTCTCCATGACCCTGTTTTTTGTTTTCATATTGTTTTAAACCTAAATTCCTGCATCACAACTATAATAATACAACTGCGTACAATTCTGCGGTGGTGCTGATCTATGGCTCTCCGCTGCATGTTCAGGTCGTGCCACCACCGCGTGTTGGTCGGCGCGATGTTGTCTGACGTTTGGCCCCACGCGCTAAGAGCTTCTTTGGAAACTGAACCTTCATCAGGAACTGAAGAAGGTTCCAGCGCGTGGAGCGACGAGTCGGACAACATCGTGCCGAACAACACGTGGTGGCACGACCTAAACACACCGGATTGTAACGATGATAATATTATTCTAGATATATATTTAAACATGTGTTCATTTGGGAAAGTTTCTGGGTGTGTGAAGACTGTTTTCAGCAGGGTTCCCGTTTAGTATCTTGGCCCTGTGTTTGATAACTTAGCAAATATACACATTACAAAACTTGGATTTTGGTTTCTATCTGCACCACATGTGACATGCATGTATGGGCACAGCTCATTGTCAATCCACTGCTGGATGAGGGCCTTCCCCACGCCTTGTGGATTGTGGGAGCTGTTTGACCAATACCACACCGATCAGTGCCGGTTGGTGAAGGTGGGGAGCATAGTCATTGGAGCATAGTGCAGTCCAACAGTAGATATTATATTGCTGCGCTGTCCTCTGCTGATAACATGGCCCCATAGTGGCCTATGTAAGACATGTACATGGTGGTTACCCATCCAAGCACTATCCAGGCTCAACCCTGCTTAGCTTCTGACCAGATCGGGCGCATTCCGGGTGATTTGGTTTCATAACCTGTTTATCAAGAAAAGGAGGAGATCTTCACCCAGTCTGAAGAACTGCTTCTCTGCATTGGCATGTTTGGCCAACTCCATTGATGAGAGTTTGGCTTTGTGGGGGAGGAAAACGGAGAACCCGGAGAAAACCCACCACGCATAGGGGTTAACACTCAAAGCACCACACAGATAGATTCAAAATTCAAGCGCTGTACTGCTACCTACTGGGCACTATGTAGCCCAAGATCACCTGGCATTCCCATCCAAGTTAAACCCAGGCTCAACCGTGCTAAGCCCTTTGAGATCACGCGAGATTGGGTGCACGTGATTGGGCCTTCCCATTGACTACTCGTGATGTGACGCTCCATCGAGTCGTGGATTCAAATCGGTTCTGATGTTCACTTAGTACCTATACACATTGAGAAGC
This sequence comes from Lethenteron reissneri, assembly GCF_015708825.2. Classification (NCBI taxonomy): domain Eukaryota; kingdom Metazoa; phylum Chordata; class Hyperoartia; order Petromyzontiformes; family Petromyzontidae; genus Lethenteron; species Lethenteron reissneri. Next base: position 8,242,151 of record NC_083829.1, read on the forward strand.
GCGCGTGAGGTTATGTAAGATTCAAGCAATCGTCGTGACATAATTGGTTTCTTTTGAGTTAGAGCGTGTAGGCATGATGTCAGAGCTATACCCCCTCCGCCACCCAAGACAGCCAAACACATCAGTCATTGTCACAAACCGGTTACCATGAAAAAGCAAGATTAAATTATGAATCTTAACATTGATCACGAAAGCCTGCGCATGGAAATAGTTGCCGTTAATCACCAGGCCCGAGCCTGCTTGGCAGGCCGTCGTTGACAAAATGGAACATTGCGCTCGAAGCGATACGTCCATCGCACGCCAGCATTGCGCTTTACATAACAGCTCCGTCACAACGACCCTGCCCATCGCTGCTTCTCCGTGCGCACTCACGGACACATGCACACACACCCACGCACACACATATGCACGCACGCACACACATATGCACGCACGCGCACACATGTACATGTAAAAACAAAGACGGAGAGAACCTGTAGCACCATGCAAGTTGTTGGAGCAAGAGTTCCGTTAGCGAACATCTATGAAGGCCGGCACAGCGCACTGGCGAGGGTGCAGTGTGGCCAGCACGACGCCCCGAGCACTTGATGATGTGTCCTGGTGTTGATGTGTTTTCTATGAATCGTACCACCTACTTGTATAAGCAGGCCCCAGACCGGTCCCGTTATCGGTCACAGATGTTAGCGTTGAGTGGGAATCGAACTCTGGTGGCAAGGTTTGTAGCGCAGCGCCACACGTGTGCACACACCTACATACGCGTACACATGCCTACACACGCCTACACACACCTACACATGCCTACACACACCTACACATGCCTACACACACCTACACACCTGCACATGCCTACACACACCTACACGCCTACACACACCTACACGCCTACACACACTTACACATGCCTACACACACCTACAAATGCCTACACACAGCTACACATGCCTACACACACTTACACATGCCTACACACACACCCACATGCATACACGTGCGGCACGCACACTTGCACACATGCGCACGCACGCCCGTCGCGTTTACGTAATGCAGCCGTCCTCCAGTGTCGTGGCCAGACAGTGCGTGCGAGCGTGTGCCCGCGCGTGTGTGTGCCTGCGTGCGCCTTTGTGAGAGGGTGTGCGTGTGTGCCAGGGAATGCGTGCGGGTGTCGTGTCCGATCATTCTTTCGTTCTTTTTTCCATTGGTCCGTCTGTCTTTTAGTTCAGCACGGCGGTTGAGGGTTGTGCTGCTATAGGCGAGGGGTCAGGTGGATGGGGCAGGGGTCAGGTGGACGGGGCAGTGTGCACGTGTTTGTTGGTTCAGGAGACGCTCAGCCTATAACTGAGTTTTATCTCCATCATCGATGATGACGACGATGGCAGTAGTAGGAATAGTGCAGGTACTGTGCCGTGTAGCTGTGATTAGAATTGTTGTTTGGCTATCGGTAACAGCACAGTGACATTAGTAACAGCGTAGCTCAACAACTAACGGCTTAGCTCCACCCTGACCCCTCCGACACCTCCGCTGGAATCACAATAGCCGCTCGATGCCGCTGCTGCTGCCCACTCTCAAAATATTTTGCGACCAATTATCTCCCTTTCACAGGCTCGTTAACGGCTCTTTAATAAGGCGACTGGGGTGCGAGGAGGGGTGGGTGGGCTGTGCCTCCTGGCAGCTGTGGCGGGGATGGGGGGGTCGGTTCCTCCCTCGCTCGTTAAGGGCCGCTTAATGACGTGCTTTAACCACCGCTGGGATAACGGGCACTCGGAGGCGTTCCGCGAAGGTTGTCTCAATTGCCGTCACCATTTAGCCAAATTAAATTATGTTTTGTTTTTTTAATTTATCAAACTGGACTTCTGCACGCCGACAGCCTGCCCCGTGCAGCCTGCACGCCGACAGCCTGCCCCGTGCAGCCGGCACGCGGACGTTCTTCAAGAGGCACTGGTTCAATCTCCCGTCGCGGCAGTTGAAATAATGGGGGACAGATTTCTTGCTGGGAGTCTCCACCCAGCAGCGTCAGCAGGTGCACCGCAGCGAGTGGGTCAGCAGTTCGCGTGTGTCGTGGGGTAAAGTGTGGGTACACTCCTCACCCACCGCTCCTCAGACAAAATATCCTCTCTCGAAGGCTGTCTCAAGCTGAGTTTCTTTCCGTTAGCAGTAGCGTCAGTAATACATTGCAGTCTTGCGCCTTTACCTTTTTAGATTTTTTTTTCCAGTTTTAAATGTTAATTTGACAGACACTTGTGTGTGTACCTCTAGGTGTGGAGAGCGGTAGTGTAGCGGTTAGCACGCTGCACTACGAACCCCGCGACCCGGGTTCCATTCCCGCTCACGGCCAACGCCAGTGACGCTTATCTGAATCGGTCCTGGGCCTCCCCTAGGTCGACTCAGCCTCAAATGAGTACCCGGTGCGGTGCGTAAACATCGCCACTGGGGAGACAAAGGCGGCCGGGCATGATGCTGGCCACCCACCCCCTCGTGTGTCGTGCCGGCTTTCATAGGTGCTCGCTAACAGCACTTGCCCCGACAGCCTGTTTAGGCTACACGGGGGATCTTTGTCTTTGTACGTCTACGTGCGCGGTTTCTGGTTGACTTGTTTTTTTAATACAATCTATATGAACTTGGTTGGTGTTTGTGCCTTTCTGCGATTACAGTAACTGTACTGGTGGGAAAACATGTAGAGAGGTAACAGTCGAGCAGGCGGATTGGTGAAGCTATCGGTGCTTTTGAGTGTCACCCCCTCCTTGTCCACAGTGCGGTTTTCTCCCGAGTTCATCCGGTTTCCTCCTACGTGAAGGCCAAACTCTTAATTAGTGGAATTCGTGGCCAAACATCCCAACGTGTGCAGCACCCTCTCAGCGAGGCTTTTCTAGTCAATTATAACTGATATTTCCTTAATAAACAGGTGATGTTATATTTCTATCATGTGTCTCTCCTCAAGTGCACCAGACGAACCTAAACAATGATGTTTTGTGCAGTCATTTGGAATGTTGACAATCACAACCGCCACCACCATCACCGCTGCTGCCTCTACCATGGTCACCACCACTAGTACGATCACCACGACCACCATCACCATGACCACCACCACGACCACCACTACTGCCACAATCACCACCACGATGACCATCGCGACCGCCACAACCACCACGAACACCACCACAGGCACCCCCACTTTCACCACCACGATGACCATCGCGACCACCGCTACCGCCACAACCACCACCACGAACACCACCACAGGCACCCCCACTTTCACCACCACGATTACGCTCGGCGTCACCGCCATCACCACCGCCAGGCTCCCAAGGGAGGCATCTGTCTAGGCTGCCCACTCTCCCTCCTGCCTGCCGTCTGCACGAGCCTGCGACGGAAACGTTTTATTAAGTAGCCCCGGAAGGCGGGCAACCATCTCGCCGGGGAGTGTGTGTGCATGTGTGCATCCGTCTTTGTTTTTGTGTGCGTGCGTGTGTCTTTGTGCGCGTGTGCCGAGTCGGCCTCGAATGAGTACCTGGTAGGGTGTGTAAACATCCCAACAGGGGAGACAAAGGCGGGCAGGTGTGGTGCTGGCCACCAACCCCCTCCTGTGCTGTGCAGGCCTTCATAGGTGCTCGCTAACAGCTGTTGCCCAACAGTCTGTTAAGACTAACGGGGGAGTGTGTGTGTGTGTGTCTGCCTTCTTGCGTCTGTGTGCGTATCTTTGTGTAACTGCGTGCGGTGCGTGTGATGTTGCTCATTTAGAGCTGGAGGCCGGAGAAACCAAACGTGTAAATGTTTGGATGCAGATATGAAATCCGTTGGTAATTAATTATTCACGCAAATTTAACAGAGTTGTAGTTGCATTGGCAGTGGCGCACCATCGCACACAACGAGGAACTCGGCACCTTCGTCAAGGACACCGTCTCCCTCAAAAGAAAAGATAGCACAGGCAACGTTTCGGGCAATGGCCCTGCTTCATAGTCACATCAATTATATTGTCTCGCGGGAAAGAACAAAAGTGTACGCTTACACACGTACAGTTCGTGGCCCGTTGTCAATCCACTGCTGGATGAAAGCCCCCATTGAAGGCGTTCATTCCCGCACCGCGTCGGCGTCGCGGTCCAAATTTCTAATTTGTACAAATTAAATAAAAATGTTTACCCGCACGGGGGAGAATAAAACGCGCGCGGCAGCGTCGCCGCCCCCCGCGGAAAACCCCGCGGCGAAAGGAGCAACGGAGGGAGCAACGGAGTGGCGAGACTCAGCGAGGTTCCCCCCGCCGCCTCCCCTCCCCCGGGTCGTCTGCCCTCGCTAAGGAGCGCGGCGCGAGCAGCCGGCGCTCACCGTCCCTGACCGTCCCTTGCGCCGTCTCGTTGCAGACATGCACCTGTTTGGACACTGCCCCTCGCAGGACGAGTTCTACCTGGTGGGGTGCCGGCTCTGCAGCCGCTTCCTCAAGCCGCAGGCGCTGCAGGCGCACTACGGTGAGTGCTCGCGCGCCCCCGGGGCCCCCGGGGTGTCTGCGGCCGGCGCCATCGGGGCGGCGAGGGTGGAGGTGGCGCGGTTGGTGACGCTCGCGCCTTGCGGCAAGAGGTGCCCGGTGTTCGGTTCACTCTCTGAGTCAAGTTTGTGTGTGGTCTCCCCCTGTTCTGCAGAGTGTGAGTGAGTGAGTGGAGTTTGTATGTTCTCCCCCTGTTCTGCAGTGTGGGAGAGAGAGTGTGAGTCGAGTTTCTATCTTCTCCCCCTGTTCTGCAGAGTGTGAGTGAGTGTGTGGAGTTTGTATGTTCTCCCCCTACTGTGCAGTGTGAGAGAGAGGATGAGTCGAGTTTGTGTTTGTCCCCCTGTTGGGCAGAGTGTGAGTGAGTGGAGTTGATATCATCTTCTTGGTCCTTTCGGTAAAGTCACATAGAATGGAAATAATAAAATAATAAAAATAAAACGTAATAAAATAATTCTCACGACGTGTGTGGAGTTGATATGTTCTCCCCCTACTCTGCAGAGGGTGAGTCGAGTTTGTGTGTTTGTTCTCCCCCTGTTGGGCAGAGTGTGAGTGAGTGGAGTTGATATGTTCTCCCCCTACTCTGCAGTGTGAGAGAGAGGGTGAGTCGAGTTTGTGTGTTCTCCCCCTGTTGGCAGAGTGTGAGTGAGTGGAGTTGATATGTTCTCCCCCTACTCTGCAGTGTGAGAGAGAGGGTGAGTCGAGTTTGTGTGTTCTCCCCCTGTTGGCAGAGTGTGAGTGAGTGGAGTTGATATGTTCTCCCCCTACTCTGCAGTGTGAGAGAGAGGGTGAGTCGAGTTTGTGTGTTCTCCCCCTGTTCTGCAGTGTGAGAGAGAGTGTGATTCGAGTTTCTATCTTCTCCCCCTGTTCTGCAGTGTGAGAGAGAGGGTGAGTCGAGTTTGTGTGTTCTCCCCCTGTTGGCAGAGTGTGAGTGAGTGGAGTTGATATGTTCTCCCCCTGTTCTGCAGAGTGTGAGAGAGAGATTGTGAGTCGAGTTTCTATCTTCTCCCCCTGTTCTGCAGTGTGAGAGAGAGGGTGAGTCGAGTTTGTGTGTTCTCCCCCTGTTGGCAGAGTGTGAGTGGAGTTGATATGTTCTCCCCCTACTCTGCAGTGTGAGAGAGAGGGTGAGTCGAGTTTGTGTGTTCTCCCCCAGTTCTGCAGAGTGTGAGTGGAGTTGATATGTTCTCCCCCTACTCTGCAGTGTGAGAGAGAGGGTGAGTCGAGTTTGTGTGTTCTCCCCCAGTTCTGCAGAGTGTGAGTGGAGTTGATATGTTCTCCCCCTACTCTGCAGTGTGAGAGAGAGGGTGAGTCGAGTTTGTGTGTTCTCCCCCTGTTGGCAGAGTGTGAGTGAGTGGAGTTGATATGTTCTCCCCCTACTCTGCAGTGTGAGAGAGAGGGTGAGTCGAGTTTGTGTGTTCTCCCCCTGTTCTGCAGTGTGAGAGAGAGGGTGAGTCGAGTTTGTGTGTTCTCCCCCTGTTGGCAGAGTGTGAGTGAGTGGAGTTGATATGTTCTCCCCCTACTCTGCAGTGTGAGAGAGAGGGTGAGTCGAGTTTGTGTGTTCTCCCCCTGTTCTGCAGAGTGTGAGAGAGAGATTGTGAGTCGAGTTTCTATCTTCTCCCCCTGTTCTGCAGTGTGAGAGAGAGGGTGAGTCGAGTTTGTGTGTTCTCCCCCTGTTGGCAGAGTGTGAGTGAGTGGAGTTGATATGTTCTCCCCCTGTTCTGCAGAGTGTGAGAGAGAGATTGTGAGTCGAGTTTCTATCTTCTCCCCCTGTTCTGCAGTGTGAGAGAGAGGGTGAGTCGAGTTTGTGTGTTCTCCCCCTGTTGGCAGAGTGTGAGTGAGTGGAGTTGATATGTTCTCCCCCTGTTCTGCAGAGTGTGAGAGAGAGATTGTGAGTCGAGTTTCTATCTTCTCCCCCTGTTCTGCAGTGTGAGAGAGGGTGAGTCGAGTTTGTGTGTGCTCCCCCTGTTGGCAGAGTGTGAGTGGAGTTTACATGTTCTTCCCCCGTTGGGCAGAGTGGGCGAGAGTGTGAGAGTGAGTGGAGTTTATACGTTCTCCCCCTGCTTTGCAGTGTGCGAGGGAGTGTGAGTCAAGTTTGTGTGTTTCTCCCCCTGTTGGGCGGAGTGTGAGAGCGCGAGAGTGGCGTTTGTGTGTTCTCTTCTGGTTCTGCGTGGATTTCCTCCACGTTCTCTGGTTTCATTCCCTCCAAACAAACAACACACAATGTCGCTGGCATTGGCCAAACATCCCGATGCTGAAACATTACCTGCAAATGACTCAATTATAATTACCTGCAGCAGCAATGTCGCCCCTTCATCGAAAACTTGGCAGGGCCCTCCTGAAAACGAGTCTCGAGACTCGGTGAGGCTTTGTTTGGTAAACAGGCACGATCATGATTTAATGCTCTCCACAATCGCACGAACGGTTATTGTGTGTCGTGTATTATATAACTTTGCATCAAACTAGTAGTCTTATGTTAGAGGGTCCTTGGCTGTAACATCTAGCAGCTCGCCAGCATTGCTTAAAGCTTGCGGTGAATCAGTCTTGAGGCTCGGTGAGGCTTTCCTGTGTAAACACGCGTCATGATGTTGAATAATAAAATAAGCCCCTGTAAGAACCTCAGCCAGGTCCCACACAGTACTCATCCTATTAACTGCAGTCAAATCCCTTCGGAGCCTAATTCCGGAACAAGCAGTCACGGCCAGGATTCCTATCGCCACCCGAGACCAGAGGTCGCAAACGGGTTTTGATTCCTTACCCGTACCCGGCCGCACCAGGGTCGGAAAAGGGTACCCGTACCCAATACCCGGCCGGGTAAGGGTAGCCGGGTATCGGGTAGGGTACGGGTATCGGGTACCCGATTGCGACCTCTGGGATGAAGCCATGTTGCAGGCGCGGGTGGGTTGATTCTAGGAACTTGAATTGTGAGAAGAGACAAGACGTTGGGAAATGAGTGACAAACGGTTACTCACCAGTGACTCACGGTCTACCCGTACCCGTACCCGGCCGCACCAGAGTCGCAAACGGGTACCCGTACCCGGCCGGGTACAGGTAGCCGGGTATCGGGTAGGGTACGGGTATCGGGTATCCGGTTGCGACCTCTCCCCGAGACCCCATCTCTCCGTGTATCATCGGTCATGTCATGCGTCGCTCTACGTCGTTGGAGCTTGAACCTCACGCCATTAATTCCAAACGGTGATTACAATAAGTGGCCTCATGCTATATATTTAAAACAAGGTTTTGCTGGCTGGCTTCCTGCCTGTGTGGTGGTGACGTCACCGAGCACATCAGCCGTGATGACGTCGCCCGCCTCCCCACCCTCGACCCGGCCGTGGATTCCCGCGCAAATGCGAGAGAGGAGGGAGAGGAGGGAGGTGAAGGAGGGCGATAGAGGAGGGAGGAAGATAGGAGAGCAAAGGGGCAGGGAGAAAGTGAAACGGCGTGAAATGTAGAGGAACATAATGAATGTCTTTGGGTTAGATCGCGTGAGCATAAATATCTCGTAACCCTTCACCACCCGACACAGCCAATTAGTAAGGGATTTGTCAGGTAAACACAACGCCGATTAGTTACTGCTTCAGCCCACCGGTGTGTTGGAGAGTGAATCGACAACACGAGGACAGCGAGGGAAAGTGACAAGCAGTGGGAGAGGGAGGATTAGGGATGAGGTAAGAGATATTGAGATGAGAAAGGTACGTGTGGGAATAAGGGAAGTGGGGTGAGAGGTGAGAGAGGGAGAGAGATGGGGAGAGAGATGGGGAGGAGGGGGAAGTGAGGGGACAGAGGGATAGAGGAACAGAAACAAAGCAAGACATTGCGATGTACAGTGCAGAGAAAGCAAGAGAACGGTGGAGAGAGACGAGGCTCCATTTAAGAATTCAGGTTTTGCTGGGTGGCTGGGAGGGACGGACGGACGGACAGTCACGTCCAAGAGACGCCCGAGGTTGCGAGTGATAATTAAAGCGATGATGACGGTGATGATTAAAGCAGAACGAAGTGACATTGATGACGTATGTTGCTACGCGCCAGCGTGTGCCGCCACGGCCGGCGGCGCTATGCTCGCGGCTCCAGTGGGAAGGTTCCGGTGGTTCTGGCCGCGGGTTTGCGGGCCGCGGATGGCGACGGCGATACCGCCGGGGTCGCGGCGGCGGCGGCGGCGGGTGACCGCACGCACCGCGCAAAATTAATCTCCGCTCTCGCGTGAAATCGGAGAGTGGCGTGTGGCCCCTCGCAGGCAGGCGGCTGCTCGCCGCTGCTCTGCTATTTATTTATTTTTCTCTGTGCGTAAGCGGTTTGGCCGGGTGGGAGTGTGTGGTGGGGGGGGGCGGGGGATGTGGTGGCGGTGGCGGCGGCCTTCGATTCATCTCCCGCCAATTTTCGCCTGACCTCCTCCACCGTGACCCCTTCTCCGTTGCCGAGTTGTCCACGGGGGGCGGGGTAGGTGGAGCGAGAGTGGGTGGACACGGTGAGGGTGGGTGAGCGGGGTTGGTGTGTGGGGTAGGTGGGGTGAAGGTGGGTGAGTAAGGGGGGTGAGGGTGAGGAAGGTGTGATGAGTGTGGCTGGGGGTAGGTGGGGTGCGGGTGGGGTGGGTGTGGTGTGGGTGAATGGATGGATGGTTTTAGATGGGATGAGGGTTGGGGTACGTGGTGTGTGGTTGGGGTAGCTGGGGTCAGGGTGGGTGGGTTGGGGTAATGGGCGATCGCGATGAATCATTCTCACGAGGTGGGGCGTTATCGAGGTGCTTGTGTGGTTTTTGGGGTGCACGTTGTGAATGTGCCGATGGGACTTGCTGGAGGGGTGGGTGGATCCCGTGGGAAGGAAGGCGGCGGTGACGGTGGTTGCGGCATGGAGAGGGGGCCGGTTGTGGAGGGATCTACGCATTTCTCCCTCGCTTCGTTAACCGCACAGCCGGCGTTCAGCGCTGAGCCTCTCCACGCCCCAAACACCGATTGGAAAGCCAAATTGCCGCTCCACAGCCAATATAGACCGGCTAGGCGCAGTGGCGCTTGTAAGCCCAGGACAGCCTCGCTCTGAGTCCGAAGGCATTTTTCAGGAGGGTCCTGTGACGTTGGGAAGTATTGCAAACGCCGGGTGCATTGTACGTTGTTTAGCTACGGGAGGGAACCGGGGCACCCAGAGGAAACCCATGCAGGACAGGGGGAGAGAAGAGAGAACGTACAAACTCCACACAGAAATCGAACCCAGGCGCTTCTCTTGAGCGAGGCAGTGTGGTGGTGAGGCGGTGAGGCCTGTGAGTGGACGCATTGCTCCGACATGAAAGGTACCCGGTGGCGGTGTCGTGATTATTGCGCCCCCCCCACTCCCCGCCCCCCCCCCCCCCGCCGACAGAGATGGATCGCGTGGTGCCTTCGCCACGGGAGCCCCCGCCGCGCCCCCGGGGCTCCGGTAATTTTAGAGCGGTGCTGGGCTCGGTAATTTTGGCTCGTGCGTGCGTGTGTATTTTTAGGGGCGTGCGTGCGTGCGTGCGTGCGTGGGGGCACGGCGATTGTCGGCAGGGCACTGGGCAGGTGGAACCTCCTCCCCCTTGAGGTGGACTCAGCCTCGCTTTTGCAACGAGAGGCACGGGGTGCTGGAGGTCGATGAGCCGGCGTGCGCGGTGCGGGCCACCAACGCAGCAGCAGCCGTTGCCGCTGCAGCCGCCGCCGCGATCGATTCCCAAAGCTCGCCACGCACGCTGACTTTCTCCCATTCGTTCCGCGTGCTGTCTAATGGGATAACAGCTCCCCCCCCCCACCCCACTCGAGGCGTCTACATTCACCCCCTTGTGCACCGTGTCGGCCTGCATAGGTGATCGCTAACAGCACTTGCCCCAGCAACCTATGTAGGTACACGGGGGCAGCTTTGTTCCCTTGTGCACTACATCGGCAAGTGGCCTCGGAAGTGCACCTCGCCTGGCACGAGCGCGGTGGTGACGTCACTGCCACCAGGTGGCGACTGGCTGCTGCTCCTGCTGCTACTGTTGCTGTCCTGTTGTGTATTGCCTCTCCAAACAACACCTGGGATGTTTTCATTCATTCTCCTTGTTATTGGCGTGTGTGTCTGATTACTGTATCTCTGTGCATGTTTGCGTGTGCGTGTGTCTGTTGCTCTCCCTTCTCTCTCTTCCTCTACGCATTCACCCGTCACCTGACATGACCCAATGCCCTCCTCCATCTCCCTTTCTTCCTCTGCCTCCCATCTCATCGCCATCCATCTCCCACCCATCCTCACCTCCCTCCATCTTCCTCCCATGTCCCTGCCTCCCTCTGTCCCTCCCATCACCCTCCCTCCAGCTTCCTCCCTCCACCCCTCCCTTCTCCCTCCCTCCCTCCCTGCCTGCACACCATTTGCCAGCACGCATGTATCACCTCGCTTGAACACACACGTACACACACGCGCACGCACACACGTACACACACGCGCACACACTTACATACGCACGCTGCACGCTCTCTCGCAGATATGCACACATGCACGCTGCACGTACACAAACAAAGACCAACATCCGCTATATCGTCTTAAGAGAATGTTGGTGGGTCTGCTGTGAGTGAGCTTCTTGAAAGCCAACATGGATGGCCAGTGCCCCGCCAGGCCGCTTTGTCTCCCCAGCACCGATGTTGACATACCACACCACGTACACATATAAAGCCTAGGGGAGGCCCAGGACTGGTTCAGATATTAATCACCGATGTTGGCCGTGAGCAGAGATCAGACTCAGGTCGCCGGGTTCGTAGTGCAGTGCACTAAGCCTCTGTGCTACCGGTCCCCGTACGCATATACAAGACAAAAGACAAAGATCCTCCGTATAGCCTAAGCAAACTGTTGGGGCAAGTACTGTTAGCGAGCACCTATGAAGGCCGAAACGGTGCATGAGGAGGTGGGTGGCAGCACCACGCCAGGCTGCCTTTGTCTCCCCAGTGGCGATGTTTCCACCTTTCACCAGGTACAGGCTAGAGAAGATGTGGGCTGATGTGGTACACAGGAGTATATGGAGTTGAGTAGACGATGGAGGAGGCTCGGAGGCTCGTGAAGAACGCTGCTGCTGGGCAGTTGGAGGCAGTCGCCTTCCAACAACAACGCAGGGCAGAGGAGCGACGCTCACAACAACAAGCGGAGCGCTGGGCAGCTAAAATGCAACAAGTTGGCACAGTGGGGGAACAGGTGGTGCGTCTGCCAGTCATCTTACTCATTAGCTCATGGAACCTGGGTCTGTCCCAAGACCTCCTGCCAGCGAGCCTTCGACACTTCACGTGGCCTCAAAGTGCACCTCGTCTGGTACAAGCGCTGTGGTGATGTCACCGCCACTTCTTGGTGGATGCCGGCTGTTTTTGTTGTCCGTGTATGTGTGTCCATGTGTGCAGTAGTGTAGTGGTTAGCGCACCGCGCTACGAACCTGGCGACCCGGGTTCGATTCCCGCTCACGGCCAACATCTGTGACGATTATTTGAATCGGTTCTGGGCCTCCCTTAGGTCGACTCAGCTTTAAATGAGTACCTGATGTGTGTAAACATCAACACTGGGGAGACAAAGGCGGCCGGGCGTGGTGCTGGCCACCCACCCCCTCGTGTGCCTTGCCGCCGTTCATAGGTGCTGCTCCGCTAACAGCATTTGTCCCAACGCTCCGTAAGGCTACAGCGGGGGTCTTTGTGTGTTTAATATGACCTTGAATGAAGGTCGCTGCTTTCGGATGACCCAAGCAGCTGGGAGCGCGCACAATCATCATTCACAAACACACGGCAGAAAATCATCTGTCACGCACACACGCGCACGTTGTCGCACGCAGCCCCGCGCACGCAGTCGCACGTACGGAGGCACGCACGCACGCACGCATGTGCTTGTGCACACGAGACAAAGATCCCCCGTGTAGCCTACGCAGACTGCTAAGGCAAGTGCTGTTAGTGAGCACCTTTGAAGGCCAGAATGGCGCACGAGGACGTGGTGTGACCAGCACCACGCTCGGCCACCTTTGTCTCTCCAGTGCGTTTGATTACCGACCGAGAGCAGATCCATGAATAGCCCTGAGCACACATTGAACTTGGGTCGCTGGGTGCGTAACGCAGTGCGCTTACCACTGCACTAATCATGCGCACGCACACATGCATTCGCATACAGTGACGCACACAGTCAAGCACACAGTCACACATACAAACACAAAACTCACGCAGTCACACAACAGCAACAACAACCGCCATTCGCCACTAAGTGGTGGTCAAGTCACCACAGTTGTGCTAGGTTAGGGGCACTTTTAGGCGACGTGACGTGTCGAAGGCTCGCTGGCATGAGGTCACGGGACAGACCCAGGTGCCGTTGGTTGTCCGACTGAGATGACTGGTAGATGCACCAACTGTGCCAACTCGCGGTTTAGCCGCCCGGCGCACCGCTCGTTGTCGTGAGTGTTGCTCCTCCGCCTTCCGTTGTTGTTGGAGGACGACTGCCTCCAACTGCCCAGTAGCAGCGTCCTTCACGAGCCTCCTCCATAGAGGCCGATCTTGACACACAGTCACACATACACACGTGCAGCCACACACAACAAAGATACATACAAAGATCCCCCGTATACCCTGAACAGACTTGTGGAGCAAGTGCTGTAAGCGAGCACCTGCTAAGGGCCGACATTGCACACGCCCTGGCCTGGCCGCCTTTGTCTCCCTCACACCAGGTACACACACACAGTCGTAGACACGTGCACGCACGCAGTCAAAAGCGCGCACAAGCGCACACAGTCAGACACGCACGCTAATTTGTTTCCATGACGATCGCTGGGAAGCAATTCCAGCGTGGTTTCTTTCTGCCCTGAGCTCCTCCGAGCTCCTCCGCGTGCGAGCGCCCTTCCATTGCTGCACCCCGTGCGGGCGACTGTGTGCAGGAGTGCGTGCATGCATGCGGGAGCGTGTGTGTGCGTGTGCGTGTTTATCAGATTTATGTATCTATCTGTGTGGGTGTGTGCGCTTGCACGTGAGAGTGAGCACGTGTGCCCCGCTGCTTTTGTGCGCGTGTGTGTGCACGAGCAAGTGCCTGTGTATTTGTGTCGGGCCCGGTGGGGAGCAGTATTGTAGCGGGTTAGTGCGCTGCGCTACGAGCCCGGCGACCCGAGTTCGATTCCCGCTCACGGCCAACACCGGTGGTGACGATTATCTGAACCGGTGCTGGGCCTCCTCTAGGTCGACTCGGCCTCAAATGATTACCCGGTGCGGTGTGTAAACGTCGCCAGTGGGGAGACAAAAGCGGCCAGGCGTGGTGCTGCTCACCCACCCCCTCGTGTGCCGTGCCGGCCTTCGTAGGTGCTCGCTAACAGCACTTGCCCCAACAGTCTGTTAATGGGCATATGGGGTAATCATTGTCTCTGTCGATTATTTGTGCCGGGGGGGGGGAGGGGGGGGGGGTTGTGCGTGCGTGCATGTGTGTCAAGACGCAGAGACGGTAACGCTGAGAGAGACAGAGACGGAGAGATACAGACACGGGGACAAAGGGAGACGGAGACATATGGAGACACGGCTCCTATCGCTCGCCAATTAACCACGAATTGGATGTCTTGTTGCAAAGGTTTATAAAAAGACAGCGTCTCTATCACCACCAAGCATATCGTGATCTTGAGTAATTATGTTGATGACAGGAATACCGCTAGCAGGGCTGTGAAACAAATCACCTGGGACACGCCCAATCTCATCAATGCTCTGAAGCTAAGCAGAGTTGAGCCTGGATGGTGCTTGGGTGAGAAACCACGATGCATAGCATGTGCTATAGGAAGCTGACGCTGTGGGGCTACGCTGTGGGCAGCAGAACGCGGCGCAGAAATATATTTTGCGCTGTACCCGTGCGCACGGTGTTTCCGCTCGCCAGTAGTAGGTCGCAAGTTCGGCATTGTCCCTGCACGGTTGGTGGAGTTGGTGGTCGCGGTTTGTGTGGATGATGGCAGCACGTCCGTGCCACGTGGAACGTGGAGTTGCGCCGAGCGATTCCGGGTTGTGCGCGCGGAGCCCCCAGCCGGTCTCGTCTGAATGCCTCTCCCGCTCGCACCGCACGCACCGTATGATACGGATTGACCATTCGCGAGGACGGATCCAGCGTGGACGAGACACTGATGTCCCTGTGCTTTCCTGCCCTTGCGTCTCTCCGTGCGTCCATGTGTATCCCGCCCCCCCGCCCCCCCTGCCCCCCGCGCGATGCAGAGAGGCGACACCGTGACCACGCGGTGACGGGTGCCGCCACGCAGCCTCCGCCACCCCCCGCTGCTACCGCCACCTCCACCACCTCCGCCGCTGCTTCCGCTTCACGCTCGGCTCGCGAGCTGCGGGAGCGACAGCGACGCTCCTCTCGTGCCGGGTAAGACCCCCCCTCCCTTCCCCCACCCCGCGTTTGTCCGTCCGTGGGTTGTACAGCAAGTAGGATGGCTGCCCCAGGCACGAGATCGGTGAGCATCGGTGAGCTGGGCATGGCGGTGGTGGCGCTGTGTGCTCGGCCGATGGCACGCTCGAATTTAGCATCGTGGAAACGTTGGAGCGGTTAAGCGGGATGGAGGTTAAAGTGGTTCGTTGTGGCGCGGTGTTTTGCGGTGCAGGCCATTGGTACGGGTGCGGCCGGGAGACCGAAGTCGCAATGCCAGCGCCTCCCAGCCGCCCAGGTCATCGGACAAGCAGTGGTGAGGCTGGGTCACGGGTTGGGGGTCACGGGCAGTAGTAGTTGGTTGGCGGGGTGAGGGTCCGCGGCGGTGCGCTGCTGCGGGGACGGTAAGCCGCTCGTCACGGGCCGCCTGTTGCAGATGCTCGCGGTTCACTCGCGGTTCAATTCCAGTGGCCGCCCTGCTCATTACCGCGTTGTTGTGTAGTAACTGTCATCGTACTGCCCGCCGTCTGGATGTTGGAAAGTCCCCCCCTGATGTTAAGAGTTGGCCATTGCGTGCCGTCGTCACAGTCCAAACACGACCTGCAAATGACTGGATTGGGATCACACGGATCACACACACAGTTTCAATCTGTGTGATACGCACAACAGCTACCGATGATGATGATGATGACGCGGCGTGCGGCGATGACAGTGACACTGCTGGCGGCGATGATGATGATGAATAACCCCCCTTTCCCTTGCAGCACCAGCGCGCCCATGCCCATCGTGAGTCTACAGAAACTCGACAGCGCCACCACTCCCCTGCGCACCACCACTACCACCACCTCTTCCTCCTCCTCCTCCTCCACCACCTCCTCCACCGCCACCTCCGCCAATACCTCCTCCTCTAGGCCGCCGCCTCCGTCTGCGCCACCGCCCCCCTCCTCCGTCGTGCGGAACTCTTCATCGCTCGCTCCCAAACAACCCACGGCGCCAGCGACCAGGCCAGCACCATCATCGTCATCGCCACCCTCCACACCTCCACCACCGCCGTCGTCATCTTCATCATCATCAAAACCACAGGGTGGCGGAGGCGGCGGCGGCGGCGGTGGGGGTACAAAGACGCAAGCCAGGCCCGAAGGCCCCAGGGTGAACTCGCTTTCTGCTGGTAGCGGCGCCACCTCTTCATCGTCGTCGCCGTCGTTGTTGTTGTCTTCCGTCAAATTGGGATCGTCGAACTCGGTGTCGCTGCCGGTGCGGCAGAACTCTACCGCTGCTACCTCATCGGCCGCTCCCCCTGCGCCGCTCTGCGGGTCTCCCGTTCCTCCTCCGCCTCCTCCTCCTCCTCCTCCTCTTCTTCCTCCTCCTTTGCTGCCACCGCAAGCAGCGGGCGGAGGCAACGGCGGTGGCCGGCGTCGCCCCCCGCCGGCGTCTCCCTCGCTCCGAGCCGGAGCCGTCGCCAACAGCAGCAGCAACAACTACCACCACCACAACCACCACCACAACAACAGCAACAATAACCACCACAACCACAACCACGGCACCGGAGCCAACGCGGCCGCGGTCGTCCCGAACGGGAAGGGCCCCGCCGCGGAGATCGCCCGGAGGCGGGAGGACGGGAGGAGCGTCCCGCACCGCAAGGCGGCGCTGGGTAATGCGCATGCGGGCGCCCGGGCACGGTCGTGCGTGCAGTCATCTCCCTCTTCGCCTCTCACTGCTACCCTCTGCAGCCGTGCGTGTGGACTCCCTTCATCGCTGCCTTGCTCTTGAGTGGGTCGGTGGGTGGGTGAGTGGGTGGGCGGGCGAGTGGCGAGTGAGTGAGCGGGTGAGTGGTGAGTAGGGGCGCCGTGGTGGCCGCGATGTGAACTCCCTCGCCTGGTATGCAGGAGGTCCTGGGTTTGATCCCGACCCTGACGCCTGCTGCTGTATATTTGGAGTTTGCATGTCTCTGTCCTCGTGGTCGAGTGGATTTTCCTCTGGGTCCTTTGGTTTTTCCCACATTTAGAAACATTTGGCTGCTATACATTTCCACCTGATAATTCACTTCGTTGGGCTATCATTTGTGGCCAGGTCGCTTTTGAATAAGAGCGGTATATCTCAGTGCGCCTTACCTGGTCAAATAAACATTGTTTAAATCGTTTTTAGTAATAGATCAGTGAATGTGTGTGTGTATGTTGAACTGCTTTCTCACCTATACATCACCAACTGTGCTAATCGGGGGTGCGAATGCGGGAGTGTTTGAATGGGTAAGTGAATGGATGAGTGGGTGGGTAAGTGAGTGCGTAAGTAAGTGGGTGACGAAGTGAGTGGATTAGTGAATGGGTGAGTGAGTGCTCGGTCAAGTGAGTGAGTAGGTAAGTGAATGGGCAAATGCGCAGTTGGGTAAGTAAGGAGAGGGTGAGTGAGTGGGTGAGTGAGTGGGTTAGATGTTTGCTACACTATGGCTACAATACCAATGCATGTCGCCGTCATTGCTGCTGTCGTAGCCCCAGAGTTTATTTAACGCGAACGCTTTGCGGATTTACAAAGCGCGGGAACACGACAGCGGCTCCAAGACGTGAAACGCGCGAGACCAGCGCCGCGAACGGTGACGACCGTCCGCAAATACGCGACGTCGCGTCGCCCGCGACGACGACTCCGTGTTCCTGACTTTGTCCCCGTTTTGCGTTCTCCCCGCGGGCGGCAGCGCGAGAGCCGGACGCCGGGCGGCACCGTGGCGGCACGGACGTGGAGAGCGGCCGGCGGCCCTGCCTGCGCTCGCTCGCCTGCAAGGTCAGCAAGCGCGCGGTGGTGCACCGCCGGCGCGCGGCCCCCGCGGTCGCTCTGCCGATCAAGTCGGTCGATGAACGTTTTTGCGTTCGTACGTCGGCCCTCAGGACCGGAATCGCAATCGCATAACCAATGCAGGTTACGCGATCGCGGAAGCAAAGTTTGTGGGGAGTAACAGCCATTTTATATACTTTTTAGGCATAAGCATTTCCGAAATAACACTTGCTACCCAGGAACAAACATTTTGTTCGTGTAATTCGGCAAGGCCACAGCTCCTTGCGTGTCGAATTAACAAGGGTTTGCTGTAGATGAATTCCGTGACGTCACTTCGTTCCATGACGTCGCAGAAACGTCGTTACCAGAGGTACATACGACAGAGGAGGCATCGGGGGATGCGTTACAGGACATCGGAGGAGGGAGGGCTACAAGGGGAAAACATTGCCGCACCGTAGCCTTCACTTTGCTTGGTTGAAGGTGGTCGTCAAGGTGGACTGCGCCAACCCCTAACGAATGTGCCACTTCACCTTTTTGAACGGCTTCGCATGATTTGTGAAGATATTTTCGTAAAAACATTTTCGTGCAAAAATATGGGGACCCCAAGGGTGGCCCCCTCCATGGCCGACTTCGTTATAAAGGAGCTGCTTCTTTCCCAGAGGATTACTTAACCACAGCCAGCTCTACATTCATTATTATCCTCCATTAAATCTTCATAAAACATCTGCCAGCCATACATTCCGTGATATTATTTAAATTATTTTTTGAAGACTCTGGACGGACAGTCGTTTCCCTTTATCCGACGAAGGGAAAGCCCACAGAGTGAGAGCCGTGTGAGCAAAGCAACGTGCCCCAGATGTTTGTGGGTCTCGCCCTGGGGATGCGATCCCTCGTCAGAAGATCAAGGCAGTCCGGAGATGGCAGCAGGGACAGAGACGAGCAGTCGTGAGTGTAGTAAAACACAATGTGGATTTTTATATTCGAATGAACGTCAGTCAGAAAGGTTGCCCGAGTCGGAAATTGAACCCAGGCGCTTCTTGCTGTGAAGCCCCAGTGTCACCACTGCGCGTCCCCTGTCGCCCTAGAGGGTCCAAATGTGTCCGCATCTGGAGACGGACGCTCTACAGGACACAGAGGTCACGTTTATCTTATAGAATCAGAATATTTATTTAATCGGAATCGGAATATTTATACTGCAGTGGCAGCTATAGGTCTGTCTCTATGCGAGTCTATGGGTCCTGTGCGAGTCTATGGGTCTCTGTGTGAGTCTATGGGTCTCTGTGTGAGTCTATGGGTCTCTGTGTGAGTCTATGGGGAGAGGCAGTCGGTCATAGGCAGTGTGGTGAACAAGGGGCAGGGGAGTCGACAGTGCGGATGGCGGGGAGAAAGGAGTTCCAGACTGGGGGGAATTATTGTGCGATGACGTCTCTCTCGTCCCGCTAACCCCGGCTCTTCTTGTGTCCTCTCACCGTGCCGGTGCCACGCACAGACCCCCGCCTCACCGGGCCAGCGCCGCTCGGCTCACTCGCGCCGCAAGGGCAACGGCACCGCCGCCGACGTCGCGGCGACGCCGGCCCCGGAGCACCGCTCGCGCTCGCACAGCCGCGACGGAGCCCGGCATGGCGCCGCGCCGCCCGGGCCCTCGCCGGCGCCGCCGCCGCTGCTCGCGCCGGCCGCCGGAGCCGGGTGGCGCGGGGAGGACGTCTTGACGGTGCAAGCGGACGGGGCGGGAGAGGATTGGGCGGGCGCTGGCGACGGAGTCAACGCTTTGGCCAAACTCCGCTCGTTCAATCCCAGGTGACGCTTCGGGGTTCGGTGAGGGTGTGGTGGTGGTAGTGAGGATTGAGAGAGCGCGGTGAGAGGTGTGCAGTGTTCGGTGTTTGTGTACGGGTAAAAAAGATAAAGGAGCAGCCCTGCAATTGCACGAGAGGGAGCTCTGGCCTACGATTCCGTGCTGCACAGATGCCTTGCAAGAGCCAGGACTGCCCACGCGTAACCCCGCCACGCATTGCCTGCCGACAGACTAACTGCTGCGTGGAGAGAGGCGGCGTGGGGATTTGAGCAACGGGCACCATTGTTTTAACGGCCCTTCCGGGATATTGGGGAGGTGGACTCTGGGAGAATGTCAGCATGCAGGCTGTGTGAGAGGGGCTGCTCAGGGTGTGAGGCGCATCCATATCCCATGGATCGTGCGCGCCCCTTTGCTGCACCACCCATAGCGGCCGTGCGCGGTTTAGCGGCCGCCGCGGTTGCCGTGGCGGTTCCCTGGTCCCCCGGCTTGGCACCGCCCCCCCCCCCCCCCCCAGCTCACTGGCGCCGCTAAAAGCGTTGAGCTGGGCCCCCGGGGAGCGGGGCCACGGAGAACGGTGCCGAAATAACCAGCGGCAGCAGCTCCCCGAGCGAGACGGAGGTGTGTGCAGAGAGCGAGAGAGTGTGAAATGAGTGAGCGAGCGGGTGGGTGTGGGTGAGTTTGAGTGGGTGAGTTTGAGTGGGTGAGTTTGAGTGGGTGAGTGCATGTGCGAGTGTTAGCACTGGTGCTGGCCTTCAAAGGTGCTTGCTAACAGCACCTGCCCCGAAAGTCTGTTGAGGCTACTACACGGGGGATCTTGCGAGGAGGTGCGTGAGTGTGTGTGGGCGTGCTGCGCTATGAACCCGGCGAACTGGGCAGTGCTTGTAACTTACTCCGATTCAGTCGAGAGCAGCATTATCTTTTCATCAACTGCGTAACGTTGTGTCAAAGCTTCCAGGTCTGTCGCTCCACACGAAGCTAAATGCCTTTCACGGCAACAGTTGTGCCCTCCCTTCTCTGTTTGAAGAAATGTGGAGCCCTCTAAAGGAACATCTGCGCCCGTTTGAAACATTCAGGATAGCCTGCCTATGGTCCATGCTGGGTTTAGCCAAATTGGATTATATGAGGAGCTTAAAGATCCTTGAAAGATCTAGACACGGTCTGGGTCATGTAGCCCGCATTCCCAGCCACTGCATGCCCCCAAGTAGCTTCTGTTTGACCGGATAGAGCGGGCTAGAGAAGAGATTAGCTGATAGGGTGCAGAAGGATGCGGAGCTGATCGGACCCGCCGAAGGCTGGTGTCAGTGGTGTCAAGATAAGCTTTTGTTGAGGAGGCTCATGAAGGAGGTCAGAAGAGGTCAGAACAGTTGCCGTCCAGCAGCAGCGGAGGTCAGAAGAACAGCGAGCGGAGTGCCGGGCAGATAAAATGGAGTGAGTTGTCACAGTGGGGAGCACAGGTGGTGCATCGCCCAGTCATCTCGGTCGGTCAACCCATGGCACCTGGTTCTATTCCGTGAACTGTCAGCGAGCATTCGACACTTCACGCAGCCTCAAAGTGCACCCCAGCTTGCCACAAGTGCCGTGGTGGCGTCACCGCCACCTGGTGGCGAACGGCGGTTGTCGTACGTCTAGATTGTGCGTCCGCCGCAGCCGCGGTCTCACACGTACGTGTGTGTGTCTGTGTGTGCGCGCACCCATCGGTGACCTCCACAGGTCCCACACCCGTAACCTCCATGCGGTAACAACGGTGGCGGCTCGCGGTGGCAGCGGCGACGGCGGCGTTTCAACCTGGCCGTCCCCGCCACCGCAGCAGCAGCAACAACCGCCGGCGTCGTCGTCATCATTTGAGAGTGGCGAGGCTGCCCCTCCACCGCCCTTCTACGTGGTGGGGGGCAGCCCCTGCCCCCGCGGTAGCGGCGCGGGGTGGCACACGTCCAGCGACGAGGGCGGCTGCCCCGACGAGCCGAACGGAGGGGCGAGCGGCGGGGTCGGCTCAAGCGGCGGTATCGGCGACTTGGGGAGCGAGGGACTGGTGCTTGCTAGACACCCGGCACCGCTGGGGGTGAGTGTGGTGGGCGCACACGCCACGCGCGTATTGATACACAAAGACAAAGATCTCCCGTATAGCCTCAATAGACTGTTGGGGCAGGTGCTATTAGCGAGCACCTATGAAGGCCGGAACGGTGCACAGGGGGGTGGGTGGCCAGCACCACGCCCGACCGCCTTTGTCTCCCCAGTGGCGATATTTACACACCGCACAAGGTACTCATTTGAGGCTGGGTCAACCTAGGGGAGGCCCAGGACCGATTCAGATAATCGTCACTGGTCGTGGCCGTGAGCGGGAATTGAATTCGGGTCGCCAGTTTCGTAGTGCAGCGCTCCCCACACACACACACGTATAGATACACACACGTGTGTGTACAGATACACGTGTACACATACACACACACACCTGCGTACAAATAGAATTGCTCTATACAGGAGGTCATCGAAGGCGTCTGACTCTTCAGCTTTGCCTGCATCCCTCCACTGATGTTCGTGTTCAGTCGGGCCGTAAGCCGCCATCTCCACAACCACTCCTCGCCTGATTTCCCACACCTCGCCGCCACGCTCCCACACAGCCTTCATGCTTCTGTTCAAAAGAAGATCCGGTTCCCTGTTTGGCAGTTTCCTGCCCGCATTGGAGGACTGTCCACCCCTCGTGGTGACTCTGCCCCTGCACCTCTCCCACCGCCCGCCCCCCCCCCAGGTGTGCACGTTTGGCGCGCGGCAGCTGTCCCCCGGGCTGCACTCGTTCTCGCGCACGTGGGGTCACTTCCGCGTGGCCTTCTCCTGCATGGTGGAGCGCCACCTGAGCACGCACATGTGGAGGTGAGCGCCGGCCGTCGCCGTCCCTCCGCCGCCCCCTCGCGCCGATCCTCGCCGCTCTTCGCCGCCCCTCGCCCCAAAAGTCCTCACCACGGCTCTCCCCTCTCCCCGTCCCGACCCAGGAGAATCCCCGCGGCGTGCGAGCCCTTGCCGCCCACGATGCCCGTTCCAGCCGCCGTCGGCACCGCGGCCGCCGCGTCCTCCTCCTCTCGGCCCTCCCCGTCTCCTGGCAACTGCGGCAAACGCGTCGCCACGGCGAGCGCCGTTCCGACTCCGTCCCCTCCAGCGCCGCGCCGCTCGCCCGCGCCGCGCAAACCCGGCAGGTGCCGCCCCCGGCCGGGGCGGCCGGCGAGCCGCGAGGCGACTCCGCCGAACCCGGGCAGCGCCGCCAAGAAGAAAAAGTGCAGCGTCGCCGCCAGCGTCGCCCCCGCCGCGGCCGCCGCGCCCTCGTCTTCCGCCTCTTCCTCCTCCTCCTCGTCGTCGGCCGCGGCCCCAGGGCCGGACGCCCCCAAGCGGAACTGCGTAGCTCTGTCGAGCGGCGCCGACTCGGGATGGGTGGCGGCCGCGGCGCCGGCGGCCGCGGTGCAACCGCCGCCGTCGCGTCGGCGCAGTTCGCCCTCACCGTCTTCATCGTCCTCCTTCTCGTCATCGTCCTCCTCGTCGTCCTCCTCGTCGTCTTCGTCATCGTCGTCGGGGTCCTCGTCCTCATGCTCCTCCTCGTCGTCGTCGGCGGCGTCGTCGCCGCGCCACCGCGGTAGCGGCGGCGGAGCCGGCGGCGGCGGAGCCGGCGTCCGAAGCGGCGGGCACCGGCAGAGGGCGGGTGCCAACGCCGCCGCCACTCCCCCGGCAACGGCCGTGGCGGCGACACGTTCGCCGGCGCTCCCCAGCAAGCAGCACCATCGCCATCACCACCACCATCACCACCACCACAACCGCCACCAGCAGCCGCAGCAGCCGCAGCAGCCGCAGCGGAACCAGCCCTCCGCTGCCAACCACGCAAACTCGCACACACCGCCCTTCAAGCCGCCTGAAGGCAAGAAGGGGAAGGGCGGCGGCGGCGGTGGCGGCGGTGGCGGCGGTGGTGGCGGTGGCGGCGGAGGCGGAGGCGGAGGCGGAGGCGGCGGCGGCGGCGAAGGCGGCGGAGGCGTGGAGGGCCGGGCGGCGGGCCCGACCCTGAAGGCGAACAAGGTGGCGAAGGCGGTGGACATGGACTGTGTCCACGCCAGGACGCACGGAGCGCGGGGCCACAGAAGCAGCGAGAGGACGCTCGTCGGGCGGCACGTGAGGGCGCACGCACGCAAAGTTCCAAGCCGAGTAGTCGCGTGTTCTTGAAGCGCGTGTCCGTGTGCGCGCGTTGACGTGTTGGGAGCCTCGTGAATGCGTGCCGGTTTTACAGAACGCGCTTTCGTTTTGACAGGACAAGAGCACCGGCCTGGCGTCTCCCGGCCGGCAGAGGCCCTCCTCCACGCCGAGCCCCCTGCACCGGCCCGTACGACCTCCCCCCCCCCCCCCCTGCACCGCCCTGTCCCCCCCCCCCCCCCCCACGATCAGATTTAATTGGGATCACGGGCACAGCAGCAATCGCGGCCTACTGGCAGAGTAATGCCGGCTTGCTGGCCAGGTTGCACCACACAGGGAATGGGGGGGGGGGGTGTCATTTTAAACACGCGTTGAGGATACGGTAGAATGGAGGGCGGCTTTTGTACAACACGACTCATTGTGTTATAAAGAAGACATTCATCGCTTGCTTTTGTTTGCTCAGCACAGTTGTGTACTCCACGTTTGGGTCACTGCACTTCATGTTGAGTTTTTGCAATGCACGTTCTGTTTGTGCTGCACCTTGAGTCATTGTTACTGCGCGTTGAGTCACCTGTTGACGTGTATTTTCCTGTCGTCAGGCGAGGTGACGATGGCCGTTTGGCACAGACGAGGGAAGGAAAAACACGACGACTAAAAACGCGAAGCAACCGACGGAGCAGGCGCCGAACGGAGCAGGCACCAAACGGCGGCTCCCCGGACAGCCCTGCCCGGCGCCAAGTCACTGCGGGACCCCGCTTTAAACCCCCCTGCTGACTGCGGGCCCACCCACCCACCCCACCAAACCATCGCTCCCGGGGTCGTCTTCATCGCTGCCCGTTTTCCACCAAAAAAGAAATGAACACGAACTCGCGGACGTGGCTGCTGCTGCTGCTGCAACGGGGGGGGGGAGGGGAGGAACGGCACGTTGGGGGAATTTCGCAAATTCAAGAAGATGCCCCGGTGGTGGGGAACTTTTGGCTGGTTTTACAGACTCGCGCGAAACACAAGTCCAAAGATGCACTCGGCGCGACACGACCCCCGCCCAGTCCGAAGCCTGCCGCCGTCGGCGTCGGCGCCACCTCCCGGCGAGCCTCGCGCCGTGGCAGAGGGTAAAGTAAAAAAACTGGGACGTTGCAAGCAAGTGTTACTCCGACGCAATAACGGGGGGCGGGGCGGGGGGGTGGGGACCTCGAGGGGAGTTCACGCGCACCGCTCTGCAGGGAGGCCGCCCGCGTCTTTCTTTTTCTGTTTGTTCTTCTGTCGCGAACATATTTCCCGTCGGGTCGCGCTCGATTTTTTTAAAAAGAAACAAACTTCTTCACCTGCTGCCTGGGGGCGGAGAGCAAACCCGGAGGAGGTTTCGGGGCAGAACTGGAGTCCGTCGCGCTCGCATCGGGGGAGATCGCGACGCTCTTCTCGGTCGTTCTCCGTTCGCTCGGCGACAAACTCCGAGACGCCTTCCTACCCCGCGCGCCCCGTTTTTTTCATCGTTTAACTTATCGCGTTTTTAATTTCCAGTGTAAATTTCGATCTCAACAGGCTTGTACGAATTTTATTTAATTTTGATTTGGGGGCCGATGGCCCTCGACTCTGCGAGTGTCGGCCGCTCCTGAGCTGCTACTAACGGTTTTCCTGCAGTCGACGTCTTTCTAACGTTTGAGCCAGAAAAATTAATTGTACTTTTTTTCTTTTCGCCGGTAGAAATTCGGGTGGCGGTGGGTGGGGGGGGGGGGACTCGAGTCGTGGACACTGGGTAATCGCGCTCACAAACGCACACTCACTCGCTCGCTCTCTCTCTCTCTCTCGCTCCTCTCTTATTTTTTTTTCGATCAAATCAGACTTTAATTCGTTGCAACAAAAAAATCGCAATACATAGTTGCTTCACGGGCATGAACAATAGCAATGAAATTCTAGGCAAAATAAAATCACGTTGTAACATGTTTCTAGCGAAGGGATCATAAAAGTAACGCAACATAATCATAATTAAAAATTATGTTTTAAAAAAAAAGTTAGGAGTCATTCAATAATTTTGAAGCCCTCAGATGCCCTGGCAAGCTGTGCCACACGCGACTTGCGTGGCACAAATGAACAAAAACACCACACCAATTAATCAACACGTCGCTCCTCTCTCTCGCTCCTCTCTCTTGCTCCTCTCTCTTTTGTTTTTACGATCAGTGGAAACAAGAAGATGCTTGGTGTAGTCGGCACTTTGCTTCGTTCATCATTTCGTATTTTTTTTTTACTTTGCTTTATTTAACCCTCTCTCGCTCACGCTCTCGCTCCCTCTCTCGCTCACTCTCTCGCTCACTCTCTCGGTCACTCTCTCGCTCACTCTCTCGCCCACTCTCTCGGTCACTCTCTCGCTCACTCTCTCGCTCACTCTCTCGCTCACTCTCTCGGTCACTCTCTCGCTCACTCTCTCGCTCTCTCTCGTTCTGCACGCAGCCCTTCTCGCAGTCCAACGGCCTCCGACGGGTAGCTCATAATTGCATGCAGAGCTCCCCGTCATCTGCCACTGAGCACACGGCCTCCTCCATCGCCCACTGCTCCTTGAAGGCCGGCACGGCGTGGGTCAGAAACGTGATTGGGATGCCCAACCTCTGGGACACCGCGATGAGGTCATTGACCAGGAAGATGCCGTCGTGGATGGTTCGTCCGGGGATGGTGTAGGACTGGTCCCTGTTTACGACTTGTGCAATCACCCCTTTCAGTCGCAGGGAGAGAGCCTTCGTCAATATTTTGTAGTCTGTGTTCAGGAGGGACACCGGACACCAGTTTTGTAGGTGCCTCAGGTCTCCATTTTTGGGAAGCAGAGTGAGCACCGCCCTCCAACACTGAGGCATCACCCCGGTGACAGAGGCTTCCTCCAGCACCTCTCTGTAGTCCTCCCGTAGGGATGGCCAAAAAGCGGCGTAAAACTCCCCTGTTAGCCCGTCTAACCCTGGGGATTTATTTGGGGCCAGACCTCTTGCAGCTGCGTCAAGGTCATTCCTGGTGAGCTTTTGCTCTAGCAGCTCTTTCCCGTCTTCCCCCAGGGTGGGTAGACCACTCCATGCCTCCGCCTGGGCCGCTCCCGATGTTTCTTCAGGAGAAAACAGGCTGCCGTAGAAGTCTCTGATGATGGTCGACTTCTGCTGGAGTTCGTGCGCCGGGACACCGTCACCATCAAAGAGGCACTCCATGGATTTGCGTCTCCCGTTCTGCCTCCCGAGGGAGTAGAAAAGCGGGGGTCCCGTGTCGAGGTCGGTGATGAGCTTCACCCAGGATCGCACAAACGCTCCCCTCGTCTGCTCCTCCTGTAGGCCTTTGAGACGCTCCCTATTCTCGTATTCTCTGAGAAGAGCAGGGTCACTGTCCTCGGCGAGACGACTCTCCAAATCGAGGACTCGTGCTTCCATGTCGGTGATGTCCGCGTTCTTCAGTCTGGCACAACAGCCTGGTGTGCACTTTTCCCATATCCCACCACTGGGCCAGCGAGTCGAACTGCGTTTTGGTTTTTCGCCAGAAGTCCTCGAATATTTCTATGATGGCGCCATCCTCCAGCAGCGAGTTGTTAAAATGCCAGTGGGACGCACCCTCGCGGGCCCTCTCCAGCCTGACACGGAGCACGATGAGGTTGTGGTCCGTGAAGGGTGCCGCCCTGATGCCAGACGTTATGGCGCACGTCACAAAGCTCTTAGAGATGTAAAATCTGTCGAGCCTGGACTGTGTCACCGAGCCATCGCGCCTCGTCCTCGTGTACGTGAACTGGCGTCGGCCCGGGTGATGTATGCGCCACACATCCACCAAGGCGGCATCCTCCAGTGGTCCCTGCATTTCCTTCTTCGGCCCAACTCCCCCCGGCTGCCTCCCCAAACGATCCAGGGCGCCGATTGTGCAGTTGTGGTCGCCACCCACAATCACGCACTCGTCGTCCGGGATCCCAGCCAGGTGCCTCCTCAGGAGGTGCAGGAACGGGATCTTCTCCTTGTTGGTACACGTTCAGTAGGTGGGTGGTGACATCGCCCATCCTGACCGTTACCGCGAGCAGCTTTCCCTTCACTTCGGTCTGGGTGATGAGCTTGGGATGTAACCCTTTAGCAAACAGGGTCGCGACTCCTCTCTCTCGCTCGCTCGCTCGCTCCTCTCTTTAATTTTTTTTCGATCAAATCAGACTTTAATTCGTGCAACGAAAAAATCGCAATACATAGTTGCTTCACGGGCATGAACAATAGCAATGAAATTCTAGGCTAAATAAAATCACGTTGTAACACGTTTCTAGCGAAGGCATCATAAAAGTAACGCAAGAGAATCACAATTAAAAATGATGTTTAAAAAAAAAAAGTTAGTTAGGAGTCATTTTAAATGGTGCTCAATAATTCTGAAGCCCCCAGATGCCCTGGCAAGCTGTGCCACACGCGACTTGCGTGGCACAAATGAACAAAAACACCACGCCAATTACTCAACACGTTGCTTCTCTCTCGCTCCTCTCTCTTTTGTTTTTACGATCAGTGGAAACAAGAAGATGCTCGGTGTAGTCGGCACTTTGCTTCGTTCATCATTTCGTAATTTTTTTTTTACTTTGCTTTATGTAACCCCTCCTCTCGCTCACGCGCTCACTCACTCTCTTTCGCTCCTCTCTGACGCTCGCTCACCCACTCACTCGCACAGGCAGGTCCCTGTTGCTTTCTAGAATCGCAGTTGGGGCCAAAATAAAAAAAACGCTCGCAAAGATATCTCTGAACGAGAAACGACGGCGGTCGCTGCGGCCGGTCCACGAAAGCTCTTCGCTGCGACGAACGAACAAAAGACTCCCAACCCCCCCCCCCCCCCTCGTGCTTCGATGGGATTCGCCTTCGTTTGTGCTCGTCGGCGCTCCCCAAGCGTCGATGTGTTTGCTGTCGGTCCCCGCGGGTGCCTGCGCACGCGGCGTCAAGTGGCATTATGGCGCGAGTGGAGGTTTCGCGAAGCTGAGCGTCACGAGAAATCGCACTCGTGGCGGGAGACGGTACAGCAGTCGCTTTGTTTTTTTATAAATTATTGTTGTTGTTGATCGAGTCACGCACACTAAGGCAGGAACGTGAACGCTGCGTTCCTCCCAGCGTTGTGTCACGGTGCAGGTTGACCGGTTTACCCAGGCCCCGTGACGATTCACGCACACAGCCCCCCCCCCTCCCCCCCCATCTCCAAGCCATTCCATTCGTTTTATTTTGCCGCAAGTCGTTTGCGTTTGGCCTTCGCGGCGGATTCTGAGCGCCTCCTGTGGCTGCAGGGTTTACACGACGCGAGATTTGAGTCCTCGCTTTGAATCTCGTTTTCATCAGCCACCGACACGCTCCGAACGCGGAGTGCCGGTGACCGTATGGACGAGATGGATTTTAGTAACTTACGTCAATTCAGATTTTCGTTTCCGGTGGTCGCCCTCGTCGCTCCGCGCTGGCGTCCATACCCGAGCGTGTCGGTGACCGCCGTACGAACTGCCCTCTACGCCCCCCATTCCCTTCAACAAATCGTCGTCGTCGTCAACAGCTGCTGGGCTCTGTCCACTGCCGGATAAGAGGGCCCCCTCCCCGCACCGTGCGCTTCCCACGAGGCAGAGAACGCCCAGCGGGAGGCGGTGACGTCGGGCGAACGCCGCGGCCGCGCGTGCGGCCACCCCAACGGCCACCCGTTTGTGGCGGCCACTCCGCGTGGCGCATTCCACCCCGGGGCCTGCGGAAATTGTTGGTTGTCCACGCGTGCACCTATTGGGGCGGGGGCCCGGTGTGTTTGTCGTTCAGCTCCGTGCGCGTTGTCGGTTGTTTTATTGGACATCGGTCCGGTTCACCGCGCACGACGTCCGCGCGAATCGGTGGAGCGGGCCCCCGAGTCTTGCGACCGACGGTGAATTCCGGCGGGCGACCGCAACGGACGTCTTGCCGAGTTCACGTGCCGACGCTTTTGTTCAGCCCGCTGGTGGACGGTGGCCTCCCCAGGCCGCACGTGGGTCTTGACCGTACTTCGCCGTGCTGGTCAGTGCAGGGCGGCGAGGGTGGGCAGGGTAGACGTAGGTAGAGTACATTGCTTTTTTGCTGCACCGCCCACAACGTAGCCTGTAGCACCTGCTATGCATGGTGGCCACCCACCGAAAAACACGATCCAGGCTCAAAATCCCGCTTCGCTTCTGAGACCGGATGAGATTGGGCACGTGTTTAGGGTATGGTTATTATTGCTGTAACTAATGAATGCTGGGAATAGGTGTTGAGTCACTATCGATGGGACACAGCACCTACTGAGGTATATATACACACACAGTACACACAGATATATACAGAGCCAAGAGGTCATGAATTGTCATCTTTGTTGGCCTTGATCAATCCACTGCTGGATGAAGGCCTCCCCAAGATGCCGATGTGTAGCAACGCGCCGATCACCACCTGCACACGAGCTGCTTTCACCGCTCCGTCTCTTTGGGGGACGTCCTCCCCGTCGTCGTCGGCCAACGATTTCAACGTGTGGACGATTTTATGTGAAAATATTCACGAATGCTTCCAGAGTCGTCCCCTCCCCCCCCCCCCCCCCAAAAAAAAAAAAACTACTTTGGGGGTTTGAGTCGCGTGTTCGCGGTGACGCCCGCGTCCTCCGCTTGATGTCCCCGCCGCTGGTACGTCGTTCCGCCAAAAACAAAAATACTAAATTCTCCGAAACCACGTCGCGGCCAACGCACGAGGTCTCGCCGCTATTCCGCGGTTTATTCCATTCGGCCTCGGGCAGCCGGTTTGCGTACGCAGCCCGCGCATCAATTCATAGTTTGGAATCTGTCAAATTGGAACTTTTGTCGTCGTCGTCGTCGCTGTTCGTCGTCGTAACCTTTCTCTTTTCTTGTTGCGTAAAAGAAATTTATTTTATTTTCACCTTTCGTTTCTTTTGTGTGTAAAAAAACAATCTCCCACCAGAACAAGCCATGTTTTATGAAATACAAAAGACCCAAACAGAGTACACGGCCGCGCTGGAAATGGTCAAACTGGAAGCGCACGACTTGAGGGGGGCGGTGGTAGAGGAGGGGGCGGTGGGGGGGGGGCCCCGGGAGAGATGCCCCCCCCCCCCCGGGGGAGAGGTGCCCCCCCCCGAAGATGGCCTGCGAGATGGAATCGGGACGCGAACGGCCCCGATTGGCAGCAAAAACCCCTTTTGCTTCAGCGATGTACAGTTGCATTTGATTTTTTTGGTAAAGAAATATGATGTGTATATGTAGATAAATATATATTAAATAATTTATACGTTATTTATAAAAAAAAGTGAAAATGGGGTAAAAAAAAATAAAGCGATTTGAAGTCAACTCGTGTTGCGGCTGCTCTTTCGTTGCGGCTGCTAACCGCTGTTCCACCATCATCATCATCGTCTTCAACCTTGGTCAGAAGCCGTCCCTATGGTATGGTGAATCGGGCCGACTGCCCTGGGCCCCGTGCTTTGGGGGGGGGGGGGGGTGTGGGGGTACCTCGCGCTTTGACGGCAGTGTCAGATGTCATACTTCCGGTTTAGTTTGAAGGGGTGGGAGGGCCCACGGGATTTGACCCGGACCCCGAACCCCCCTATGGACGGCCCTGGCCATGGTCAATCCGCTGCTGGATTAAGGCCTCTCCAAGCCGCTGCCACCTTTCGCAATCCTGCGGTGCAATGATCCACCCGGTACCGACACGCAAACTCATTCCATTGCTCCATCTCAGAGGTGGATGACCTCTGGGCGTGTTCCATTCATTCTGGAGATGAAATGTGAATCGAGGTGGCTGGGTGACTCGCACCAGAGGCCTGCCAACAACTGAGATCCTGGGTTTGAATCCTGGGTTTGAATCGCGTGAACCAGGGTCGCCAATTAACCGCGTAAAAATAAATTGTGACATTGAGTTCGTTTTACTCGAAAGTTTCCGATTTCGATGTCTTGGGTTTCTTTCAGTTGCGTCGCGGTCCACGTGAGGAAGTGCTGCCACCTCGTGTGGACAATAAGGGACGAACCCGGGATGGATTGGGTATAAAATAGCTGAACAACGTCTCCCACACATCGTCTGCTTCTGCACATACGAAAAAAAAAATTACGGCGCTATCAACAGCCCAATTGGCCCCCACGAAAGTCAACAATTTCAGCAGCATTGGCTCAACACAAGCAAACTAGAGCAGTTCTACGTTTAGTGTCTCGGCGCTGAACTGCCAGATGTTACAGACAAGGGGCCCTCTCTAAGACAAGGGTCAGAGTTCGACACCGTTAGATAATACACAACACACAAAAAAACACATTTGCGTGGTTGTTGGAGAATATTGTTATGCTTGTTTGGAAAATGTAGGGGATAGTTTCGTCTCCCAGATGTGTGGACAATGTCTAGAATTTGGGGGCACGGTTCCTGACTTGGGGAGCCTCCAGCAACGTCTGCCTCGATTCGTAGCTTGGCGGACGGGTGAAGTGGGGCAGCAGATAGAACAGTGTGGGGGGGAGGGGGGAGGGGGGAGGCGTAGGCAGGAGGAGGCCTGCAGGGAAATCTTCGTTGACCTGCGTCTCCCTCTGCAGGGAAGTTCACGGCAACATTGGAGAGCGACCGCCAAGCAGAGGTCGCAAACGGGATTTGATTCCTTACCCGTACCCGGCCGCACCAGGGTCGCAAACGGGTACCCGTACCCGGCCCGGGTACGGGTATCGAGTACCTGATTGCGACCTCTGTTGCAGGCGCGGGTGGGTTGATTCTAGGAACTTGAATTGTGAGAAAGAGACAAGACGTTGGGAAATGAGTGACAAACGGTTACTCACCAGTGACTCACGGCCTACCCGTACCCGGCTGTACCAGGGTCGCAAACGGGTACCCGTACCCATACCCGGCCGTGTACGGGTAGCCGGGTATCGGGTAGGGTACGGGTATCGGGTATACCCGGCTGGGTATGGGTAGCCAGGTATCGGGTAGGGTACGGGTATCGGGTACCCGGTTGTAACCTCTGCCGCCGAGCGCCGGTGAGGACGACTCGGTCCACACGGCGAGCGTGGCGTGCCAGGTGCGTCGGGGCAAAGCGCGTTTGCGCCACCGAGTGTGCGTGAGCGGAGGAGTCCGCGTGGAAGCGATGGTGGCGGTGGATCGTTACTCGCGCAACGGATTTGATTGGTACATTTTATATACTCTTAGTTCTTTCGGTAACGTCACGTAGGTAAAAAATGAAATAAAAATTTATAAAAATAAAACAATAATTTATTAATTTTTTACCTACGTGACTTTACCGAAAGAACTAAGAGTATGAATCCTTGCTGTCACGAAAGCTTCAAATCTAGACATTTTATATACACGTGTTCTTTTATTTTTAAAACAAAATATTTCACTTCAAAAATTCCTTGCGATGGAAACGTCTCGATTGTGGTGGTGGCGGCGGCGCGGCGTTCCGGGTACCGGACACGCGTCTATTTCTACCTCTCTCCCGGCAACTCATTTCAGGCCGAGCGGGCCTAGGGGGTTCCCAGGCGCAGGGTGGCTGCTTGCGCGTGCGTGGGGTCGGTGTCCGTGGGGGGGTCCCAGTGCCGGGGGGGGTCCCCCCCTCCCCGCCGCAAGGAGTAGACGGAGGGGCCCACGTGCACAATCTCTCCGCTGCCCAGACACTCATCGCCATGGTAGAACACGGCAAACTGGGGGACACGTGATAGGGGGACACGGGGACACGGGGACAGAGGGGGACAGGGAGACAAGGGGGACGGAAGGACGGGGGTATGGGAAAGGGGCCCACGGGGACACGAGGATAGGGAGGCATGGAGACGGGGAGAGAGAAGGGGATGGGGACAGTGAGACGGAGAAACACGCGGGAGACACGGGGAGGGCAGAGAAGAGGAGGAGCGAGGCAGCCAACGTGAAGAGCACCTGTGACGTGAAGGGTTTACATGGGCATGCCAAGGTGTGTCTCCACGTGTCACCGCTTGTCTCTACGTGTATAACTGTGTGTCCCCACGTGTCTCCGGGCGTCTACACGTGTCCCCTTGTGTCCTCCCGTATCCCTGCATATCCCCGCGTGTCTGTGCGTGTTCCCGCGTGTCTGTGCGTGTGTCCGTGCATGTTCCCGCGTGTCTGTGCGTGTCCCTACGTGTCCGTGCGTGTCCGTGCGTGTCCCCGGCGTGTCCGTGCGTGTGTCCGTGCGTGCGTGTGTCCGTGCGTGCCCCACCTGTCCGAGGGGCGGGGCGCGTACTGGCTGGGCGAACGCGACCCACGCGGAGCCGTCCGGCTCGAGCCTCAGGGTGCAGCGCTCTGCGGAGGTGGAGCCACAACGCGCAGGTCGGAGGCGGCCAGGAGCTGCCGTGGCGGTGGTGGTGATGGTGGTGGTGATGGTGGTGGTGGTAGTGATGGTGGTGGTGATGGTGGTGGTGATGGTAGTGATGGTAGTGATGGTAGTGGTTGTGATGGGGATAATGGGGGTGATGGTGATCGTGGTGGTGATGGGGGTGGTGGTAGTGATGAATGTGATGGTGGTGATGGGAGTGATGGATGTGATGCTGGTGATGGTAGTGATGGATGTGGCCGTGGTGATGCTGGTGATGGTGGTGATGGTAGTGATGGATGTGACGGTGGTGACGGTGGTGATGGTGGTGGTGGTGATGGTGATGTTGATGGTGGTGATGGTGACGGTGGTGACGGTGGTGGTGATGGTGATGGTGGTGGTGATGGTGATGATGGTGATGGTGGTGATCCCTCACTGAGTGGCATCTGGTGGTGGAACCGAGCGAGCACCTCCATCCTCCCGCTCCTCGCGAGCTCCGTGGGGGGCGCCCCCCACATCCAGTGGACACGTCCTGCACCACCATCAACATCACCACCATCACCATCAACATCACCACCATCACCACCATCATCAACATCACCACCACCACCATCAACATCACCACCATCACCACCACCATCAACATCACCACCATCAACATCACCACCATCACCACCACCATCACCACCATCATCAACATCACCATCATCACCACCATCACCATCATCACCACCATCACCACCATCACCACCACCATCATCACCACCATCACCACCATCATCAACATCACCATCATGATCAACATCACCACCACCATCACCACCATCATCATCACCACCATCAACATCACCACCATCATCATCATCACCACCACCATCACCACCATCACCACCACCATCACCACCATCATCAACATCACCACCATCATCAACATCACCACCATCAACATCACCACCATCACCACCATCATCACCACCACCATCAACATCACCATCATCAACATCACCACCACCATCAACATCACCACCATCAACACCACCACCATCATGACCCCCATCAACATCACCACCATCAACATCACCACCATCGCCACCATCATTACCCCCATCACCAACATCACCACCATCTCCATCACCAACATCACCACCATCACCACCATCACCACCATCGCCACCATCGCCACCATCAACATCATCACCGTCATCATTGTCACCCGACAACGGCTCATGTGACCCCCCCCCCCCCCCGCCTCTTCCCCGCAACGCCACGACTGCCGGCACCACCATTCCCTTGACGGACCACGGACCGCACCAACTCCCTGTTGCCGTCACTCCGCCGAGTCTCCCGCCCTCGTCTCTGGACATCCGCGTCGGCGACGCCCGCAGCCCTCACCCCTCCAGCCTCTCGGCTCACCCACGCCGAGCGCCGCGGCGCCGTTCTCTACCCGAGTCGTCGTCCGCCGTGTCCACCGGCTAGGGCCCCGCTCGTTCACCGTGTCCACCGGCTAGAGCCCCGCTCGTTCACCGTGTCCACCGGCTAGGGCCCCGCTCGTTCACCGTGTCCACCGGCTAGGGCTACGCTCGTCCGCCGCCCTCCGTGCCCTTCACCGGCTCCCCTTTTCACGGTGAACACCTGCGACGATTATCTGAAACGGTTCTGAGCCACCCCTAGGTCGACTCGGCCTCAAATAAGTACCTGGCGAAGTGTGTAAAACATCGCCACTGGAGAGACAAAGGCGGCCACCCGCCCCCCCTCGTGCGCCGCGCCGGCCTTCGAAGGTGTTCGCTAGCGGCACTTTCCCCACCAGTCTGTTGGGGCTACACGGGGGATCTTTGTCTTTGTACCTGTGCTCAGGGTGCTGCGCTGCAGTGCTGGGTGCTCGTTGGACGGAGCCTGGGGAAGGGACAGAGAACCGCAGTGACAGCCATGAGGGTGCTGCGAGTGTCGCCGTGACGGTGACAAGGTGAGGGTGACGAGGTGAGGGTGCTGCGAGGGGGACGGTGATGGTGACAAGGTGAGGGTGGCGCAGTGATAGTGCGGTGAGTGTGACGCGGTGTCTGTGACGAGGTGTGACGAGGTGAGTGTGACGAGGTGAGTGTGACAAGGTGAGTGTGACGAGGTGAGTGTGACGAGGTGAGTGTGACGAGGTGTGACGAGGTGAGTGTGACGAGGTGAGTGTGACGAGGTGTGACAAGATGAGTGTGACGAGGTGAGTGTGACGAGGTGAGTGTGACGAGGTGTGTGACGAGGTGAGTGTGACAAGGTGAGTGTGACGAGGTGTGACGAGGTGAGTGTGACGAGGTGAGTGTGACGAGGTGTGACAAGATGAGTGTGACGAGGTGAGTGTGACGAGGTGAGTGTGACGAGGTGAGTGTGACGAGGTGAGTGTGACAAGGTGAGTGTGACGAGGTGTGACGAGGTGAGTGTGACGAGGTGTGACGAGGTGAGTGTGACGAGGTGAGTGTGACGAGGTGAGTGTGACGAGGTGTGACGAGGTGAGTGTGACGAGGTGAGTGTGACGAGGTGTGACAAGATGAGTGTGACGAGGTGAATGTGACGAGGTGAGTGTGACGAGGTGAGTGTGGCAAGGTGAGTGTGATGAGGTGTGACGAGGTGAGTGTGACGAGGTGTGACGAGGTGAGTGTGACGAGGTGAGTGACGAGGTGAGGTCACTCACCACGAGCACGTCGCCCGTATCGACGTCCTTCTCCACCACGAACCACGCCGAGCGCAGCCCCCCGATCCGCGCGCGCTGCCCGACCGTCAGCAGGAACGCGCCTGCAGGGCCCCCCACACACACACACAGTCACACACACACAACAACAACCGCCATTCGCCACTAAGTGGCGGTGACGTCACCACGACGCTTGTGCCAGGCCATGTGCACCTTGAGGCTACCACGTGAAGTGTCGTACGCCCGCTGGCAGGAGGTCACGGGGCAGACCCAGCAGGTGCCACGGGTCGACTGACCGAGATGACCGAGATGACTGGCTGATGCACCACCTGTGCCCCCTACTTGTGCCAACTTGCTGTGCTTTAGCCACCCGGTGCTCCGCTCGTTGTTGTGAGCGTCGCTCCTCCGCCCTCCGTTGTTACTGGAGGGCGACTGCCTCCAACTGCCCAGTAGCGTCCTTCACGAGCCTCCTCCACAGAGGCCGATCTTGACACCGCTGGTACCAGTCATCGGCAAGTCCACTCAGCTCCACGTCATCCTGTACCACATCACTCCATCTCTTTTCTAGCCCGTGCCGCGCCCGTTTAGCCCCCTCGATCCGGCCGAACAAAAGCTGTTTAGAGGCATGCGGTGGCTGGGCATGCGGGCTACATGACCCAGCCAACGCAGCCTTGCCTGCCGGAGGAGCTCACCGATGGGACTTTGTCCAGATCTTTCAAGGATTTATGAGCTCCTCACACAATCCAGCCTGGTTAAACCCAGGATGGATCGTAGGCAGGCCAGCCTAAATGTTTCCAACCGGCGAAGATGCTCCATTAGGGGGGTCCACGTTTCGCAAGCGTAAAGAAGGGAGGGAATGACCGTGGCCGAGAAGACTTGAAGCTTCGTGGGGAGCGACAGACCAGGTACCTTCCACACAGCAGCGTTACGCAACCGATGAAAAGATATTGCCGCTCGACTGATTCGGAGTGAGATCTCTGCTGTTAAACTGGAGCCAGTCATAAGCACACTGCCCAGGTATGGGAAACTCTCCACTCTCTCCACTACTGCCCCATCACACACAGCCCCCCACACACACAAATTAGGGTTAGGGGTTAGGGTTTATTGTCTGTTGTGTGTTGTGTCTGTGTTGTGTCTGTGTTGTGTCTGTGTTGTGTCTGTGTTGTGTCTGTGTTGTGTGTGTTGTGTGTGTTGTGTCTGCGTTGTGTCTGCGTTGTGTCTGCGTTGTGTCTGCGTTGTGTCTGCGTTGTGTCTGCGTTGTGTCTGTGTTGTGTCTGTGTTGTGTCTGTGTTATGTGTGTTGTATCTGTGTTGTGTCTGTGTACGTGCTGTGTTGTGTGTGTTGTATCTGTGTTGTGTCTGTGTACGTGCTGTGTTGTGTCTGTGTTGTGTCTGCGTTGTGTCTGTGTTGTGTCCTCGCTGCTGTTGCCAGCGTGGCTCCGTGCACCTTTGTGTTGCCCCAAGACGCGACCGTCCTCGAGCGACACAAAGTTCCCGGGACGGGGCTCCAGGTACTGGCACCAACGGGAACACACAGTGACATCAACACCCACGCACCCCCTCCCCCTCCTCCTACTCCTCCTCCTCTCATGAGCATCAACATCAACATCATCATCCTCCTATCATCAACATCCTTCATCATCAGCATCCTCCTCAACTTATAACGCCGCACGGTATCCACTCATCGCTCTCGTAGAGACGACTCAGAGAGAGAGAGAGGACGACTCAGAGAGAGAGAGAGGAAGACTCAGAGATAGATAGAGAGGACGACTCAGAGAGAGAGAGGATGACTCAGAGAGAGAGAGGATGACTCAGAGAGAGAGAGGACGACTCAGATAGATAGAGAGGACGACTCCGAGGCGGCAGGAGGAGGAACCACAGAGAGCACGGCGCGAAAGAAGTTGGGCGCACACACGCACGCACGCACCCACCCACCCA
Source organism: Lethenteron reissneri (assembly GCF_015708825.2). Classification (NCBI taxonomy): domain Eukaryota; kingdom Metazoa; phylum Chordata; class Hyperoartia; order Petromyzontiformes; family Petromyzontidae; genus Lethenteron; species Lethenteron reissneri. The sequence continues at coordinate 8,280,505 of NC_083829.1, forward strand.
CCCACGCACGTACCCACCCACGCACGCACCCACCCACGCACCCACCCACGCACGCACGCACGCACGCACCTACCCACCCACCCACGCACGCACCCACGCACGCACCCACCCACCCACGCACGCACCCACCCACCCACGCACGCACCCACCCACCCACCCACGCACCCACCCACCCACCCACCCACGCACCCACCCACCCACCCACGCACGCACCCACCCACCCACCCACGCACGCACGCACGCACCCACCCACGCACGCACCCACCCACCCACGCACGCACGCACGCACCCACCCACCCACGCATCCACCCACGCACCCACCCACGCACGCACCCACGCACCCACCCACGCATGCACCCACCCACCCACGCACGCACGCAGGGCGTTCGCCGGCGACCGGTCGCGGCCGCGCTCTGCTCACCTCCAGCAGGAAGTTCTCGAACTTCCTCTTCCCGATGAAGCACATCCCGACGCTCTGCGGACGGAGACAGCGAGAGGCGGCGCCGCGTTAGCGGCGCGGCACGGGCACGAGCCACGTTTCCACGCGCACAATCTCATATTTCTCCTGCACGGTGATCGGGCCGCAGCCCGTCGCCCCCCCACGCGGATCACCCCCCGTCAAAGCGACGCGGCCGGCAGCACGCCGCTCGGTTGGCTTAACCCTCGAAGCCGACGTGCCGAGTTCGATCCCCGGCCGCACCTCTCTGCGCTGCAGGACGTGGTTGAGGCCGGCCTGGGCGGCCACTCGCCTGACGAGGGCCTTGGGCAGGCCGCCCACGGGGAAGAGCGCGTGGCGCAGGGCGCTCGCCGGCACCTGGCTGAGGAAGAAGGTCTGGTCCTTCGCGGGGTCCGCGGAGACGAGCAACCGCACACCTACGTGGGCAGAGACGCACGGGGAGGGGAGAGACACGGGGAGGGGAGAGACACGGGGGGAGAGACACGGGGGGAGAGACACGGGGGGAGAGACACGGGGAGGGGAGAGAGACACGGGGAGGGGAGAGACACGGGGAGGTGAGAGACACGGGGAGGAGAGAGACACGGGGAGGGGAGAGAGACACGGGGAGGGGAGAGAGACACGGGGAGGGGAGAGACACGGGGAGGGGAGAGAGACACGGGGAGGGGAGAGACACACGGGGAGGGGAGAGAGACACGGGAGGGGAGAGACGCGGGGAGGGGAAGAGACACGGGGGTGAGAGACACGGGGAGGGGAGAGAGACACGGGGAGGGGGAGAGGACACGGCGGAGGTGAGAGACCACGGGGGGAGAGGGACACGGGGCAGAGACACGGGGAGGTGAGAGGACACGGGGGGGGGCGAGACACGGGGGGGGGAGAGAGACACGGGGAGGGAGAGAGACACGGGGAGGGGAGGAGAGACACGGGGGAGGGGAGAGACACGGGAGGGGGCGACATGGGGCGGGGAAGAGACACGGGAGGGGAGAGACTATGGGGCATGTGAGAGGAAATCGGGGGGAGCCACGGGGGGGTGAGAGACACGGGGGAGGTGAGAGGACACGGGGAGGGGCGAGGACACGGGGAGGTGAGAGACCCCGGGGGGAGTAGACACGGGGAGGAGAGAGGACACGGGGTGAGGGGCCGAGACACGGGGAGGGGAGAGGACACGGGGAGGGGAGAGACCCGGGGAGGGGAGAGACACGGGGAGGGGAGAGACACGGGGAGGGGAGAGACACGGGGAGGGGGAGACACGGGGAGGGGAGAGACACGGGGAGGGGAGAGACGCGGGGAGGGAGAGACACGGGGAGGGGAGAGCACGGGAGGGGAGAGACACGGGGAGGGGAGAGACCGGGGAGGGGAGAGACAAACGGGGAGGGAGAGACACACGACGGGGAGGAGAGACACGGAGGGGAGACACGGGAAGGGAAGACACGGGAGGGAGAGACACGGGGAGGTGAGAGACACGGGGAGAGAGACACGGGGAGAGACACGGGAGGGGAGACACGGTAGAGCACGGGGAGGAGACACGGGGAGAGAGACACGGGGAGGGGAGAGACACGGGGAGAGAGACACGGGGAGGGGAGAGACACGGGGAGAGAGACACGGGAGGGGAGAGACACGGGGAGGGGAGAGACACGGGGAGGGGGAGACAGGGGAGGGAGAGACACGGGGAGGGGAGAGACACGGGGAGGGGTAAGACAACGGGAGGGATACACGGGGGGGTGAGAGACACGGGAGGGAGAGACACGGGGGGGTGAGAGACACGGGGAGGGGAGAGACACGGGGGGGTGAGAGACACGGGGAGGTGAGAGACACGGGGAGGAGAGAGACATGGGGGGGTGAGAGACACGGGGAGGGGAGAGACACGGGGGGGTGAGAGACACGGGGAGGGGAGAGACACGGGGAGGTAAGAGACATGGGGAGGAGAGAGACACGGGGAGGGGAGAGACACGGGGAGGGGAGAGACACGGGGGGGTGAGAGACACGGGGAGGGGAGAGACACGGGGAGGTAAGAGACACGGGGAGGAGAGAGACACGGGGAGGGGAGAGACACGGGGAGGGGAGAGACACGGGGGGGTGAGAGACACGGGGAGGTAAGAGACACGGGGAGGAGAGAGACACGGGGAGGAGAGAGACACGGGGAGGGGAGAGACACGGGGAGGGGAGAGACACGGGGAGGGGAGAGACACGGGGAGGGGAGAGACACGGGGAGGGGAGAGACACGGGGAGGGAGAGACACGGGGGGAGAGACACTGGGGGGAGAGAGACACGGGGAGGAGAGAGACACGGGGAGGGGAGAGACACGGGGAGGTAAGAGACACGGGGAGGAGAGAGACACGGGGAGGGGAGAGACACGGGGGGGTGAGAGACACGGGGAGGGGAGAGAGACACGGGGAGGGGAGAGACACGGGGAGGTGAGAGACACAGGGAGGAGACACGGGGAGGGGAGAGACACGGGGAGGTGAGAGACACGGGGAGGTGAGAGACACAGGGAGGAGACACGGGGAGGGGAGAGACACGGGGAGGTGAGAGACACGGGTTGGGGAAAGTCTGAACTGTCTAGCTGTTGCCGTCCACGTGCCCGCCCGTCTGTGTGTGTGCGGGGTGACGGCGCTTGTGCCAGGCCACGGTCTCAAGCGCCGTGGTGACGTCACCGACACTTAGTGGTGACGTCACCGCCACTTAGTGGTGACGTCACCGCCACTTAGTGGCGAATGGCGGCGGCTGCTACTGTTGTTGTTGTGGGCTGAGACAGCGGTAGCGCAGCGCACGAATCCGGTGACCCGTGTCGGTGGCGGAGGTTGGAGAGCGAGCGCTCACCGTGTGGCGGGTCCCCGCCGGCGCCGTACGTCTGGCCCAGCACCGCCTCCTCCTGCAGCGAGGTGCGTGCGTAGTGGCCCGTCGCCACCGCGTCCGCGCCTGCAGCGCCCGTCCACGACGGCGACCAAACACAAGATCCCCCGTGGAGGCTCAACCGAGCGCTGGGGGCAAGTGCCGTCAGCGAGCAGCGCCGACGAGTGGCGGCACGGCGCGCGGGGGGGTGGGCGGCCCAGCACCACGCCCGGCCGCCTTTGTCTCCCCAGTGGCGATGTTTACACACCGGGTACTCATTTGAGGCTGAGTCGACCTAGGGGAGGGCCCAGGACCGGTTCGGATAATCGACACCGGGTGTTGGCCGTGAGCGGGAATCGAACTCGGGTCGCTACACCCCCCGCTCCCCACTACAACCACCACCACAACCACCACAACCATCACAACCACCACCACAAACACCACAACCACCACCACCACCACAACCACAACCACCACAACTACCACCACAAACACCATGGCAGATACAGCAACTGCTTCTACGGCAGCCACCCCAGCAACAACGCGGCGTTGCCTGTCACCTTCATCGCACGCTTAGAGACCCCTCCCATCGACTCTCTTCCCAAGCTCTTGACGTTGACAGTTGTCCGAATAACCTAGCTCAATGCAAGAACATGTGTTAAGCTCTTATCTAATACAACTTCAATAATGTGGTGAGGGTGGTCGTGGCGGTGGCAGTGGAGGTAGCGGTGTTGGTGGAGGAGGTGGTGGTGGTCGTGGTGGTTGGTGGTGGTGGTTGGTGTTGGTGGTTGGTGGTGGTGGCGGTGGAGGTAGTGGTGGTGGTCGTGGTGGTTGGTGGTGGTAGCGGTGGAGGTAGTGGTGGTGGCAGTGGAGATAGTGGTCGTGGTGGAGGAGATGGTGGAGATGGTGGAGGTGGTGGAGGTGGTGGTGGTGGTAGTGGTGGTGGTGTTAGTGGTGGTGGTAGTGGTGGTAGTGGTGGTAGTGGTAGTGGTGGTAGTGGTGGTGGTAGTGGTGGTGGTGGTGGTAGTGGTGGAGGTGGTAGTGGTGGTGGTGGAGGTCGTGGTGGTGGCAGTGGAGAAAGTGGTCGTGGTGGAGGAGATGGTGGTGGTGGTGGCGGAGGTGGTGGTGGCGGAGGTGATGGCGGAGGTGGTGGTTAAGGTGGTGGTTAAGGTGGTGGTGGTGGATGATCTCACCGAGTCGCTCCATTGCGAACTGCAGCAGGTGGTGGAACTTGATGTGCCGGTTGCACAGGATGTCCGGGTTGGGGGTCCTTCCTCCCTCGTAGCCTCTCAGCATCGCACTGCCACCGCACGCACCGCACACACCGCACACACCACACACACCGCACACACCGCACACACCGCACACACCGCACACACCGCACACACCGCACACACCGCACACACCGCACAAACCACACACACCACACACACCGCACGCACCGCGCACACCGCACGAGCCATCATCACCGTCACCGTCATTCATCGATAGAACTGCCATCATCATCATCATCATGGCGATCACCATCGCAGTCATCATCACTGCCATCGCTACGACCATCGCAGTCATTCGCCATCATCACCACCGCCGTCTTCATGCGCATCATCATTCTCAACCGTCGTCATCGCCCTCGTTCTTAACATCATCGACTGGCATCACGGTTGTGGCAATTGCTGCCGTTGCCGGTTATAGCTGCGGTGGTGGTCGCGGCGTTGGCGATCGTTGTGGTGTTTGTCTCTGGGGTGAGGGGTGATAGTGAAGGCGGTCGTGGCGGTGACCTTGCCTGGTAGCTGTGGCTGTAACCACGGTGCCTGCGAGCAGACGGTCGTTGCGTGTTGGTGCGGTTTTTGCAGTGGCAGCGGCGGTGGTGGCGGTTGCGGTGGCCGTGACGGTGGCGGCGGTGGCGGTGATGGTGGCCGTGGCGGTGGCGGTGGTGGCGGTGGCGGTGATGGTGGCCGTGACGGTGGCGGCGGTGGCGGTGGTGACGGTGGCGGTGACAGTGGCGGTGGCGACGGTGGTGGTGACGGTGGCTGTGACGGTGGCGGTGGTGACGGTGGTGGTGACGGTGACGGTGGCGGTGACGGTGGCGACGGCGGTAACGGTGGCGGTGGTGTCGGGCCCCACCTGAACACGTCGTGCCAGTACTCCTTGACGAAGCTGACCTCCCGGAAGGGCACGTCGAGCTGGTCGCACACGCGGCGTGCGTCGTCACGGTCACGGTCCCCGGAGCAGGACCCAGCCGCCTCCTCGTCCGCCCGCTCCCAGTTCCTCATGAACACCCCGGTCACGCGGTGACCTGGGACACAGAACACGGGGAACGGGTGTTGGTTGGTTGTTGTTTTTTAACGGTTTTACTTCACTTCAAGTTCAAGTTCATGTATTAGGTATAGCCCTGTGAGCTATTCGGCTCTTGAATCGGGTGCAACCGCAACAAACAAAAAACATGAACAAGAAAACATCTTATAGTGACTAAGTGCAAACAGAAAATCCAAGAAAAGACAGCAAAATATTGCAGAAAAGGCACCGTACACCAACACTGTGTGCAAACATCCCAGTGGGATGCAAGTCAAACAACAACAACAACCACAAGACAACTTAGATTAAGGCCATCAGTCTAACTCTGTACTACAACAAACAAACATGGCCAAACCAAAAAACTTGAAAGCAGTGTCGTGGTCAAATCTTGTAATCAAAAGTTAGTCTTCTTCCTGTTGCCCAATCAATTCCAAATGTCGCACACGTACTCGGATCCGGTGACAATGCGTGCCTGTATTAAAATCGGCATCAATTAATCAACTAATTGCCTCCTTTCAAGCAATTACAATTTTTGTATGGACGGCTTATTAATTATATATTTTGTGGAGGTGAAAAACGCAGCGGTCCCTAAACTATGGAATCCGCTCGCCCAAGAAGCAGGCGCCACGTGTCTCTCGTCATCAAGATGTCAACAACTTCCCCTTGTACAATCGAGTTATTTACTTTCTAGTGCACTTTAAAATGAAGCCGTTGTTTTTTTAAAAATGAGTTTATTTCTCTTCTTGGTTCTTTCGGTAAAGTCACGTAGAAGGGAAGTAATAAAAGAATAAAAATAAAACATAATAAATAACATAATACATTTTTTATTTATGTTTTATTTTTATTATTTTATTACTTCCCTTCTACGTGACTTTACCTAAAGAACCAAGAAGATGAATCCCTGCAGTCACGAAAGCTTTAAATCGAAATTTGAGTTTATTTCATTAAACTCTCATCGGGGCTCACCCCCTCTCTCGCCGGACACTCTGCCTCCTCCCCCGTGGGCCACGTTCAAGAAGGGCCATTGCTCGAAACGTCGCCCCTTTCCCTCGTAGGCACACCACGCAGTGCTCTAGTTCTTCACGAGTGTGCACAGACGTTGTGTGTGGGTGTCAACGGGACCTGTACCTGTGCATCATCGCCACGCGTTAGTGACGGCACAACTCTTGATATTGACACCAAAGACAAAGATGCCCCCCCACCGTGTAGCCTGTAACATGCTGTTGGGGCAAGTGCTGTTAGCGAGCACCTATGAAGGCCGGCACGGAACACGAGCGGGTGGGTGTCCAGCACCACGCCCGGCCGCTTTTGTCTCCCCAGTGGTGTACGGCTCAGAGAGAGGGCGACTCGGTGACCATACTTCACCACGCCGGTCTCACCGCGTCTCTTCATGAGCAGGGCTGCCACGGCGCTGTCCACCCCTCCAGACACCGCCACGGCCACGTGTCGGGTCGACCCCATGGCAGCGGCGAGCCGCGATTACTCCAAGTCACTCGGGGTAACTACACAGGAGTGGGGTAACTACACAGGAGGGTTAGAGGGGTAACTACACAGCAGGTGGGGTAACTACACCAGGAGTGGAGTAACTACACCAGGGGTGGTGGGGTAACTACACAGCAGAGAGGGGTAACTACACAGGAGGGTTAGAGGGGTAGCTACACAGCAGGTGGGGTAACTACACCAGGAGTGGGGTAACTACACAGCAGAGAGGGGTAACTACACAGGAGGGTTAGAGGGGTAGCTACACAGCAGGTGGGGTAACTACACCAGGAGTGGGGTAACTACACAGCAGAGAGGGGTAACTACACAGGAGGGTTAGAGGGGTAGCTACACAGCAGGTGGGGTAACTACACCAGGAGTGGAGTAACTACACCAGGGGTGGTGGGGTAACTACACCAGGGGTGGTGGGGTAACTTAACCAGGAGGGGTAACTACACAGTTAGAGGGGTAACTACACAGCAGAGAGAGGTAACCACACAGCAGAGAGGTAACTACACAGGAAGGGTAACTACACAGCAGAGAGAGGTAACTACACAGGAGGGGTAACTACATATAGGTAGAGGGGTAACTACACAGAGTTAGAGGGGTAACCACACAGCACGAGAGAGAGTTTGGGGTAACCACACAGCAGAGAGGGGTAACTACACAGCAGAGAGGGGTAACTACACAGCAGAGAGAGAGAGTTTTGGGGTAACCTTGGAACGCGCGCTTTGGATTTCCCAGCGCGCATCGGCGCCGTCCCCTCCTCCCATTGGTCCGCGTCACGAGCAGTGGCCACGTGGGCGCAGCCCCTGCAAGTGCCGCCTCCAAACCACGTGGCCGCGCTCGCCCCGCCCCCACCCTCGCCCCGCCCCCACCCTCGCCCCGCCCCCACCCTCGCCCCGCCCCCGCCCCGCCCCCACCCTCGCCTCGCCCCGCCCCCACCCTCGCCCCGCCCCCACCCTCGCCCCGCCCCCGCGCTCGCCCCGCCCCCACCCTCGCCCCGCCCCCACCCTCGCCCCGCCCTCGCCCCGCCCCCACCCTCGCCCCGCGCTCGCCCCGCCCCCACCCTCGCCCCGCCCCCACCCTCGCCCCGCGCTCGCCCCGCCCCCACCCTCGCCCCGCCCTCGCCCCGCCCCCACCCTCGCCGCGCCCCCACCCTCGCCCCGCCCCCGCCCCGCCCCCACCCTCGCCCCCGCCCTCGCCCCGCCTCCACCCTCGCCCCGCCCCCACCCTCGCCCCGCCCCCGCGCTCGCCCCGCCCCCACCCTCGCCCCGCCCCCACCCTCGCCCCGCCCCCGCGCTCGCCCCGCCCCCGCGCTCGCCCCGCCCCCACCCTCGCCCTCGCCCCGCCCCCACCCTCGCCCCGCCCCCACCCTCGCCCCGCCCCCGCGCTCGCCCCGCCCCCACCCCCGCCCCGCCCCCACCCTCACCCCGCCCCCACCCTCGCCCCGCCCTCGCCCCGCCCCCACCCCGCCCCCACCCTCGCCCCGCCCTCGCCCCGCCCCCACCCTCGCCCCGCCCCCACCCTTGCCCCGCCCCCGCTCCGCCGGTGTTGAGAAATGTGACGTCACATCAAAATGCGCAACTTTAAATAAATATAGAATTGTTATAACAACACTAATTGTTATAACAACACTCCTACAACATCAGAGTGCAGCGCCACATTAAATACGCACTACAATTTCAAAATGGAAATATGGTTTTGGGGGGGGGGCAGAGCTTTGTGACGTTGTAGCTACAACACGTGTAGTAGCAGCAGCTACAACACGTGTAGTAGCAGCTGCTACAACACGTGTAGTAGCAGCTGCTACAACACGTGTAGTAGCAGCAGCTACAACACGTGTTGTAGCAGCTACTACACGTGATGTAGCTACTTGTGTAGCTACATGTGCTCCTACGATAATCCGTCACTGGTAGTAGCAACAGAAGATTGACGAGGAGGCGTCCGATCGCCGGTGGCTGGCATGATGAGACTGAGCGAGCGTCGGATTAGCGCTCACGCCCACGGCTGGCGGGCACTCGAGAGAGTGAGAGAGACATGGCACTTGGCCTACTCTTCCGTCGCCGAGTCAGACGCTTTTTTAAAGCGGCCGAGGGTTACTCTTTGGTTCTTTCGGTAAAGTCACGTATAAAGATAAAATAATAAATTAAATAATAGCATACTACGACGTTTCGATTGCAACACAAGCAATCGTCATCAGGTATAAAAGAAATAGCGACAAAAATCTAACCAGAAAACTTTTGTTTGCTATTTCTTTTATACCTGATGACGATTGCTTGTGTTGCAATCGAAACGTCGTAGTATGCTATTATTTAATTTATTATTTTATCTTTATACGTGACTTTACCGAAAGAACCAAAGAGTAATTCCTGCAGTCACGAAAACTCCAAATTAAAATTCGGCCGTGGGTTGACCGCCGTGCCCACTCACAATGCTGCTGGTCGGGACGGAGGCGGCAGGAGGCTGGGGAAAGTGATCAAGTGCCGTGCCGGGAGATCGAATGAAAACGTTGCAATTGTAACTAGAAGTGACCCAAATTTCGATTTAAAGCTTTCGTGACTGCAGGGATTCATGTTCTTGGTTCTTTCGGTAAAGTCACGTAGAAGGGAGATAATAAAATAATAAAAATAAAACATAATAAAATAATCAATTTCTCACGACGTTTTGGCCACAACGCAAGCAGCCGTCCTCAGGTGAAGAACAGGTCTGACGCTGTCTTTCCGACAGACCTGTTCTTCACCTGAGGACGGCTGCTTGCGTTGTGGCCGAAACGTCGTGAGAATTGTAATATTAATTGTATTATTTTATTATGTTTTGTTTTTATTATTTTATTATCTCCCTTCTACGTGACTTTACCGAAAGAACCAAGGAGATAGAAGTGACCCAGTTTGTCATCGGCTCCAAACGTCGGTGCATTCCCACCGGGAGTTTCCATCGCTCCCAAAGATCACACCTCTGTACGCACGGGATTCAAAATAAATATTTTTTATTTATTTACACCGCATTATACCAGAGAATCATTTCCCAAAATACCCAATTCCCCCCGCCCTCCAAATCATATTATTCACCAATATATACCCACACTTTGCCCCAACCGCATACATTTCTCATTCGGTCAAACACAGAGGCATAGATTGTAACAAATAGAAATTTGCCCGAAAAAACACAAACAAAAACCACGTGGCCTGTAGTTGACACGAGGTGATCCTTTTCTAGATACCCCACCGAGGTAACAGCGAGAAATTATAGAGAAAACAAAAACAATAGGGTAACAATAGGGTTATTTCAAATCCCCGATGCATGCCCCACCCATCTCAACACTCTACAACCCTCAACACTCTACAACCCTCAACACTCTCCTCTCAAATTTCGATTTAAAGCTTTCGTGACTGCAGGGATTCATCTTCTTGGTTCTTTCGGTAAAGTCACGTAGAATGGAAACAATAAAAGTAATAAAATAAAACATAATGATTTTATTATGCTTTATTTTATTATTTTTATTGTTTCCATTCTACGTGACTTTACCGAAAGAACCAAGAAGATGACTCTCCTCTCAGACACTTCAGTCAGCCATTGAGGTACATTAAGAAATCAGCGGGGTATCTCTAAATGGATCACTCACATGTTAAGAATTCCAGAACACCGAGCACGTGATCAAGTCTTCGCCACGCTGGCCAACCTGCAGTAACCAGCGCGGTGAAGTATGGCCAAAATAACCCCCCCCCGCCCGCCCGCCCGCCACGCGGGCCTCATCCAGCAGTGAATTCACGCGTTGCAAGCCTCCTCTGCTCGCGACGGACACCTGACCGACCAAGCATTAACACGGTTAGCTACGTACGGTGCGAAAGAAGTTCAACATACATACACACACGAGAGTAGCAGGGTGTGCGCGTGTGTTTGTGCGTGGTATAAACTCGCCACCAGGTCAATGGATTCATTCAATTTCGCACTGTGGTAGTGGCAGCGACCCCTGCAGCCACGGGGGGGGGGGGGGGGGGTGGGCGACGAGAACCCATGAAATGCAACGCGCAGAACGTGTGCCCCCCCCCCCACACCTTCAGGTTAATCCAAAAAAAATCACGAAATCGGACAGAAATTCCACACGATGCCCCAACCACATCCACGGCGACTCCAGCAGCAGCAGCCGGCGGCAGCGGCGGCATGTCCCGCGACTCCGTCACACGCGGCCCCTGGCGGTCACGGGGCCTCGCACTCACGCAACGGGGGAACCGCAAACAATCATCACCCGTCCCGGCGAACGAATTTTATCCGCACTGAGATTATTTTCGACGTGGCAACAACGTCGTGGCTTCTAATATTACCACCGTTCTCTGTCGCTCCGGCAATTAGCTTGTTGTTTTCTCGCTCGCGAGTTTGCACATTCCCACCGTGCGTTGTCCTGTGTCACTGCCGGCCTTGCCGACGACAGTGGGCTGTGGCCGTCCTTGTACCAGAGCTGCTTAGCTCAACGGGACTCGCCAAATAAAACGATAAAGCACGGGTCCTAGTCGCTCGTGACTCTGGCAAAGGCCCTCTGTACGCTCGGTGTAAACGGCGCGTTCTCGTTTGCCGTGCGACTTTTTGGATGGCGTCGATGGCACGAGCGACCGGCCGGCCCTCGGTTTCGGAACGGGTTCCCCGAGGGGCCTGGCGCTGCACCCGTGGCGAGGCCTGCAGCTCAACTCTGCAGGTCTGCGACAGCCTAGTGCCATACTAGGTACACCGAACTGTGGCACAAACATACACTCAAAGCTTAATATGAAAATGAGACATTTTTCAAAATGAAAATCATGCAACCGTGTTCTGTGTTAAATCATGAACGCGCAACGCCGTCCGTGCGCTCGGCGCAGTGTAAACAAAGTGGGAAGCAACTGCATTGGAAGGAACGCTTCCTCCTGCAATGGTGAGAAACATCGGAGGGAAAGTACAGGCTCGCGTGTCCGGCGAACGCCAGCGCGGAACAATTCGCGCGAACGGAATCCATCGCGAGTTATATTTCCTAACGGATCGCGTCTCCACTCGAGTTATCACGATCCACCCGGCCCCCCCCACCCCTCCGTTAAAGCCGGACGGACGTCGCAAATCAACGAACGCGTTCGGCACCCACGAGTTAGAGGGGTGCGCGCGCCGGGATGGAAGAGGAGGGTGTGAACGTGCCAAACTTGGCGGCAAGGATCGAGACGGCTGCTGTAGAGAAGGCCAGGGAATGTGATCGCCCTCATGGACTGATACTCTTGAAACTAGCGGATAGTCCGTCTTACTGCCCAGGTTGAACATTCGCTGTCGGTACCCCCACTCCCAGTTTGACCTATATCGGGTCCGTAATCGATTTTTTTTGGGGCAGGCCACGTGATAATTATCCGAGGTCAATTCATGTCGTTAAGACCCTCCGTCACCTGACGCGGCCAAAGTAAATGGTCACGAGTACAGGCGTTTTAACGGGCCAATGGTGATTGTTTCAGCTCACTCGCCAGTGAAGAATTCTCACAGCCAGATTTAGCCCAATTAGATTTGCGACGTTTCGCTTTAAACTTATCTGATGTGGTCTTGCACAGCGCCTTAATCCAAGGCACTTTACAGCTATTGTAAAATTGTGCCTAAAATGAAAGTGGTGGAGATAATGACAGGGGTTGTTATTAAAAGCATCTTCAGGACCAGATTCAGGAAGTCAGAATAAAAAGGTCCAGGTATCAGCTTATTAACGTGACATTATATTTTGTTTGTCTGCGTTGGGTGGTGGACAGTCTTAAAACCACAAACCTTCGCCAGCTCAATAAGTGGCCTAACCCACGAATCACTTACGGATCCTAATATCGGCTGCAAAAAAAACCCAAGTGTTAAGCCTACATCAGGTCAGTTCAACACGTAGGCTTTCGCGACAAACATCATCCACAATTCAGGTTTTTTTTGGGTTAGATTGCGTAAACGCATCATAGTCGTAGGTCATACAGAGGTCATCAAGCCAGAGCGAGCTCCCACTCGACGAAAGTGAACGAAGATGGCGCCGTGACAAACGCGTCGAGTTGGCGCTCGGTCTGGATCGGTAAGAATCTGTTCGCTGCGCTTATTTTGTATCAAAATATCGACGGCGTCACCGTTTTGTTGGCGATGCAGCACAACCCCCGAGTATCCGATGGCACTCGCCCCCCCAGTGAGATCAGCGACCGAGCGACCCAAACTCAATCATTGTCTTAAAATAACGACGCGTCAGCTTACAGTGCCGACTTGGCACAAACAGGGAACGCAGGGACGCAGATTCATTTTCAAATCCACAATCCCACCAACAAAAAATATCCATCCCAGGTTTTTAACCTCACAGTGAAAAAACACAAAAGTAACAATGCCACCGCCTCTACTCCGGAATGCGGCACGTGTCAAGATTTTTTTTTAAGGTAAAGGTGCAGCTCTGCAATGACTTACATATTCCACTGCTGGCAGAAGGGCCTCTAGTACAGACGGTATTTGGTCGACTCTTCCACATTGACCAGACGTGATGGAAGAAGTGGGCGTCCGCACACTCTAACCACCCCCGCCACGTGCGACCTGCCGATTGATTGAAGATGGTAAATGAATTCGCACTGCTGCTGGGTGGACGGAAGCGATGTGGAGGGGGGGGGGGATTGGAGAAACTTGCACCGTCGTCCCATCTGCAGATGGAATCAAACCGTCGCCCCCTTTGGATGGCGACGCCGGCGTGCTCGTAACCACCACGGCACACCGCGGCAGCTGCCTCCCCCCCCAAGATGTGCACACAAGAGAATTAAAACCATGTCCACACCGCAGCGATTAACCGCGCGCAAGTCGGCCGCGTGCGATAGATCGCACGTGGCCAATGCTCACGGTGGAAGGCGTCGCGACTCTCACGCGGCGGCCCACTCAGCGGCAGCCGTGATTGGCCACGACAATCCCGAAAGACGCAGCTGGTCGCGTCAAGGTGTGGGCAAAAGCAGTTGCGGACGAGGGTCAAAGCTTCGCAGGCGCGAGAGCGATTTCCTTCGCTCTCGCACGACGGATCGCTCGGCAGGCGCGGAGCCGGCTAACGGAGAGGAGGGGAAGGCAGGAAGACAAGGACTGGAGTTGCGGGGTGGTGGAGCGTGGAATGAGGTCGGTTAAATCGAAAATAATGAAAAGAATTAAGTGCGTGCAAAATCTTCCAGTTCAACGAATCTCACCGAACGAAAGTTAAGTCTCATTTATTTACTCGGCTCAAATAGCGCGCGACCGTTTGGTCACGAGTAAGTCTGTAAAAATCTATCAAAATGTACACCAAACATTTACGTTGTTTTACAGAAAAATAGTGTAAGTATAAACTAAATTGTCATTATTAGAAATAATAGGGCACAAGTTTTCAATTGAAAAGTGCTCCATCCCAAACAATAAGTCTTGTCACCCGCTATAAATCGTAGTCCAATTGCACCGATGTCTGCAGCACGTCAAGAGACAAACACACATCCACGTGGAACTCTCACAGTGGACAGTCCCCCAGACGATGACATCACAGAAGTACTTCTGGAGTCCCTTCAAGAAACCTCCAACCGGTAAAGCTGAAATTTTAGTCCTCAAAGCTGGACTCAACAAAATGAAATAAAAAAATTTACTATTTAACTACAAAGGCTTTTTTTGTTCGACGGTGGCTGGCCTACTGAGACCATCAACTCGCGCTGCAATGGAGACGCCGGTTTCATCACCGTGGTTTGGCGGTTGAACCCGGTTTCTCAGCCGTGCCGGCTCATTGTCTCTGATCTCACCCAGCCACCTCACCCACTCGACCGCTCGCCCAATCGCCCACCCACTCGCTCGCCCAATCGCCCACCCACTCGCTCGCCCAATCGCCCACCCACTCGCTCGCCCAATCGCCCACCCACTCGCTCGCCCAATCGCCCACCCACTCGCCCGCCCAATCGCCCACCCAATCGCCCACCCACTCGCTCACCCAATCGCCCACACACTCGCCCGCCCACCTCGCTCGCCCAATCGCCCACCCACTCGCTCGCCCAATCGCCCACCCACTCGCTCGCCCAATCGCCCACCCAATCGCCCACCCACTCGCTCACCCAATCGCCCACACACTCGCCCACCCACTCGCTCGCCCAATCGCCCACCCAATCGCCCACCCACTCGCTCGCCCAATCGCCCACCCACTCGCTCGCCCAATCGCCCACCCACTCGCTCGCCCAATCGCCCACCCACTCGCTCGCCCAATCGCCCACCCACTCGCTCGCCCAATCGCCCATACACTCGCCCGCCCACTCGACGATCGAACGTGCACGATTTTCCGAGCGTGTCGCGAGCGTCCAGAATGCATCTCAACGGCCGGACCCGGTACTGCCTCTGCACCTCCGGCACCAGCCACGACTCCGATCCGCCTGTATGGCCAGCGCTAGCTGAGCGAGCGAGCGACGGAGCGAGCGACGGAGTGAGCGAGTGAGCGAGCTGTGCACATCTCGTCTTAAACGCTCACCCCCACCCCCCCTCTTATCCCGTTGCCCTCCCCTTCCCTCCCCCGCTACCGCCAGCGCTCACGACTTTGCGGACAGCGCGGCCGCCCCCGCCGGGCCCTTCTCATCCTCCTTCTTGGCGGCGGCGGCGCTGGGCCGCGGCGGGAGGCTGTAAATGTAAACGGCGCCGATCACCATGGCCGCCCCGGTCGCGAACAGCCAGTCGACGTGGAAATCAAAGAGGAAGATGGCGGCGGCGGTGGAGACCAGGATGGAGAGCGACGTGGCGAAGCCCTTGAGGATGTTGTCGGCGTACTTGACGACGACGGCCACCAGCAGGCCGCCGAAGGCCTGGTTGAGCACCACGGCCCACACGGCGGGCGAGTAGGCGTGCAGGAAGCCGAGCCGCGCCACCTCGGCGCCGTCCTTGGACCACATGGCGAAGAGGCCGAGCGCCGTGCCGTACAGGCCCAGCTGCACGTTGCGCAGCCACACCGAGCCGCCCGAGCCTACGGGCAAGGCGGGGCGAGGAGCGAGGAGAGAGGGCGATGTGGTGCAGGGAGGAGAGGAGAGAGGGTGGTGGTGGTGGTGGAGGATGGGGATGGAAAGAGGAGGGAGAGAAGATGGCCAAATCAAATTTCGGGTACACTTGCTGTTGGCACCATTCTTACAGCGCAGGGCGACCACATCGGGTGGCGCTGCGCCTACAGACACGGCCTGCACTAGTCTAGCAGTAGGGGGCGACCGGCAGAGAGGGACGCAGCGGCTCGCTGGCACGTTCGCACGCTCGTTTGCTCGCTCAATCACCCGTGCACCCGCTCGCCCGCTCACCCGCACGCCCGCTCACCCGCGCGCCCGCTCACCCTTGAGGATCTTCTCAAAGTAGACTCCGGCGAAGCCCGAGGAGACGCAGGAGATGACGACGGCGACGAGGCCGATGGGGTAGCTCTGCTCGCCGCTGGCGGTCGAGGACTCGCCGCCGCCCACCTGCTGCACCTGCACGGCCGCCACGCCGCAGAAGAGCAGCAGCAGCGACCCCCACTGCGCCCGCGACAGCGAGCGGTGCAGCATCAGCACCGAGAAGAGTGCCGTCGTCAGGATCTTCAGCTGGTACGTGACCTGAGAGAGCGCGGTGGGGGGCGGGGGGGGGGGAGAGAGATGGCACGAGGCACGCGAGTTCGGGAGGCGCGCGCGACCGTCGGCACCATGTCCGACGTTTCACTCCACATGCTGGGAGCTTCTTCAGCCCTAATGCATACGCATTAGGGCTGTAAACCGGTAACCGTTTTCAGAATCGGTTAACGATCCCACGAGTCGGGTAGCGGCGATCGTTTGCCATGCAATTTTAGTGACGGATGCACAGATTGGCCACGTTTCTCATCAGGTAATGGCGCAGCCCTGCAATGTCTGCTGGGAGACGGGGCCTCAACTCGAGGATGCTCGAGCGGGCATTTGGCCTACTCGTCCACGCTAACCAGACGTATTGGAAGAGGCGAGCGTACCCACACTTTACCCCACCGCACGCAAGCTGCCGATCGACCAACAGGGGTTTATATTGCCGGGTGGACGGAGACGTTGGGGGGAGAAGCTTGCGACCTCTCGATGGCTGACCATCGACCCCACCGTGGCAGCCCCCTCCGTCTCTCAGCTAAACGGTCGAACGCGTCGCATTCATTGCTCCAGACATGTCTGTCCGTACGGCACCAGTAGTCGTTTTGTTTTTGCTGCATTTGGTGAATCCAAAAACCATTCCGACCGAAAAGCCGTAGCAACCAGTTAAAAATGGATTTTAAAAGTTCGGTGTCCGGGTGACAGTTTGGGAAAACTGGTTCGAACTGGCTAAGTTTTCCATAATCGCTCAGAATTATCATATGCATGCCTCCCCCCTGTGTACCTTACACTGCAGGTTAACATGCAGGAGCAGTTTGCGTTGCTAATGTTGCCATCGCTTCGTTAATAAGCAACGTTAATTGCAGCACAGAGAGCCCTGTTTGAATCTATTTCCAATATGGTTCTTTGTGCTGTAACGTGTTAAGGACGAGTCGTGGATTCACCTAAACTTTCTCAAATAAATTTGTGATTAGACGGAGATTATGTTGCTGGGCTCTCCACATCAAGTGCATAAATTGGATGGTTTTAATCTGGCCATAGATGGGGCTGCAATTCGGTCTTCCCGTGAGGTCAGAAACCTGAGTGTCATCCTAGACGCCAGTTTGACATTTGAGGACCACGTACGGAATGTTACCAAAATGTCATCTTCAATTACGCAACATGCCTCGACTTAAGACTTCATGCTGAGAGGCTGGTGCATGTCCTCATTTCGTCAAGGTCGGATTACTGCGCGGTTCATTGCTTGTTGGCTTTTCTAAAAATGTCCTGAAAAAAAAAAGACTACAATATATTCAAAACTCAGCTGCCCGGATATTAACCGGCTCTAAATCGCGTGACCGTACTCCCGTCACTGGCTCCCTGCGAAGTAGAGAAACCACTTCAAGATTCTTCTTCTCACGTTTAAGGCCTTGAACGAGTCGGCTCCCAAATATCTCACCACCGATCCGCTTAACTTTAATATCCCGCTGCGAAAACTTTGATATCCGCCGATTCTGTTCTCAACTCATATATTCCAAATAACCATCTGTCGTTCTGTGCGAGACAGAGGCTTTGTGCAGCCAGGCTCTGCGATTGTGGAATTCCCTTCCTGGATCCATTGAGAAATCTGAGCCTGTGGCAATTTTTTTCGTCTCAAAACTCACCGGTTTTTGCACACAGGCTTTCTCCGCAACTTCGACTTCGTGCGAAGGGCTTTGAGGCCTTGTTACGATTTGTGCTGTCGGAAAACCGAGTTTGTTTTATATTTATATTCTTATGACAAGAGGGAGATGCGCAGACGGAGATGCGGATAGTACAGTACACACATTTTGCTAAAGTACAGTGCGCACATTTCGTATGCTCTTTACTTGATACAGCAATCGTGCTGTGACGGTTCCACCTGAAGACAGAAGCTTGTGTTGCCTCCGAAACGTCGTGATTTTTCATTTTACTTTTATTAATTTTAATGTTATTTTTTACCTACGTGACTTTACCGAAAAAACCTAAGAGTATGATGGTGGTGGTGATGGTGGTGGTGTTGTTAATAATAGCTGCCCGGAGGCCCAGCTGTAGAGCGAGCGGCTCGCAATCGGAAGGTCGTGAGTTCAAATCCAAGTTCGGGGGAGGGGTTGACTCAGCCCATCATCATCGCTCAGGGGTCGATAAGATAGCTACCACTTTGTGTGGAAGTTCAACGGTGGTTGTCCAACAGGAATGTGGCGTTTCCACGACTGCATCCTGGCCCGTGTGGGTGTGATGTGACTATCACACACCGGAGTCTCAGTGTCTCACCCTCAGGCCTCGTGTTGACTGTGCAGCAGCCTCGCGTGGCTATGCACACATCTCACTTTGTGACTGAGGGACCGCAGTCAAATCTGCCCTACAGTGTCATAGGCTTAGGGACTGCAGCCTTTATTTTTAAAAAATGACCATTCGAGCTGCAGTGCAATTTTTATTTATTTTTGAGTCCTTGTTTTTGGATTTGGCTTAGGAAATATTTTGGTTAAAGCCAGTTGTTCACACCAAATATTCAGTTTGGTTCATTTATCGGATTTTTTACAGCGCAAACACACACACACGCAGACAAAGCTCCCCTGTGTAGCCTTAAAAGACTGTTGGGGGAAGTATTGTGAGTGAGCAGCTATGAAGGCCGGCCCTGCCACATGAGGGGATGGGTGGCAAGCACCACGCCTGGCCGTCTTCGTCTCCCCAGTGGCGATGTTTACACACCGCACCAGGTACTCATTTGAGGCTGAGTCGTCCTAGGGGAGGCCCAGGACCGGTTCAGATAATCGTCACCGGTGTTGTCCGTGAGCACTAATCGAACTCGGGTCGCCGGGTTCATAGTGCAGTAAGCTAACCGCTCCACGACCACACACACACAAAGATCGCCCGTACAGCCTTATCAGACTGTTTGGGAAAATGCTGTTAGCGAGTAGCACCTATGAAGGCCGGCACGGCACACGAGGGGGAGGGTGTCCAGCACCACGCCCGGTCGCCTTTGTCTCCCCAGTGGCGATGTTTACACACTGCACCAGGTACTCATTTGAGGCTGAGTCGACCTAGGGGAGGCCCAGGACCGGTTCAGATAATCGTCACCGGTGTTGGCCGCGACCGGGAATCGAACTCGGGTAACCGGGTTCGTAGCGCAGCGCGCTAACCACCACACCACCGCTCCCCACCGCACACACCACACATACATACTCACATCACGCACACCTACCACACAACAAGACAAACCACGCACACCACACATCACACACATACACATCACACACACACGCACACACAGACCACACGCACACCTACCACACAACAAGACAAGCCACGCACACCACACATCACACACAGACCACACGCACACCACACACATCACACGCAGACCACACGCACACCACACACATCACACACAGACCACACGCACACCACACACATCACACGCAGACCACACGCACACCACACACATCACACACAGACCACACGCACACCACACACATCACACGCAGACCACACGCACACCACACACATCACACACAGACCACACGCACACCACACACATCACACGCAGACCACACGCACACCACACACATCACACACAGACCACACGCACACCACACACATCACACACAGACCACACGCACACCACACACATCACACACAGACCACACGCACACCACACACATCACACGCAGACCACACGCACACCACACACATCACACACAGACCACACGCACACCACACACATCACACACAGACCACACGCACACCACACACATCACACACAGACCACACGCACACCACACACATCACACACAGACCACACGCACACCACACACATCACACACAGACCACACGCACACCACACACATCACACACAGACCACATGCACACCACACACATCACACGCAGACCACACGCACACCACACACATCACACACAGACCACACGCACACCACACACATCACACACAGATCACACGCACACCACACATCACACACAGACCACACGCACACCACACACATCACACACAGACCACACGCACACCACACACATCACACACAGACCACACGCACACCACACACATCACACACAGACCACACGCACACCACACACATCACACACAGACCACACGCACACCTGGAAGGTGGCTGCGGGGAGGTTGGAGATGGCCACGTACTGCAGGTTGTTCTGCAAGGTGTAGATGACGGCGGGCACGCCCAGCTTGAGCGTGTCCGCGGGCTGCAGCACGATCGACTCGTAGAGGTAGCGCAGCCACTCGCACATGTTGCCTGCGCCATCGCGCGCACGTCACAGTATTAGCATCACTACTACTAATGACGCTCGTCGACCCGGGGAAGCCTCGCTGAATCTCCCCGAGTTTCCCCGCGTCTGCACCGCGTCTCCGCACCGTCTCCCTGCGTCCCCACCGCGTCCTCCCGCGCCTCCCCCCGAGTCTCCCTGCGCCTCCCCGTCTGTACCCACCCAGCCCAGCCCACCCCAGCCCCGCTCACCGCGATGCTGCAGCAGGAGCAGCACGAGGCAGGTGAGCATCTTGAGCAGCTCGGCGAGCACCACGGCCGTCGTGTAGAAGAACTTGTCACCGGGCAACGTGCGCACGTAGCGGATGCTGAGGATGAGCGACGCATTCTGCACCACCAGCACGGCCAGACTCACGTACTTGAGTCGTTCTTTGCCTGACCACAGTGGGGGGGGTGGGGGGGTGGAGGTGGGGGGCAAGGGGGGGGGGGGTGGGGGGGGGCAAGGGGGGGGGGTCGCCAACGCCACTGTCAACCAGCGCCAACCTCTAAGCGCACAGCCAGGCTCTTTGGCGGCCGGCATGCAAACACGGTGACGGACACCACCACCACCACCATCGTCCAACAGACTCAGCCACTGTTAACCACTCAGAGCACGCGCCTACTCGCACACGTACATGGCGATAATCCCACCACACTGACCGGACCTTACACCGAACCACACTAGCCAGCCAGCCAGAACCAACGCCTAAACCTAACCACGATAGCCATCCAGACTCTACCCCTAACCACGATCACCAACCAGGCCCTAACTTGAACCACACCAGCCAGCCAGACCCTACCCCTACCGTTAAGCAATTAGCCAGATAGCCACTAGCACTAGCCCTACCCTTAATCACTCACCAGGAAGCCACTCATCACCTAGCCCCACCTCCACGTTATTCATTTGGTTTTGTTCACGTTTCAAATTGAAAAAATATTTTTAAAAAGACGACGGTGTGACTCGCTAATGGCCAAACATGCCAATGCCAATTACTCGACTGGGATTACACGCAGCGGGCAACATCGCCACCCCTACTGCAAAAAACCTGACAGGATGAATACAAGTGTCGGGCGTTGTGAGCGCCTGGGTGAGGTGGGGACGAGTGGGGGCCCTGGGACCCACGGGATTCAGGGCCATTGTGCGTCCCGTGTAAGCGTCAGGTCCGGCCTCTGGTTTCACGAGATCCCACGACGAGATGACGCGCGGTTCCACGTACACAACGGCAAAACAAAGATCCCCCCCCTCCCCCGTATGGTCTTTACCAGGCTGTTGGGGTGAATGCTGTTGTAGCGAGCACCTATGAAGGCCGGCATGGCGCACCGATGAAGTGGTGGGTGGCCAACACCACGCCCGGCCACCTTTGTCTCTACAGTGCTGTTTACAGATCGCACCAGGTATGGATTTAAAGGCGAATTGCCCCAAGCGAGGTCCAGGGCCAGTTCAGGTATTGGTCATCGATGTTGGCTGCGAGCAGGGATTGAACTCGGGTTTCGAGGTCCGTAGCACCATGTGCCCCAACCACTGTGCCACTGCTCCCCACCAGCGTGTGTCCACAAAGATAGACAAAGATCCCCCGTATAGCCTTAACAGACTGTAGGGGCAAGTGCTGTTAGCGTAGCACCTATGAAGGCCGGAACGGCACACGAGGGGGTGGGTGGCCAGCACCACGCCCATCGAGTCACACCGTCGTCTTTTTTCTCCCTAGTAGCGATGCTTACACACCGCACCAGGTACTCATTTGAGGCTGAGTCGACCTAGGGGAGGCCCAGGACCGGTTCAGATAATCGTCACTGGTGTTCGCCGTGAACGTAAATCGAACCCGGATCGCCAGGTTCGTAGTGCAGCAAGCTAACCGCTACACTACCGCTCCCCACAAACACATGTTCACTACGCAATGTGCAGTCGTGTTACAACAAAATAGACTGGCGACGATCCATCACCAACGTCAGCCATGGCCCCGAGCCATCATCGCGAGTTGTTGTCTATCCAGTGCCGGAGGAAGACGTCCCTACAACGGCAGCGAACCCGTCTCGCGATCCGCGCGATGCAATGAAGCCTGCGCACGAGCCGATCTCGTAGCTCCGGCTCCTTGACGGATGTCGTCTCGGACGCGTTCCCTGCCCTGGCGTGAATCTTGACCATCGGCGAAAGTCCCACGGAGCCGCGATGTGTCCCGTCCAAGCCCCCCTCGCTTTCTTTAATAGTCTGGATGATCATTGGAACCTCATTTGCCAAAAAACATAACTCTGATAATGTATGCACTGTCCTTGAAGTTGATTGGTCCACACCCGAGACAGCTTTCCTTAGAGCCTAGTCTCACATGGGCTAGACCAGATGACGCCTTTTGGCGTCCAACACCATGTGAGACTAGGCTCTAAGGAAAGCTGTCTCGGGTGTGGACCAATCAACTTCAAGGACAGTGCACACATTATCAGAAATATGTTTTTTGTTTGCATTATGACTGCAGATAATGTGGTCTATGTAAACATGACTCCTTGTAAAAAAAGGTGTCAGTTTTGTTGCCAGATAGAAGGGTAAAAAACCAATTATCAGTCTGGATGATGTCGCGAACCAGCATCCGCTCTCTCATCCACGTGCTCCTCTTTCCGTCTCTCAGTGTAGCCCCACGCACGAGGCGCTTCGGAGCCTCTTTGCTCGCTTTGCAATTTATGTTGCCATTGTACAACAACCCCATCGCCAACCGCGGACTTGCCAACCGCTCGTTCACGTGCACACGGTTTATTTAGTTGTACACCGATTTACCAACCGCGGACCTGGCAATTTGAGTATCCACGGGTTAAGCGCGGGTCCGCAACACGAACTTACAAATTTCGCGGGGGCCACGGTTCTCCTCCGCGCCACACCGCCACCCGAGGCGCTGCGCAGCTTACCGCCTAACATCAGAACGCTCAAGCGGCCGGCGTTCATTTCATTTAGAGGCGCAGCGCCGCTGTGTTTTTAAAGACGTTGTCCTGTACTCACCGCAGAGAACCGCAGCGGCACGACCGCACTCTGTGAGAGCTGGCGCCAACCTGTGCCACACGCCGTCCCGCATGGCCTTGTGGGTGCCTTGATACGTCTTCCGACCTGAAGACGTACCGATAAAGTTATTTTATTTTTTCTTCCAATTCCGACAACGTGCTGCACACATACGCCTGTCCACTCGATCTGTTATTGATGAGCCGGAAGAAGAGGGGGAGGCTAGGCTGAGGTCCTCCTCCTTCTAACCGCCCCTTCCCCCATCATCATCGTCGTTAATATTAAAGGCATGTAAAGTTAATGTCATGTTTATGTTTGATTATGTCATTGTGTCATGCACTGTATTGTATCCGCGTTTGGTGAACCAACATGGCAAGTCAGTTGACCTATGACGAGTCTGACTGTGGCCGTGGTTCCTCTAACCCCTGATGTCCTAAAGGCCCCCCAGTATTTTATCAAGCACGGATTTGCCTACCCGCGACCTGTTCCAGGAACCTAACCCCCGATGGCAAATAACATTGATGACATCATCATCAATGTTATTTCCTCAATGGCGAGTGCTGTGAGCGGGCACCTATTAGACACCAATTATGGCAGCCTCGGCGACAGGCTGGGAAGGTGTTGCCTGGAACCACGCCCAGCCGTCTTTGTCTGCCCAGTACTGATGTTGACACACTGCACCAGCTGCTCATTTAAGGCCAAGTCGACCTAGGAGAGAGCCCGAAACTGGTTCAGGTTTCACTTGCTAGCGATGTCGGGCTGTATCCAGAAAGAAAAAAATCAGGTTTGCCGGGTTCGTCGAGCATTTCCTAACCACTGTGCCACCCCTCCCCAAACAACTATCCACACACGTACGCACACGATCACAGCAGCTCCCATTGATGTTGAACCAGCTTTCATCCTGTACTTATCGTATTAAAGCGCACACTCTCTCTCTCACCTTTGCACAATCATCTGTGCACACACGTTAACTTTAAAGGCAGTGATATATTTAAACAGAACGACCCACCTTTACGGAAGTATGTATGTTCAACTTCTTTTGCACCTTAAGTCGCCAACCGTGCTAATCGCCGATTGTGTCATTTTACACCAAGATGTCATCATAGCCAAAGCCATGAAAGCATTTTATTCCTGACACACTGGCAGAGACACACGCACTGACAGTCCACCAACCGTGGTGTAAGCGAGCCTGGCTCTGCTGATGAGACGTTGAAAGTCGAAACCGGTCCAGTTTGCTCGTAATAATTCAATGCAACTGAACTGGAAAAATATCGCTCCCAGAAGGCCATGCAGCTGATGGGATGTGGAAAATGACACACAGATACGCACATGAAGAATGACTCGGACAGACACAAAACCAGACACACAGATACACACAAAGACAGTGAACAAAAATGTCAGACACCTCGACGAGACAGGCACACATACATCGTGACAGGGAGACGCACACACACACGGACACACACATATATAACCCACGAAGACAAAGCTGCCATCATAGGTGCTAGCAAACGCGCAAAAGCGCACGTAAAGTGTCACACGAAAGAGTGAAACTACTCACGAAGGTTAACTTGTATTGTTGTTCATAAAGACAACAGCTGAAATCTGCACTTCGTAAAATCAAGTTGAGAGCAATAAGATGAGTTGCCACGTCACGGACAAGACCAAGATGAAGATGCCTCGTGTCGGGAAAAGTGCTGTGAGCGAGCATCTATGAAGGCCGAAAGCTTGTGCCAAATGTCAAAAAGGTTACTCAGACCTCCGGTCAAACACACACCATACACCCCGCATGCACACGCACGCACGCACGCACCGCTCACACACCACCAAAATCCGCCATTCTCCACTCAGTGGCGGTGACGTTACCGCGGCGCTTGTGCCAGGCTAGGTGCACCCCGAGGACACGTGAAGTGTCGAAGGCTCGCCGCTAGGTCACGAAGAGTGGCGCAGTGACCTGCCGGGGGGTGCGGCCATTGGTCAGGTGGGGTCGCAACACTGTCGAAACCACCTCTCACGGTGGTAGTTGTAGCTTTGGCCATCACGGGGGGGGCAAGGGACCCTCTGCCCCCAAGGGACCCCCTGCCTCCACGCTAGTTACGGTACTCGTCACGGGACAGGTTCCATGGGTTGACTGTGCACCCCCGCCCCCCCCCCTACTGTGTCAACTTGCCGCGTTTTAGCCGCCCGGGCGCTCCGCTCGTTGTTGTGAGCGTCGCAACAGGACGACTCTATCTCGAGGGGGCAACTTTAGCCAGCACCTGGAATAGGAGGTCATAGAAGGCATCTGCCTCAAAGGGCCTTGCCTTCATCCCCTTCCACTGACGTGCACATCTTCGTTGGGGGGGGGGGGGCGTATGCGAGCCCCACAGCACGACTCGCGGCTTCACACGCCTCGCCTCCACGCTCCGATAACCCCCCTTTTGTCGTGTTTTCAACAGCAATGCCGCTCCCTGTTTTGTTTGGCAGTTCGCTGCCACGTAGCGAAGAAGGACCGGCCACCCCTTCATGGCCGACTGGAGCCACAAACCGGCCCACCGCACCGCCACGTACTCCACAGAGGTCCTGGGAAGAACGGGGAATGACAACAGCCTTTCCGCCACAGGAAGCGTTGGGACATTCCACGTGGCCGACCTGCAGTGGTTTTCTGGAGGAAGCCCGTGAGGGAAAGGGGGGGGTTCAATCCGTCTCCACGACGTGGGGTTTTGGCCAGAAGGGCATCAAACCACGCCGGTCCCCCTGGGGCCTCCAGCAACAAGGGCGATTGGGTGTTTCCACCGTGATATATGGTAGAAGCAGTACTAGTACTTTGGTAGAAACAGTACTAGTACTTTAGTAGAAACAAAGACGAAGATCCCCCCGTGTAGCCTTAACAGTTAGCGAGCACCTATGAAGGCCCGGAACGGCACACGAGCCGGTGAGTCGCCAGCACCACGCCCGGCCGCCTTTGTCTCCCAGACAATACACAACAACAACAATGCCCGCCGTTCGCCACTAAGTGGCGGTGACCTCACCACGGCGCCTGTGCCAGGCCAGGTGCACTTTGAGGCCATCACGTGAAGTGTCGAAGGCTCGCTGCTGACAGCAGGTCACGGGACAGACCCAGCAGGTGTCATGGGTTGACCGATTTGAGACGACTGGCAGACATACAACACCCACTGCCTCACACTC
This sequence comes from Lethenteron reissneri, assembly GCF_015708825.2. Taxonomy (NCBI): domain Eukaryota; kingdom Metazoa; phylum Chordata; class Hyperoartia; order Petromyzontiformes; family Petromyzontidae; genus Lethenteron; species Lethenteron reissneri. The sequence continues at coordinate 8,307,541 of NC_083829.1, forward strand.
ACCCAGGGTTGCGATTTCCGCATGGAAAATGCGGAAGGAGGGTTCAAATTTTCCCGCATTTTTGCTAAAGTCAACCGCAAACAGTGGAAAGACTACTCCTATGACCGCGCGCTTTTAACAACACGTTAATGCGTTCAATTGGAAAGGATACATGCAAGGCCCAGCATCACGTAGGGCTTTGAGTTACTGATTGGAATGAATATATGATTTCCGCATTTCCGCACAAGAACCACATACTTTATTCAAATGCGGAGCCGTGATTACGAGCACATGTACATGATGTATCCTTTCCAATATAACGCATTAACGTGTTGTTAAAAGCGCGCGGTCATAGGAGTAGTCTTTCCACCGTTTGCGGTTGACTTTAGCAAAAATGCGGGAAAATTTGAACCCTCCTTCCGCATTTTCCATGCGGAAATCGCAACCCTGCACTCACCTGAGCCTCACCACACTCACCCCACCCACTCACCCCCAGGCACACCCCACAGCGCCCACCTTAACACCACGTCCCACACACCCAGACTGGCACCGTCATAGCTGCCAAACCAATACGGTTTATACCCCGTATTCTTGTACAGAGAAAATTGAGTTTTTAGGTCCATACGGTGTACAGCCGTTTCAATGCGGGCAAAAAAAATCACGTCTGTTTGTGTTTCTCCCTTATGGTCGGACTTTGTAGGATGAACGTTGAGATTTATAAGGGGCAATAAGCTCTGAATTGGTCTGCAATAAGGTAGGCAGCACTGATAAGGGGTTGACAGGTATTATTATAGATAAAGACCCCTAGAGATCCATAGAGACCCACAGAGATACATAGAGACCCATAGAGATAGCTAGATATAGCATAGATGTCAACCCATACGGTTTACCCCATATTCTTGTACAGGGAAATTTAGTTCAGGTCCATACAGCGTACGGCCGTTTCAATACTTGGGCAAAGAATGCATTGTCTGTGTTTCTCCCTTGTGATGGGGCTTTGCAGGATGCACGTAGAGATTTGTAAAGGGCACGGGGTGACCAATGAGGTCTGAATTGGCCTGCAGTAAGGTAGGCAGCACTGCGATGTGAACAAATCAGTGTTGACAGGCGTGCACCATGCACCACAAACACCACCACCACTAGTTCAAGTTAACTTATTAGGTATAGCCCTGAGCCATTCAGCTCTTGAATCGGGTGCAACCGCAACAAACAAAAACATGAACAAGAAAACATCTTAAAGTGACTATGTGCAAACAGAAAATCCAAGAAAAGACAGCAAAATGTTGCAGAAAAAGCACCGTACACCAACGCTGTGTACACAAATCCCAGTGGGATGCAAGTCAAACAACAACAACCACAAGACAACTTAGACTAAGGCCATCATTCTAACTCCGTACTACAACAAACATGGCCTAATCAAAAAACTTTTCGAAATCACCAAAATAAAGCCATGAATTCTAGATTTGAAGCTTTCGTGACTGCAAGGATTCATACTCTTAGGTTTTTTTGGGTAAAGTCACGTAGGTAAAAATAAATAATAAAATTTTAAGAAATAATATAAATACAATTATAAATCACGACGTTTCGGAGGCAACACAAGTCTCCGTCATCAGGTGGGACCGTCACAGCCAAAATAACTATCATGGCTCATAAAGCCATGAAAGCGATGAAACAGTGATCATAGGAACTGTGACCGAATTTTCACTAAAATCACTTCAAAGCCATCGTAACTCTACAGGACTCAATTCTAGATTTGAAGCTTTCGTGACTGCAAGGATTCATATTCTTAGGTTTTTTCGGTAAAGTCACGTAGGTAAAAAAAATTAATGACAGTAAAATAAAAACTCTGATAGGTGGAATTCCTCCCCGCAGAGGGTATTAATTCTAGATTTGAAGCTTTCGTGACTACAGGACTTCCAATATTTCACAAAATGACCCCCCCCACACACACACTGCCGCTACTGGATTATAAAGACGCAGTCTTCCTCCTCCTCCCTAAAGTCTTGCCTCTATACACAAGAGGGGCGCGTTAAGGGTTGTCGTCTTCTTCTTGATTCTTTCGGTAAAGTCACGTAGAAGGGAAATAATAAAATAATAAAAATTAAACATAATACAATACAATTCTCACGACGTTTCGGCCAAAACGCATTTTATGATGTTTTATTTTATTATGTATTTAATGTTTTATTATTTTATTATTTCCCTTCTACGTGACTTTACCGAAAGAACCAAGAAGATGAATCCCTGCAGTCACGAAAGCTTCAAATCGAGGTTTGTCATCTTATAAGTCGAAGGGACACCCGGGAGACGAATCGATTTCGATCGATTCCTACTGGCGCGTAATCGATACAAGACGTCGACGGCTCACGTAGAGAATCGTCAAAAGTAAAACCGGCCACTATCGATTCCACCATTGGCCACGGTGAGCTACCATCGATTCCCGGAATCGAATCGATCTTTCACCATTGCCGTGAATGAAGCATCGATCTCGGCGAGTTACAAAAAAAAAGATCGAATCCTTAACACCAACAACCACCGCCGCCAAACCGCCGGCAATCAACGTTCTCAACTCCGTGACGCCAAATCAACGCGAGGCACCGCCGCTGACACCTCGGGGCATGAAGGGGTTAGTGGGGGGGAGGTTAGTTTGTGACTCTGCGCTCACGTTTTCCGTCGTGAGCCCCGGCCTCCTCCGCGCCCGCCATAGCTCCGACTCCTCCGCGAAGCCGCTTCACAATTTTTTGTCACCGGCGGCGGATGTAGACAAACTCTCACATTGACCACGCCCCCCGACCGCCTCTCGCCCCGCCCCCATCCGCCTCTCGCCACGCCCCCCGGGCGTCGCGCGCCACCCTAGCACAGCGCCGATTGGTTGCGGAGCGCGCGCGCGGAGGGAGGGGGGGGGTGCTGGGGTGGGGGGTGGAGCCTAGACCGAGCCTCTGACCAATCACGAGGCGGCACCGCTCCTGACTCCACGTCCACGCTTCTACCGTAAAGACCCCCCCCTCACTCCCCCCAGCGGCATCGTCAACAGCAAGTCAGGGCCGATCCACTGCTGGATGAACAACTTTTCAACTTTTCTTTCATTTCCCGTCCACATGTCACCCACCTTTACCCACCCACCTACCCCCCCACTCCGGATCATGTCGATGCAACAGCTCCCCCCACGCGAGCTCGTTTCGTCGCTCCATCTCCTGCGGATTTTTTGCGTTCCAATTCCGATACTCCAATTGATTATCGACGCAATTTCGTTTAAGAAAATAGTATTTTTTCGCTGAACGATTTTATTTTAAATTTTTAACTTCAGTTGATTAACTTTCGCAACGCATCGGATTTGCGTTCCAATTCCGATACTCCAGTTGGATAATCGTTGATTTTTTTTCGCTAACCGATTTAGTTTCTTTCATTTTTTTTTTACGTTGATTAACTTTCGCCATGTATCGCCATGTTAAACGTCACGGGGCAATGTGACATTGTTTTAGTATTCTTGGTTCTTTCGGTAAAGTCACGTAGAAGGGAAATTTGAAAAAAGTTAAAATTAGAAAAAGTAAAATTTTTCTTGCTGTGGATTTCACACCTGATGATGATTGCTTGTGTTGCAGTCGAAACGTCGTGAGAATTTGTATTGTTTTATATTTTTATTATTTTATTACTTCCCTTCTACGCGACTTTACCGAAAGAACCAATAATATGAATCCCTGCAGTCACGAAAGCTTTAAATAAAAAAAAAGTGTTTTTAGTGTTCAATGAACTCGGGGTGCGCGTATCGCAATGCGCGGCTATGTGGCGCAGTTCGGCCGAGTGGTTGTTGTTGTTGTGTCGACAAATGCAATTAGCGCGGTGATAATTAACGAGGTGCCCATCAAAACCTTTAGAACAACAACTGTCATGACCACCGCTTGCCCCGCGCGCTCTCCAATAGGTGGCGATACAGACCGCCTGTTCGTCTGTCATCACCGGCGAAATCAGACAGACAACGCTGCGTGTTTACACGGCAGGCAAGCAGGTCTCTTCTCCTATAAGGGGCCGTCCATAAATGACGTCACGCGATCTTGGACGATTTTTGACCCCCCCTCCCATCGTCACACGGCGTCACAAAAAGTCAGACCCCCCCTCCTTAAATATGACGCCACAAAGCTCTGCCCCCCCCCCAAAAAAAATCAAACATGCTTCAAATCGCTTTAAACTATTGTCACTGCAGTGCGTATTTAATGTGGCGCTGCACTCTGATGTTGTAGGAAAAAAGATTTCTTAAGAAGTCTATTTAATTAAGTAGAACGTGTTGTCTGTATTTATTTAAGTTGCGCATTTTGATGCGACGTCACATTTCTCAAACACCCCCTCCCCTCGTCACACATCGTCACAAATGTCTGACCCCCCCCCCCCAGGTGCGTGAAGTCATTTATGGACGGCCCCTTGTGTGTTTTTAATTTGTTTTTGGCAAACAAATAAATAACTGCAGACGTTTCGCCTCATTGTTTGTATTTGTTGTTGAGTTTTCTTTCTTGTGATTATTATTCGTTGTGAGTATTATTTGTTGTGAGCATTGTTCACTGTGAGTATTGTTCGTTGTGAACATTGTTCACTGTGAGTATTCTTTGTTGTGAGCATTGTTCGTTGCATTGTTTGTTGTGAGTATTGTTCGTTGTGAGTATTGTTCACTGTGAGTATTGTTCACTGTGAGTATTGTTCACTGTGAGTATTGTTCTGCTGCGCGTTACACAATTCCCCGTCGACCCAGGGCCCGTGTCCAGCAGCGAGGCTCCATACCGGCGAGCACGTGACCGCCTCAGGAGTACCACGTGACCGCCTCAGCAGCACCACGTGACCGCCTCGGCACCACGTGACCGCCTCAGCAGCACCACGTGACCGCCTCGGCACGTGGCCGCCCGGTCGAGTTGTGGAGTCGCTCCCGCTGGGCGAGGTGCTCCTCGCCGTCGCTCCGCGGAGACCCTCCGCTCGCGCACCGCGTGCCCTTCGGCACGGCGTCCGACGTTTCGCGGCGCTCCGCGAGCCTTTTCGGGGGATTCAATCGACGGAAGACGCTCCCAGAGGGGGGGGGGGCACGTGGCGCGACATGTCGAGGACATCGTCGATGACCATTTGTGACTCCGCACGGCGCGTTCGCGTGACCATTTCCGGCCACTAGGGGCCGCTACATCCACGACGATGTTCAGCACGTGGCTCGGGACATCATCACGATCATCTCGACTCCACCTCCACCAACCTCCAGTACAGAGGTCGCAACCGGGTACCCGATACCCGTACCCTACCCGATACCCGGCCAGGTACGGGTACGGGTACCCGTTTGCGACCCTGGTGCGGCCGGGTACGGGTACGGGTAAGGAATCAAAACCCGTTTGCGACCTCTGCTCCAGCATCACCACCACCGTTAGCAGCAGCACCACCATCAATAATCATCGCCATTCCCACCACCATAACGATCGCCCGTGTAGCCTTAACAGACTGTCGGGGCAAGTGCTGTTACCTATGAAGGCCGGCACGGCACACGAGGCGGTGGGTGGCCAGCACCACGCCCGGCCGCCTTTGTCTCCCCAGTGGCGATGTTTACGCACCGCACCAGGTACTCATTCGAGGCTGAGTCGACCGGCCCGGGACCGGTTCAGGAAATTATTACCGGTGTGAACAGGAATCGAACTCGAATCGCCGGGTTCGTAGTGGAACGCGCTAACCACTGCACTACCGCTCACCACCTCCACCACCATCACCACCTCCACCACCATCACCACCATCACCACCACCATCACCACCTCCTCCATCACCACCTCCACCACCACCTCCATCACCACCTCCACCATCACCACCTCCACCACCATCACCACCTCCACCATCACCACCTCCACCACCATCACCACTTCCTCCACCTCCACCATCACCACCTCCACCACCATCACCACCTCCACCATCACCACCTCCACCATCACCACCTCCACCACCATCACCACCTCCTCCATCACCACCTCCACCATCACCACCTCCACCACCATCACCACCTCCACCACCATCACCACCACCATCACCACCTCCACCATCAACACCTCCATCACCACCTCCTCCATCACCACCTCCACCATCACCACCACCACCACCTCCACCATCATCACCTCCACCACCACCACTTCCACCATTGCTTACAAAATCACCACCACTAGCATCACCACCACCATCACCACTAGAATCTCCACCATCACCACCTCCTCCACCACCACCATTACCACCGCTAGCATCACCACCTCCACAATTAGCGCCACTAAAATCAACAACAACAACAACCGCCATTCGCCACTAAGTGGCGGTGACGTCACCACGACGCTCGTGCCAGGCTATGTGCACTTTAAGGCCACGTGAAGTGTCGAAGGCTCGCTGGCAGGAGGTCACAGGACAGACCCAGCAGGTGCCATGGGTTGACTGACTGAGATAGCAGGCAGATGCACCACCACCTGTGCTCCCCACTGTGTTTCAAACCGGCGCCAATGTTTCTTTAAAGGTGTCTACATTTCACACGCGTATAGAGAAGGGAGGGCGTAACTGGTCTGTCGCTTCGACAGACCAGATGGCTTCCACACAGTGACATGCATAATGTCATGGGTAATGCCGCCTGATTTGGAGTGAGACCTCTGCTGCCAACACGGAGCCGATCATAAGCTCACTGCTCAGGTATGGGAACTACTCCCCTCTCTTCGCTCATGGGGGAGTTTAGGAGGTGGAGTGTTTGATGAAATAAAATACCTAGGCAGGTAATTTGTTTTCGTGGGGCTAATGGTTAGGCCCCACCTCTTAGTGGCACGCTCCAGGTTCAGCAGCAGAGTCTCTAAAACCTTCTCCGTGTGAGCAGCAATCACCAGATCATCAGAATGCATAATATGGTTGACCAATAGCGAGCCATCCCTTGACCGCACCCGGGCATCGATCAGCCTCCCATCGTATCTCTACCAAATGGAAATTACTCTGGTAGAGCCATGGAATGCTTCTTGAACTCCATGGTCAAAGAAGATGTTACGTAATAACATGGACATCCGGTGGACATCCTTGTCGCACCCCAAGGTGAACAGGGGATGGCTCTGACTCCCGGCCATGCAGCTTTACCCAGGCCTACCCACCATCATGAAGGTCCTTCATGATTGTGAGCAGACGGTCAGGGACTTCAAAAGCATGAAGAACAACCCAGAGCCCTGGCCTATTCATGGCATCACAAGACTTGAGCAGATCAATAAAGAAATCCCCTACACCTCCGCTGCAGCAGACGGATAGAGGAGAGCATGGCGTCTGTGCAGGACCACCTTGACCAGAAACGACATTGTGGCTCCGCAGAGCCTCTCCCGGGCGTGTCTGGCAGGGCGATGGGGAATCGTCTTTGCCGGGACCTTCACCGGCTTCACACCGAGGAGGGAGCTGCCTCCCTGCGGTCGTTGCGTTCAGCGTGAGGTCATCCTTGCAATCCTGCGAAGTCTGCGCTGTGGTCCAGGCAGCTGTAATGATGCCACAACAGGGCAGTCTGCACACAAAATCGTCAACCCCCGCCGCCCCCCACCACCGTCAGAAATTCGCTTGAGAGGTCATCATCTCTGCCCGGCGCTTTTCCAGGTCTCAGACTCTGCATCGCCCCTTTGTTCCTCCACAGCAGATGGCAACGTCAGCCATTCACTCGCGGGCCGGCGGGGGGGGGAGCGATGATAGTTCCTGCAATATTTGAGGAAGTGGAGCCCCAGTAGGGTCAACTCCACATTGCCCCATGCTGTGATTTGAACTGAGCGGTTCCCTCTCGCCGACGACCTCAGAGACATCCTCAGCAAACCTGTCCCTCAGGGTCGGAGATCGGAACACCGTTCTTTCCCTGAAGGGTGGTAATAGGCGTGGCGCTGCAAGTGATCTCTTTTTATGGCATCAAATAGTGATTTGTGATCGCCAGCTACCGAGGCACCGACGCCACCACTATACGAGAATGACCACCACCACTCGCACCACTACCGCCACCACCACCACTACCGCCGCCACCACCACTACCGCCACCACCACCACCACTACCGCCACCACCACCACCACCACTACCGCCACCACCACCACCACCACTACCGCCACCACCACCACCACTACCGCCACCACCACCACCACTACCGCCACCACCAACACCACTACCGCCATCACCACCACCACTACCGCCACCACCACCATCACCACTACCGCCACCAACACCACCACCAACAACACCACCATCATCTCCACCATCTAGGACAGGGGTGGGGAACCTTTTTTTTTGCCAAGGGCCATTTGGATATTTATAACATCATTCGCTGGCCATACAAAATTATTAACTACAAAATTAGCCTGTTATATTTGGCTGGAACTGCTTCTCTTTGGCGAGGCGTGTGATGTTCGCTGGTATTGATGATGTTGTTACTCGCAACTGCTTTTCCAAGTTTGCTCCTAGATTTATTGAATTTCGAGTCCCGCCCGCGGTTGCCTTGGCAGGGCCACACCAAATGATTTCATGGGCCTCATACGGACGTTCCCCACCCCTGATCTAGGACTTGCCACTGGAGCTGTGGTGACTCCCACTTAGAATCCACCAACATTGCTAGGTCTATAGAGGCAACGGCAGGGGGGGGGCAGGTGGGGATTTAATAATCATGATCATTGTGGTCAACTCTCGCGTCGAGAGATGGAATGGAACCCGGCACCTTCTGGATTACAAGTCCAGCGTTTTACTGACCATGGCAGCAGCAGCAGATTCCCGGTGATGAATGGGGCCGAAAGTGCGTTGCGGCTCGTGAAGCCACTGGCAGCGATGGGCGATTTAATATTTCACGACGCGCGTAAGAGCCGAGCCGAGAGACACCGGGGACGAACACGCGGGGTCGGAGAAACGCAGGGCGCAAATCACGGACATCAGAGTGACTGCGTGGGCAGGAAGAGTAGAGTGAGATGAGAGATGGGAGAGTGCGTGGAAGGGAGTAGAGTGAGATGAGAGGGGAGAGGCAGGAGAGTGCATGGAGGGGAGTAGAGTGAGATGAGAGGGGAGAGGTAGGAGAGTGCGTGGAGTAGAGTCGAGTGAGATGAGAGGAGAGAGGTAGGGGAGTGCGTGGAGGCGAGGAGAGTGAGATGAGAGGTAGGAGAGTGCGTGGAGGGGAGTAGAGTGAGATGAGAGGGGAGAGGTAGGAGAGTGCGTGGAGGGGAGTAGAGTGAGATGAGAGGTAGGAGAGTGCGTGGAGGGGAGTAGAGTGAGATGAGAGGGGAATAGAGTGAGATGAGAGGGAAGAGGTAGGAGAGTGCGTGGAGGGGAGTAGAGTGAGATGAGAGGTAGGAGAGTGCGTGGAGGGGAGTAGAGTGAGATGAGAGGTAGGAGAGTGCGTGGAGGGGAGTAGAGTGAGATGAGAGGCAGGAGAGTGCGTGGAGGGGAGTAGAGTGAGATGAGAGGGGGATAGAGTGAGATGAGAGGGGAGAGGTAGGAGAGTGCGTGGAGGGGAGTAGAGTGAGATGAGAGGGGAATAGAGTGAGATGAGAGGGGAGAGGTAGGAGAGTGCGTGGAGGGGAGTAGAGTGAGATAAAATGAGAGGGGAGAGGTAGGAGAGTGCGTGGAGGGGAGTAGAGTGAGATGAGAGGGGAATAGAGTGAGATGAGAGGGGAGAGGTAGGAGAGTGCGTGGAGGGGAGTAGAGTGAGATGAGATGAGAGAGGTAGGGGAGTGCGTGGAGGCGAGGAGAGTGAGATGAGAGTTAGGAGAGTGCGTGGAGGCGAGGAGAGTGAGATGAGAGGTAGGAGAGTGCGTGGAGGGGAGTAGAGTGAGATGAGAGGTAGGAGAGTGCGTGGAGGGGAGTAGAGTGAGATGAGAGGTAGGAGAGTGCGTGGAGGGGAGTAGAGTGAGATGAGAGGGGGATAGAGTGAGATGAGAGGGGAGAGGTAGGAGAGTGCGTGGAGGAGAGTAGAGTGAGATGAGAGGGGAGAGGTAGGAGAGTGCGTGGAGGGGAGTAGAGTGAGATGAGAGGGGAGAGGCAGGAGAGTGCGTGGAGGAGAGTAGAGTGAGATGAGAGGAGGAGGAGAGGTCGGAAAGGGCGAGTCCGTGATGGGTCTTGAAGACGCTGAGTGGGATCATGAAATTGATCTCGGACTGGGAGCCGGTCAAGGGAGTAGCGGATTCTGCTCATCAGCAATTTAGCAGCGGCATTTACGGAACTGCACTCACTCACACACACAAAGACAAAGATCCCCCGTGTAGCCTTGGCAGACTGGGGGGGCAAGTGCTGTTAGCGAGAACCTATGAAGGCCGGAACGGTACACGAGGCGGTGAGTGGCCAGCACCACGCCCGGCCGCCTTTGTCTCCCCATTGGCGACGTTTCATGTCGCACCAGGTACTCGTTTGAGGCTGAGTCGATCTAGGGGAGACCGGTTCAGATAATCGTCACCGATGTTGACCGTGAGCGGGAATCGAACTCGGGTCGTCAACTTTCGTAGCGCAGCGTAGCGCTAACCACTACGCTACCGCTCCCCCCACACACACACAGACACACACCACGCCGCACGCGCACACACGCACTTACACGCATCTATATAGAGGCAGTAAGTATATAAATGGACAAACGGATAGACGCTTCACGCATGAATAATTGATGGCTATAAGCCTCTAATGATCCTCGCGGCCACTTAGCCAGCGAATACATCCACGGGGGGGGGGGGGGGGGCCTGCGCGTCTCCCCCTAATGGGCGCAACCCACTCGGCCCCGCAGGGACCCACGCGTGGCCAGGGGGCCCGAGATGGGCACTAAATAATACAGAGTCACGCTGGCGCGGCGCGCCCAGTCGCGTACCAACACGCGCCACTTACACGCTCCCCTTCATGATAGCACTGCGCCCCTTGAGAGGACGGCCACACACACACACCAACTCTCACCCACTCCCACCCACCAACCAACCCCCACCCACCCACCAACCCCCACCCACCCACCAACCCACACCCACCAACCCCCACCAACACCCACCCACCAACACCCACCCACCAACTCTCACCCACTCCCACCCACCAACCAACCCCCACCCACCCACCAACCCACACCCACCAACCCCCACACCCACCCACCCACCAACCCCCACCCACCCCCACCCACCAACCAACCCACACCCACCCACCCACCAACCACCCACCCACCAACCACCCACCAACCCACCCACCAACCACCCACCAACCCCCACCCACCCACCAACCCCCACCCACCAACCAACCCCCACCCACCAACCTCCACCCACCAACCCCCACCCACCCCCACCCACCAACCAACCCCCACCCACCAACCTCCACCCACCAACCCCCACCCACCAACCCACCCACCAACCTCCACCCACCAACCCCCACCCACCAACCCACCCACCAACCTCCACCAACCAACCCCCACCCACCCCCACCCACCAACCCCCATCCTCCCAACAATCTCCCCCCCCACCCAACCTACCCCCCCTTCCCCCCCTCTACCTACCCCTGGTATACAGGAGGTCGTGGGATCGAACCCACGAGCTCCTGTACACCAGGCGAGGTAGTTAACATCTCCTCGCCACCGTGATGATAATGATAGAGAGAGAGACACGCAAACTCCACATATACAGCAGGCGCCAGTGTTGGGATCGAACCCACGATCTCCTGCATACCAGGCGAGGTAGTTAACATCTCCTAGCCACCGTGATGATGATGATGAGAGAGTGTGGTGGTGATGTTGATGGTGGTGATCTCTGTAGGGTGCGGTGATGGTGGTGATGTGTGTTGGGTGCGGTGATGTTGATGGTGGTGATGTGTGTTGGTGCATGGGGTGATGTTGACGGTGGATCAGGATCACGGAAGCTTAGACAATGGAACAACATCTGCAGAAGAAGATCAACAACAAGGAGCAGAAGCAGCAGAAGAAGAAACAAAAATCTCAACGAGGCGTGGAGGAGAGACGGGCAGAGGAGCAGGTGGTCTCGAGGGACGCCGTAATGGGTGGCCGGGAGGTCGAGACCAGTGACGGAATCGCAGCTAAAGGATCGGTGGGGATCGGGGGGGTGGGTAGTGAGCTTTGGGGGGAGAGAGGAGTGGGTGGGTGGGTGGGGGACGGCCTTCATCCAGAAGTGGATGGATCGTGGCTAATGACTATTGGGACATCTGTCGGGGGAAAAAAAGTTTAAATACTTATCGGATCACGACGTTTCGATCGCAACAACAAGCGACCGTATTCAGGTGAGATAATCAGACTGCTGTGGACGAGGCATTATATTGATCCGAGGGAGGGGGGGGGGGGTTGCCGCATCGGGCAAGAGGGCAGGGCCCCCCAGCAGTCTGATTCTCTCACCTGAAGACGGTCACTTGTTGTTGCGATCGAAACGTCGTGATCTATTCTTTTTTCTTACCCACGTGACTTTACCGAAAGAACCATAGAGTATGGATTCCCGCAGTCACGAAAGCTTCAAATCAAGATACTTATCGGATTCTTCTCGATTGAGATTCTGGTACAGATTCTGAGTCAGCCGATGGCGCGTGATCAATGTGTGTGCGTTGGGTCAGGCCACGTGGCCGTTTTGTTACAAACGTCGTGTCGTGAACCCTCCACCACCCCGACAGGATTGTCTAGTGCCGGATTAAGCTAGTGCGGGGCCTGTAGCATCTGTTATAAAGGGGCTCTAAATAAAAAAAGAGTAACAACAACAATATGAAAACATTTGTTTAACTTGCACAGTAAAGCAATTGTATTCTTTCATATGCTATACGGCCATATAATACGACAAATCACTAAATACCCCGTCATTCATACAAGTTGAAGGCGGTATAGTACTATAGCAATAGAGCAAGTGCAGAATCACTGAACCGGAATTGATGGCTTGAAAGCATTTGGCGCGGGGCCCTTAAAAGTGTGGGGGCCCGTAGCATATGTAGCTACTACACCTGTAGCTACTACACCTGTAGCTACTACACATGTAGCTACTACTACACGTGTAGCTACTACACAAGTAGCTTCTACACACACAGCTACTACAACACATGTAGTAGCTACTACGCATGTAATAGTTACTACACATGTAGCTACTACACATGCAGCTACTACACGTGTAGCTACTACACAAGTAGCTACTACACATGTAGTAGTAGCTACTACACATGCAGCTACTACACACGTAGCCACTACACATGTAGTAGTAGCTACTACACATGTAGCTACTACACATGTAGTAGTAGCTACTACACATGTAGCTACTACACATGCAGCTACTACACATGTAGCTACTACACATGCAGCTACTACACATGTAGCTACTACACAGCTACTACTACACATGTAGCTACTACACATGTAGTAGTAGCTACTACACATGCAGCTACTACACATGTAGCTACTACACATGCAGCTACTACACATGTAGCTACTACACATGTAGCCACTACACATGTAGCTACTACACATGTAGCTACTTGTGCTACTCGGATAATCCGGCACTGGGATTGTGACGTTTACTCCGATCCAGCTCCGCCTCGCCCGTGGCTCGAGTCTTCCCACTGTGCAGTGGGTTGGTGCTCATGATGGTGGCGGTGGTGGTGAACATAGCCATAGATGGTCGTTACGGTGGTGGTGGTGGTGATGATGATGACGATGGTTTTGGTGGTGACGGCGGCAGCCGATATCTCACTGTGAATCAGTCGAGCGGCATTTTATTTTCACCAGCTGCGTAACGCTGTGTTGGGAGCTGCTTGGCCTGCATGAACCATCACGCCAACTCCGGTGGTCATCCTCTCAATAGCAGCGGCGGCTTTTGGCTGCTGGCATCGAACACAGACGGCAGTCACCGCGTCGCGTGGCGCTTTCAGATGCGCTTCTGCGGCCGTCTGGAACGTTCTTCCTTCCGATATTAGGAAGCCACTGAAGCTATGCACTTTAAATCATCCAGATTGAAAAGAATTTCTTTAGAAGTGCTCTTTGTGTTGACCTTTTTGTCATTCCCCCGCAACTCTGATTTGCACAGCTACGAACGGTGTGAATGAAGTTCAACACATACATACTGTCGTTCTGTAGAAAGCGTTGAGTCTTCTCTGTGCTTTGGATACGTGGACCCACTCTCATAGAACATCTGCGCCTGTTCCAAACAGTCAGGCTGGCATGCCTACGATCGATCGTGGGTTTAAGAAGAATGGATTGTGTGAGCTCACATATCCTTGAGAGGTCTGGAAACAGCCCCATCAATGAGCTCCTCCGGCAGGCGAGGCTGCGTTGGCTGGGGCATGTAGCTCGCATGCCCAGCCACCGCATGCCCAAGCAGATGCTGTCTGGCCGCATAGAGGGGGCTAAATGGGCACGGCACGGGCTGAAGACGAGATGGAGCTGATGCGGTACAGGAGGACGTGGAGCTGAGTGGACTTTCCGATGAGTGGTACCAGCGGTGTCAAGATCGGCCTCTGTGGAGGAGGCTCGTGAAGGACGCTGCTACTGGACAGTTGGAGGCAGTCGCCCTCCAGCAACAAAGGAGGGCAAAGGAGCGACGCTCACAACAACTAGCGGAGCACCGGGTGGCTAAAATGCAGCGAATTGGCGTAGTGGGGAACCCAGGTGGTGCATCTGCCAGTCATGTCAGGCAGTCAACCCATGGCAATTGGGTCTGCCCCGTGACCTCCTGCCAGCGGGCGTTCGACACTTCACGTGGCCTCGACGTGCACCTAGCCTGGCACAGGCGCCGTGGTGACGTCACCGTCACTGTGACGAATGGCGGTTGTTGCTGACGGTGAAGTTGTTTGTAAAAGCTTCCCGGAGGCTCAGCGGTAGAGCGAGCGGCTCGCAATCAAAAGATCGCGAGTTAAAATCCTGGTTCGGGGGATGGGTTAACACAGCCCATCATAATCACTCCGGGGTCGATAAAGTAGGTACCACTGTGTGAGGAAGTTCAACAGCGGTTGTCCAACAGGAACGTGGCATTTGCACAACTGCATAGCTGACCGTGTGCGTTTGATGTGACTATCACCGTGATTAGTGTAAGTTAGTTCAAGGTTGATGATGATGATGGTGATCATAATGCGTCGATGATGATGATGACACTGATGATATGTCTATATAGTACTGTACATGGGGGCGATGATGAGCATAACACAGAATGCACGAATCGAGTGTATACCGTATGATGATGATGATGGTGGCGGTGATGATGTCAGGGATATGCATGCTGCATTGCGGTGATGTGATGCGTGGGAGGGTGGTGGTGATGGTCACGATGGTGGGTGTCGGCTCTGCCGGGCGGGGTGGTGATGGTGGTGATGGGTGGGGTTCTGGTGATGGTGATAATTGGAGGGGAGGGGTCCTGATGATGGGCGGGTAGTGATGGGTCATGTTGCTGGTGAAGATGATGAGTGGGTGGCGATGTGTGAGTGGTGGTGGGTGGGTGGTGGGTGGGCGGTAATGGGTGGGTGGGTGGTGATGGGTAGGTCGTGATGTGGGTTGTGATGTGTGGGTGGTGATGGGTGGTGGTGGTGATGGGTGGGTGGTAATGGGTAGGTATTGGGTTGGTAGATGGTGATGTGTGGGTGGTGATGTGTGAGTGGTGATGGAGTGATGTGGTACAGGAGGATGTGGAGCTGAGTGGACTTCCCGATGACTGGTACCAGCGGTGTCAAGATCGGCCTCTGTGGAGGAGGCTCGTGAAGGACGCTGCTGGGCAGTTGGAGGCAGTCGCCCTCCAACAACAACGGAGGGTGGAGGAGTGACGCTCACAACAACGAGCGGAGCGCCGGGTGGCTAAAGCACAGCAAGTTGGCACAGTAGGGAGCACAGGTGGTGCATCAGCCAGTCATCTCAGTCAGTCGACCCGTGGCACCTGGGTCTGCCCCGTGACCTCCTGCCAGCGGGCGTTCCACACTTCACGTGGCCTCAACGTGCACATAGCCTGGCACAAGCGTCGTGGTGACGTCGCCGCCACTTAGTGTCGAATGGCGGTTGTTGTTGTTGTGGTGATGGGCAGGTATTGGGTGGATGGTGGATGGGTGATGATGAGTAGGTGGGTGGGTGGCTAGGTGGCTGGGTGTGTGTGGCTGGCTGGGTGTGTGTGTGGGTGTGTGGGTGGGTGTGTGTGGGTTTGTGTGGTGGGTGGGTGGGGGTGTGGTGGGTGGGTGTGTGGCTGGGTGTGTGTGTGGGTGGGTGGGTGGCTAGTAGGTGGGTGGGTGGCTGGCTGGGTGTGGGTGTGTGTGGGTGGGTGTCTGGGTGTGTGTGGTTGTGTGGGTGGGTGTGTGTGTGTGTGGGTGGGTGGCTAGTGTGTGGGTGTGTGTGTGGGTGTGTGTGTCGGTGGCTGGCTGGGTGTGTGTGGGTGTGTGGGTGTGTGTGGAGGTGTGTGTGGGTGGGTGGCTGGGTGTGTGTGTGTGTCTGGGTGTGTGTGTGTGTGGATGTGTGGCTGGGTGTGTGGGTGGGTGGCTAGTAGGTGTGTAGGTGTGTGTGTGTGATGGTGGGTGGGTGTGTGTGGGTGTATGTGTGTGGGTGGCTAGTAGGTGTGTGTGTGGGTGTGTGTGGTGGGTGTGTCTGCTCACAATACTTAAGCCGGGGCTCGCTCTGGTCCCCGTCACTCGCGAGTCGCTGTCGGCTCGTGGCGCCTCCTCCGCCGCCCGCCGACGGAGCCGCGGTGCGCCTCGCTTCGGGCTGCTACGGTAACGCGACCCACCCTGATACGCGATATCGAACAACAACAATAACAACAACAATAACAACAACAACGCTGTTGTCTTTGTGTGCGATGTTAGATCATTCGTGAGCGATCAAAATGGCTTGCTAAGTTGTTTAGTAGAATAATGCGGTAAATATATGGGCTGTGTGTACGTGTTTTGTGTGTGCATGTGTGTGTCTGTGTGTATTTGTGTGTATTTGTGTGTGTATTTGTGTATGTGTGTGTATGTGTGTGTGTATATGTGTATGTGTATTTATGTGTGTGTATGTATGTGTGTGTATTTGTGTGTATATTTGTGTATGTGTGTATGTTTGTGTATGTGTGTGTATTTATGTGTGTGTCTGTGTGTATATGTGTATGTGCGTGTATTTGTGTGTGTGTTTATACGTTTGTGTATTTGTGTGGATGTTTGTGTATGTGTACGTCTGTGTATATAGGTGCTCGCTAACAGCACTTGCCCCAACAGTCTGTTGAGGCTATGCACGGGATTTTTTTATCTTTGTAGGTCAACTCAGTCCCCTAAATGAGTACCTGCTGCGGTTACTGGGAAGACAAAGGCGGCCGGGCGTGGTGTTGACCACCCACCCCCTCGTGTGCCGTGCCGGCCTTCATAGGTGCTCGCTAACAGCACTTGCCCCGACAGTCTGCTACAGGCTGTACGGGGGATCTTTGTCTTTTTTTGTGTTCGTGTATGTTATGTGTGTTTGTGTATGTGTGTTTGTGTATTCGTGTGTGTGTGTTTTTGTGTGTATGTCTATATGTATATATGTATTTGTATATGCATGTGTGTATATGTTTGTATAAATGAATCTGTATTTGTGGATGTGTTCATGTGTATGCGCGTTTGCGTATGTGTGTGGGAACGTGTGTGCCTTTTTGTTTGTGTGTGTGTGTTTGCGTATGTGTGTGTTTGTGTATCCCCTAGGTTGACTCAGCCTCAGATGAGTATCTGGTACGGAGTGTAAACAGCACTTGTCATAACAATCTGTTGTGGCTACACGAGGGATTTTATAAGTGTGTTTGTGTGTCTTTGTGTGTGTCTGTGTATGTGTTTGTGTATGTCTGTGTATGTGTGTTTGTGTGTGTATGTTGTATGTATGTTTGTGTACATTTGTTTGTGTGTGTGTCTGTGTACGTGTGTTTGTGTGTGTGTTTGTGTACGTGTGTTTGTGTATGTGTGTTTGTGTACGTGTGTTTGTGTGTCTGTGTGTGCGTGTTTGTGTACGTGTTTGTGTGTGTCTCTGTCTGTGTGTTTGTGTATATATGTATGTGTGTTTGTGTGTGTCTGTGTTCTTGTGTGTGTCTGTATATGTGTGTTTGTATATGTAGGTTGTATGTATGTGTATGTATGTTGTATGTGTACGTGTGTTTGCATGTGTCTGTGTTCGTGTGTTTGTGTGTGTGTTTGTTTATGTGTGTCTGTATGTGTATCTGTGTATGCGTCTTTGTGTATGTGTGTTTGTGTATGTAGGTTGTATTTGTGTATGTTTCTGTGCGCGTCTGTGTATATGTGTATGTCTTTGTGTATGTAAGTGTTTGTGAGTTGGGGGGAGCGGTAGTGTAGCGGTTAGCGCTACGCTGCGCTACGATCCCAGTGACCCGAGTTCGATTCGCGCTCACCGCCAACACCAGTGACGATTATAACTAAACCGGGCCTGGGCCTCACCAAGGTCGACTCAGCCTCAAATGAGTAAACACCTCATGCGAATGGTAAACATCGGAGAGAAAGTCGGAGTCCGGGCGTGGTGCCGGTCACCCAACCAAACACCTCGTGTGCCGTGCTGGCCTTCACAGGTGCTACCCGCTAACAGCACTTGCCCCAAAAGTATGTTAAGGCTACACGGGGCATATTTACCTTTGTCGTCCGAGGCCCGGATAGGAGTTAAGATAGATTTGCGCGGTTGACTTAGCGGCTAATCTGGGTTCGAGGAGGCGCGCCTATTAGCAGACTTGCGGTAATGCGCCTCAGGGGCATTCTCGTCTCACGTGGGCCAGGTGTGGAATGTTGCAGAGGCTCGCGGTTCAAACCTCGGCGGCCGCCCTGGCCACTACTGTGGACGTTAAAGATCCAGATTTAAAGCTTTCGTGACTGCAGGGATTCATCTTCTTGGTTCTTTCGGTAAAGTCACGTAGAAGGGAAGTAATAAAATAATAAAAATAAAACATAATACAATAATTATTTTATTGCTTTAAAATAATTATTTTATTATGTTTAATTTTTATTATTGTATGTTTTATTTTTATTATTTTATTACTTCTCTTCTACGTGACTTTACCGAAAGAACCAAGAAGATTAAAGATCCAGTGACGGCGTTCGAAACAGAGTCGTTGGCCATTGTGTACCGACATCACGATATCAAGGGGCGCCGGTGGCTAGGAGATGTCAACTACTTCGCCAGGTATACAGGAGGTCGTGGGTTCGATTTGACGGTGACATTTACCGTATGCTGTCAGCAGGAGCAGAACACGCGTAGCCAACAAGGACTCTCAAATTATTTTGATAATGTTGAAGTTCTGTGCAAAACTAGCGACTACTGGCCAAGACTAATCAGATAATCTATCGAAAGTGAAATAAATAAAAATAAATCGTTCGGATAGATACCGCCTTAGTGCTGCGTGGAAGCGAATCATCAAATAGTACATTGTATAAATGCATGCCTACAAAGGACAGCATACTTCAATAGGAATTACCGTCAGTACGGCTATTTTAATACACACAATGGACAGGAAAGACAAGATCAAAGGGCTCGCATAATGCGCTTGCATAATGTACGTTGACTCAGTAATCCCCTCCCCCACACATGGCGTAAGAGCGCAGAAGCGTGGTCACCACATCTACGCCTCTATATAAGGGACGAAACAGGTGGACTTCTCTCACAAATCTGGCTGTCGCCTGATGAAGCTAGTTGTAATTACTGGCGAAACGTCGTACTCAGTTTGTAAATGTTGTGGCTTGGCTCTCCAACACGCCGGTGTGCCGTACTAGCATACTACACTATACACTACACTACTATACACTACACTACTATACACTACACTATACACTACACTACTATACACTATACACTACACTAGTGCTGTACTAGTGACGAATTGGCCACGTTCTGTTTACGTGACAAACCTCACTAGTTGGCTGTGTCGGGTGGCGGCGGGTTTAACGACACATTTATAGATTTACGCGATTTAACCCCAAACCGGAATTGTTGTGGTAGTCGTGGTTGTTGTTGCTGCGGTTGTGCCTGTGATAGTTGTGGTTGTTGTAGGTTTGGTGCGTCGGCTTGGGGAGGCCTTCATCCAGCGGTGGATTTGACCACGGCTGATGGCGGTGGCGATGATGATGATGATGGAGTATTATTATAAGGGGTAGGTGCGTGGCACAGGTGACACACGTGACATTCGTGACACACGTTAGACAGGTAACACACGTTAGACAGGTGACACGCGTTAGACAGGTAACACACGTGAGACAGGTGACACGCGTGACATAGGTAACACGCGTGACACAGGTGCCGCTACCGCACCTGCCGCGTGTCACGTGACACGCAGGTGCGAACACAACGCAAGCAGCGTTCACGCACAGACAAAGATCCCCCGCGTAGCCTTTGACAGACTCATTGCGGGGGGGTGGGGGGGTGGACAAGTTTCTGCCAGCGAGCCTTCGTGCAGGTCGGCAGGGCCACATCGGACGCGGGCGATACACGGGGAGACCTTCATCCAGCAGCGGATTGACAAAGGGCGGATAATTGCTGTTGCTGCTGCTGCTGTTGTTGTTGTGTATACACAGATACACATACACAGCTGTCACGGTCCCGACCCCACCTGTTCGCCCACCTGTCAGGCCCCTCCCCAGGCACACCTCCCGCCTCCTGCCCCCCCCCCCCCTGCCCACCTCTGTGTACCCTCCACAGCAGTGGCTCTTCTTCTTAGCCTGGGGTGCATCTCACATCACCTGAGGTGCATCTCACATCACCTGAGGTGCATCTCACATCACCTGAGGTGCATCTCACATCACCTGGGGGTGCATCTCACATCACCTGGAGGGGGGTGCGAGACATGGGCAGATTTTTTATTTTAAAGGTTAAATGATCGATAACGCAAATTTAAACACAGGGCGCGCACATTACAACTCACTTTGTTTCATCAAACCCGATGTATGTTTTGCTTAGCGTTATACAGGTTTTTTTTGTACGATTGACACCTAAAGGGGTGCCATGCTGCAGTAAAGGTAAAGAACCACTGAGCTGTACAAGTGGCTCAAGCGAGCGTGGCTCTGCTGATGAGACGCTGAGAAGTGGAAACCGGCCAAGGGTCATTGGCTCGTGTTGGACCGCGTGGCTGATGAGATGTGTAAAAACAAATTTTTTAAACATTTTTTTAAACATTTTTTTTTCATGCGGAGGGGCAAATATTGTCCGCGGAGTTATTTGTATTATTTGTATTCTCCACAAGGACGCTCCATGATTACGCTGTGTGTGTGTCTGCATACTCACGTGTGTGTATGTGTGTCTGCGTGCCATTTATGTCTGTGCGTTTATTACGGGGAGCGGTGGTGCAGCGGTAAGGGCGCGGGTCAGAACGTTACAGCAACAAACAGCACCAACACACGATCGCAGTGCACAATATCTAAACAGTAAGCAAATCACTAAAAATACAAATAAAACCAAACACATTATTATTTATTTTACCAGCTAAAGCCCAATAAGCTCTTAGCGTCTTCTTCAGACGCGACCTCGCCAACACAAATGAAAGATAGCGCAACGAATTGGCTCATCATCACGTGGACATTTATAGCAGTAAGACAAATACAATAAATAATAATCATCTAAACGCACGTTTTTATAAACCCGGCGACCTGGGTTTGATTCCCGATCACGGAACAACACCAGGGACCATTGTCTAAACTGGTCCTGGGCCTCCCCTAGGTCGACTCAGCCTCAAATGAGTATCTGGTGTGTAGACATCGCCAACAGAGAGACAAAGGCGGCCGGGCGTGGTGCTGGCCTCCCACTCCCTCGTGTGCCGTGCCGGCCTTCATAGGTGCTGCTCGCTAACAGCACTTGCCCCTACAGTCTGTTAAGGCTATATGGGGGGATCTTTGTCTTTATCTTTGTGTGTATATGTGTGTGTGTATATGTGTGTGTGTGTATATATATGTGTGTGTATGTGTGTGTATGTGTGTGTGTATATATGTGTGTGTATGTGTGTGTGTATGTGTGTGTATATGTAGGTGTGTGTGTATATGTAGGTGTGTATATATGCGAGGAGCGGTAGTGTAGCGGTTAGCGCGCTGCGTTACGAACCCGGCGACCCGAGTTCGATTCCCGCTCACGGCCAACACCCAGTGACGATTATCTGAACCGGTCCTGGGCCTCCCCTAGGTCGACTCAAATGAGTCGCGTAAGTAACACACAAACGTTAGCTGATGTGTAAATGCAATCTCACCTTAATTTAAGGTGAAGGAGCCGAATGTGTACGATTGTTGTTGTTGTGTGTTGTGTGTGTTCTACGCGTGTGGTTGCGTTTTGTGTGTAATATTTGTATATACTTGCATGTGTGTGTGTATATATATACAGTATTTGTGTACTGCATATATTGTGTCGGTGGGCGATTCTCGCTCACGGCAAACACCGGTGACGATTATCCGAACCGGTTCTGGGCCTCCCCTAGGTCGACTCAGCCTCAAATGAGTACCTGGCGCGGTGTTGTAAACATCGCCACGAGAAAGACAAAGGCGGCCGGGCGTGGTGTTGGCCACCCACCCCCTCGTGTGCCGTGCCGGCCTTCATAGGTGCTGCTCGCTAACAGCACTTGCCCTGACAGTCTGTTACAGGCTAAACGGGGGGTCTTTGTCTTTGTGTGCATTGGGGAGCGGTGGCGTAGTGGTTAGCGCGCTGCGCTCCGAACCTGTGTCAGGAAGCTGAGTTTCACCCAGCGTGGTGTGGTGTAGAACATCGGCACTTGGGGAGACAAAGGCGGTCTAGCGCGGTCTGTATGTCTCCCCCCGTGTGTGCGCCGTGCCGGCCTTCATAGGTGCTCGCTAACCAAGAACTCGCTCCAACAGCTGTCAGCTGCGTTTGTGTACGTATCCGTGTGCAGAGTATATATACGTGTGTGCATATATAGGTGTACATGTGTGTACGTGAATCTCTTTGCGTGTCTGTATATCTCTGTGTGTGTGTCTCTGTTGTGTACACGTGTGTGTGTCTTTGTATTAATTGGTGCTCGCTATAAACGGCACTTGACCCAAACGTCTGTGAGGTTATGTGTGCCGCATCTACATTATACCTGTACACAGGGCAAGGCCGTAATTATAATAAAAATTGGGGGGGGGACACATATCCCCTTCAATATTCAAATATGCTCAAAATGTCCCCCCCCCCCAATATATGGCTATAAAAATATATAAACAACAATTTGCTAAACCTTAGCCGCAATATCTGGACTTGTCTTCATATAAATCAATGCATAGCTGTATGTTTATATGATTGTGGTTATGGTTGTACTTTATGAATCCCTAATCTCTGCCATTATATACAATGAAACAAGAAATGGTAAACAAGTAAAAACAGAGCAATGTAATACAATACACTATTAGACATTATTGTAAAAAATAAAAAATAAAAAGTCCATGCCATGCGTTAGTGAATCTTTAAATATTTTATGCAGGAAATTAGTTTTCAAATTTAGATATTTTTCTGGGTTGGGACCCCCAGACAGAATTGGTCCCCCCCCCCAATGTTGCCTCCATGGCTACGGCCATGGAGGCAACATTAAAGCACTGGTTTTTAACCTGGGGGTGCAATGGCCAGGGTCAACGGCGGCGTGGTGTATTCCGCAAATATGGCCAACTGTGAGGGCGGGCACAAGCCGGCGTGAGTAGGTGAAACGTTGAGTTGTATAAGGGCACCACGGGGTGACCAGCCCCTCCCCAACCAGCCCCACCCCTCCCACCCACCACCCAGCCCCACCCTCCCCACCCAGCCCCTCCCTCCCCACCCTCCCCACCCTCCCCTCTCCACCCAGCCCCACCCCTCCCACTTTTGTATGCACGACGGACGGACACAATAATCCCCTGTGGGCTGGTGGAACCAGGTGGTTCCTACCAGTATAACTGACTTTGTTTCCATACTCTTTGGTTCTTTCGGTAAAGTCACGTAGGTATTAAATAAAATAGATCACGACGTTTCGGGCGCAACACAAGCGTCCGTCATCAGGTGGGAAAACAAATAGAGATTGACTTTGTTTCATCAACTCCCATGTATTTATTAACATTGTAAAACAATAAATATTAGAATCAAAGGGGAGCGAGGCTGCACTATAAAGGTTTAAGAACCACTGCTCTAAGAAGTCTGTGCGAGTGGAGTGATCGTGGCTGCTGTTACGCCAATACACGATATGGTCGTGCATCCGTGCACAGATAAAACGCGACATTTTATTCCCATTAGCAATATCGGTTACGATTGATCTGAAAACCACCGCTAATTGCTGGAGCTAAATCTAATCAATGGATTGTCACAGCCTCTACCATCTGCCGTGGCCCCCGTAGTTTATATGGAGTGCTTTTGCCAAGAGCGTCTGGAATCTTCTTGGTTCTTTCGCTAAAGTCACGTAGAAGGAAAATACTAAAATAAAAAAAATATAACATAATAAAATAATTCTCACGACGTTTCGGCCACAACGCAAGCAGCCGTCTTCAGGTGGAGAACAGGTCTGCCGAGAAGACGGCTGCTTGCGTTGTGGTCGAAACGTCGTGAGAATTATTTTATTATGTTTTATTTTTATTATTTTATTATTTTCCTTCTACGTGACTTTACCGAAAGAACCAGGAAGATGAATCCCTGCAGTCACGAAAGCTTTAAAGCGTCTGGAATGTTCGGCGAGTGTGTGTTTAAAAAGCCCGACTCTGCTGATGAGGCCCAGACGGTCGAAATCGGTCCACAGTTTTGCTGTTTTAACAAATGCTGCTGCTGGATAATATGGGACTGGACAGGGAGGGACCATAGTTGGCTTCACATTTAAAGTAAATGTTGTTTGACCAGCTGAGATGTCGAGAGACCAGGGCAAGAGGGATCTGGGCCAACAACATTACAAAAGTGATCACGAGAAAAACAGAGATCGGAACGCAGACAACCAAATAGACATCGGAGAACAAACCACTGCGTCACGTGCCAAACGGGCCGACATATTCAAAGCGACATCTTACGTTTATTTATTTAAATATCGGCGTTACAAGAAGTTTTACCAGTACGTAGTGGACGGGAGGCATAATTGGCGTTGGGGGATGGGGGGAGAGGGTGGGGGGGAGGGTGCTGGGCAGGTGACCGCCCTCCCACACCCACAGCCCCCCAGGTGTTCTAAACTCGTTCCCCGAGGTATCCCCCCCCCACTCCGCCCGTGGCACGACAGTCATTGTGCTCGCCAATGCAGCACCCGGCAGGCACGGCGACGTCTGCACGCACGCACGCACGGTCTGTTGTACATCTGCACCTGTCTGTCTGTTGTGTGCGGTAAACCTCTGTGTGTATGCACGGTGCGTGTCTGTCTGTCTGTCTCTCTCTGTGTGTGTTTATTTTGTATATATGTGTGTTTGTGTTTGTTTAGCGTGTCTGACCGAGTGTATCCTCACGCAGTGCTTCGCTAATAGCAACTACCCCCGTAGCCTGCGTCGGCTACACGGGTGGACCTTTGTCTTCTTGTGTGCTAGCACCCACCGCGGTTACCTTTGTGTGTGTGTGTGTGCACGAGGGGGGTGTGCCTGGGGTAGCCATGCCGCTCCAAGTATGTGCCCTGCGCGTGTTCGTGCGCGTCGTTCGTGTGCGCGTGTCGCGGTTTAAGTTTTCAGTTTCATTCATTAGGTGCAGCCCCGTGAGCCATTCGGCTCTTGAATCGGGTGCAACCGCAACAAAACAAAAACATGAACAAGAAACGTCTCAAAGTGACTACGCGCAAACAGAAAAATCCAGGAAAAAAGCAGCAAAAGTCTTCCAGAAAAAAACATCGTGCATCAACGCTGTGTAAAAAAATGCCAGTGGGATGCAAGTAAAACAACAATAACAACAACCATAAGACAATTTAGATTAAAGTTATCAGCCTAACTCTGTACTACAGCAAACAAATATGGCTAAACCAAAACGTTTTCGAAATCACCAAAATGAAGCCATGAAAACAATGCAGCGATTTAAAGCTTTCGTGACTGCAGGGATTCATCTTCTTGGTTCTGTCGGTAAAGTCACGTAGAAGGGAAATAATAAAATAATATGAAAAATAAAAATAAATTATTTTATTATGTTTTATTTTTTAACTTTATTATTTCCCTTCTACGTGACTTTACCGAAAGAACCAGCGGTGGAGCGCACCGCACTCCGACACCCGGACACTCGGAGTGGCGTGTGATGACCAGCGCTGCCGGGTGAGTGGGTGAGGCGTAGTGGGGGGGGGGGGGGTGAAACAAAGGCGGTCGGCTCCTTCTGTAGCAACACAATCACCCCTTCCCCTCCCCCACCGCGTGGGATACCTGGGGAACCTTTGTCTCGTGACCCGCCGCGGAGTCTCGAGTCTCGGTGTTGCCGACTGGCCCCGCGGGCGAAATCCCCGTTCGGAGCTGCGTGGCCAGCCTCTACTGTTCCTGGGGAGTCTTTGTGTGTCTCCCTCCCCTCTCCCCTCTCCTCTCTCCCCTCTCTCTCTCTCTCTGGCTCTATGAGAGTCTTTGTGTGTCGGTGTCTTTGTGTCTGTGTGTGTCTCGGCTGTGTGGTCGCCACTTGGGAGCGCCTGGTATGCAGGAGGTCGTGGGTTCTATCCCGATCCCGACCCTGACACCTGCTGTAGATTCGGATTTTGCGTGTCTCTCTCATCATCATCATCATCACGGTGGCGAGATGTTGACTACCTCGCCTGGTATGCAGAAGATCGCCGGTTCGATCCCCCACACTGACGCCTGCTGCTGTATATTCGTAGTTTGCGTGTCTCTCTCTCTCATCATCGTCATCACGGTGGCTAGGAGATGTTGACTACCTCGCCTGGTATGCAGGAGGTCGCAGTGGGTTCGATCCCGACCCTGACACCTGCTGTATATTCGGAGTTTGCGTGTCTCTCTCTCTCATCATCATCATCGTCACGGTGGCTAGGAGATGTTGACTACCTCGCCTGGTATGCAGGAGGTCGCGGTGGGTTCGATCCTGACCCTGACACCTGCTGTATATTCGGAGTTTGCGTGTCTCTCTCTCTCTCATCATCATCATCGTCACGGTGGCTAGGAGATGTTGACTACCTCGCCTGGTATGCAGGAGGTCGCGGTGGGTTCGATCCTGACCCTGACACCTGCTGTATATTCGGAGTTTGCGTGTCTCTCTCTCTCATCATCATCATCGTCACGGTGGCTAGGAGATGTTGACTACCTCGCCTGGTATGCAGGAGGTCGCGGTGGGTTCGATCCTGACCCTGACACCTGCTGTATATTTGGAATCTGCGTGTTTCTCTCTCTCTCTCCGTGGTCGCGTGGTTTTTTTTCTCCCCGGGTCCTCCGGCTTTTCTCTCCACGTTTAGAATGAACGTCACCACGCGTTTCGAGTATTCGGCTGCCATAGATTTCCACGCGATTTTTAGCCGACTTCGTTGAGCTATCATTTGTGATCGCCGGGTCGCGTCTGAAGAAAAGCCACACATCTCAGCTGGGCAGTGCCTGATTAAGCCAGTGTGCGGGGACTGTAGCATGATGCCATAAAGGGGCCCTAAATTAAACCAAAACACATAAACATTAAAAAATAATTGTTTTTATCTTGCATAGTAAAGTAAGTGTATTTTTCCATTTGCTATACAGCCAGATAATACGACAAATCGCTAACCTTAAACACCCAGTCGTTCATAAAAATTGAAGGCGGTATAGTACTACAGTAATAGAGCAAGTGCAGAATCACTGAACCGGAATTGATAGCTTGAAAGCATTTAGCGCGGGGCCCTTGAAAGTGCGGGGCCCGTAGCATATGTAGCTACTTGTGTAACTACATGTGTAACTACATGTGTAGCTACATGTGTAGCTACATATGTAGCTACTTGTGTAACTACTTGTGTAACTACTTATGGAGATACACGAGTAGCAGCTACTTGTGTAGCTACATGTGTAGCACAACTAGCTAGCTACTTGTGTAACTACATGTGTAGCTACTTGAGCTACTGGGATAATCCAGGCACTGCAGTTGGGGCATTTACTGCTAAAATAAAAAATAATCGTCGATAATTTTTTCATTGAACCGCCCTGAGCTCCTTCCAGTTGATAGTGGGGGGGGGGGCAGCGTCCCTGTACCAGACCCCCCCCCCAAACTCCACTCGCTCGCTCGCATCGATCACCACCAGGACCGCGTCCAGACCGGGGTGAGATTCACTGGTGGCGTCGTAGCAGCGACGCAATCAGCTCAGGGGGGGTGCAGACATCGGTGGGGTTTGGCCCCCCCCGCCCCCCCACCAATATTTGAAGTTTGTCTCGCACGCTCGCCCCTAGGAGGCCATTCCATACCGCGGCCTCCTCCTCCTCGTGCTCTTGTCGCATCGTCGTTGACGCTCACGAGCCTCGGACGTTCTGACGCCGTAGCAGAGGTCGCAACCGGGTACCCGATACCCGTACCCTACCCGATACCCGACTACCCGTACCCAGCCGGGTACGGGTACCCGTTTGCGACCCTGGTGCGGCCGGGTACGGGTACTGGTAGGCTGTGAGTCACTGGTGAGTAAGCGTTTGTCACTCATTTCGGGTAGGGTACGGGTAGGGAACGGGTACCCGTACCCGGGTACGGGTACCCATTTGCGACCCTGGTGCGGCCGGGTACGGGTAAGGAATCAAAACCCGTTTGCGACCTCTGCGCCGTAGGCGGGCGCGCTCCGTGTTCACGAACAAAAACATTTCCTTTGACACTTTCTCCTTGTCGACGACATCTCTCCCGTGGTCATTGCCAAGGGGGATGGCTCACAACTCGGAGCTTTTGGTCATCGGATTGGGGGGGGGGGCAAGGAACCCCCCCCCTGCCCCCCACGTCTCGTGACGCTACTGGAGAACCCCCAAATGGGAGACATTCCCCCCCCCCCAGACTGCAACGTCCACCAACTCAGCCTGTCTCGGCTTGTTCCCACACGTGGGGGGGGGGGGGGGGGGGGGTGACGTGGGGGGGGGGGTGACGTAGGGGGGGGGGGGCTGCTCCCCACGTGGTCACCGGACTCCGGCAGGGCCTCCCCGTTGCTCGGACGAGTTCAAATTGAATCCGAATATTCCCGAAATCGAGTCCAGATTGCGATATTTTCGGATGCCCCAACATCAACAACAACAACGACAACAACAACATTGTGTACGTGTGCACATCTCTTTAGGAGCGTGGTCCGCGCACTGTGTTACGAACCCGGCGATCAG
Source organism: Lethenteron reissneri (assembly GCF_015708825.2). Classification (NCBI taxonomy): domain Eukaryota; kingdom Metazoa; phylum Chordata; class Hyperoartia; order Petromyzontiformes; family Petromyzontidae; genus Lethenteron; species Lethenteron reissneri. Next base: position 8,336,582 of record NC_083829.1, read on the forward strand.
AGTTCCAATCCCGTTCGCGAACAGCACTTGCTGCCATACCAGCCTTGCGTTGACTATACGGGGCATCTTTGTCTTTGACAGATAGACGTGTGTGTGACGTGTGACGTTTGCGCATGTGTACATGCGTTTTATATATGTATCTGTATATATATATGTGTTTTTAAATGTCCATCTGCGTGTATATATGAATACACGAGTGTGCGGTGGACAGGGAGCGGTGGCGCAGCGGTTAGCGCACTGCGCTACGAGTTCGATTTCAGCTCACGGCCAACCTCAGTGGCGAATATCTGAACCGATCCCGGGCCTCCCTTAGGTCGGTTTAGCCTCAAATGAGTACCCAGTGCGGTGTGTAAACATCGCCACTGGGGAGACAAAGGCGGCCGGGCGTTGTGCTAGCCACCCACCCCCTCGCCAGCCTTTATAGGTGCTCGCTAACAGCACTTGCCCCAACAGTCTGTTAAGGCTACACGGGGGATCTTTGTCTTTATATTTATACAGATACACGTGTGTTTATATATACACACACGTGGGTGTGTAAACGTCTCTATAATTACCGTATTCTCTCCATTACAACAAGACACACATTTCCCACCTGGATTTGAAAGCAAAATTTGTGGATGCGTATTATAATCCGGTCGGGGTGTGTGCGTTGTGTGTGCGTTGTGTGTGCGTTGTGTGTACTGTTGTGTGTGTGTTGTGTGTGCATTGTGTGTGTGCGTTGTGTGTGCGTTGTGTGTGCCTGTTGTGTGTGCCTGTTGTGTGTACATTGTGTGTGCGTTGTGTATGCGTTCGCGTGTGTGCCTGTGTATGGGGAGCGGTGGCGCGTTTCGATTCCCGCTCACGGCCAACATCGGTGACGAATATTTGAGCCGGTGCTGGGCCTCCTCTAGGTCTGCTTCGCCTTGAATGTGAGCACCAGTTGCGGTGTTGCCGTGAACATCATCGCTGGGGGAGACGTGGACGGCCGGTCGTAGCGTCGCCACTGGGGAGACAAAGGCGGTCGGGCGTGGTTGCTGGGCCCATCCACCCACCCCCTCGTGTGCCGTTCTGACCTTCATAGATGCACGCGAACAGCACTTGCCCCGACCATCGGCTGAGGCTATTGGTTGGGGGGGGGGCATCTTTGTCTTTAGTACGGGAGAGAGCATATTCGTCGTCTAACTTTATTGAAGGTTGGAGGAGTGCCCCTTACTTACATTCAGCACAGCACGGTAACGCGCACGCGTTCGAGAGGAGGAGGAGGAGGTGGAGCGGTGGGGGGTGTGGAGGATGTTATTGTATTACCCGAGGGTCGATTTGGAAACGCGATCTCTCTCCCACCGCCTCGCAGCGTCGTGCTCATCACGATCATCATCAACATCATCTACCACCCCCATTAGGCGGCTGCCTGCCACGCACAGACAACAGCACCCGGGTAGCCTGCGACAGAATGTTGGGGCAAGTGCTGCGAGCGAGGAGCTGGAACGGCGCACGGGGAGGGGTGCGTCCAGCACCACCATTTGAGGCCGAGTCGACCTAGGGGAGGGGCCAGGGTCGGATCATCGCCGTTCGTGGTGTTGGTTGCACCGCTCCCCACACGGACAGCCACGCACAAATATATTTGTGTGTGTATAGCCTTAACAGACTGTTGGGGCAAGTGCTGTTAGCGAGCATCTATGAAGGCCAGAACGGCACACGAGGGGGTGGGTGGCCAGCACCACGCCCGACCGCTTTTGTCTCCCCAGTGGCGATGTTTACACACCGCACCGGGTACTCAGTTGAGGCTGAGCCGACTAGGGGAGGTCCAGGACTAGTTCAGATAATCGTCACTGGTGTTGGCCGTGAACGGGAATCGAACCCGGGTCGCCGGGTTTGTAGAGCAGCGCGCTAACCACGACACCACCGCTCCCCACGCACACAGACACACACACAAACACAGACACACACACAGACACGCACACAGACACACACAGACACACACACAGACACACACCCACAGAGACACACACACACAGAGACACACACACAGAGACACACACAGACACACACACACAGCTACGCACACACAGACACACACACAGAGACACACAGACACACACACAGACACACACACAGACACACACACAGAGACACACACACAGAGACACACACACACAGACACACACACAGACACACACACAGAGACACATACACACACAGAGACACACGCACACTAACACAGACACGCACACAGACACACAGACACGCACACAGACACACACACACAGAGACACACACACAGAGACACACACAGGCACACACACACACAGCTACGCACACACATACACACACAGAGACACATACACACACAGAGACACATACACACACAGAGACACATACACACACAGAGACACACACACAGAGACACACACAGAGACACACACAGACACAGACACACACACAGAGACACACAGACACACACACACAGACACACAGACACACACACACACAGAGACACACACACAGACACACACACAGACACACACAGACTCACACACAGACACACACACACACAGACACACACACAGACACACACACAGTCACACACACAGACACACAGACAAAGACAAAGACAAAGATCCCCCGTATAGCCTTAACAGACTGTAGGGGCAAGTGCTGTTAGCGAGCACCTATGAAGGCCGGAACGGTACACGAGGGGGTGGGTGGCCAGCACCACGCCCGACACACAGACACACACACACACACAGACACACACACAGAGACACACACACACACACAGACACACACACACAGACACACACAGACACACACACACAGACACACACACACAGACACACACACACAGACACACAGACACACACACAGACGCACCATTAAGACAATCTCACGATACAACCCGAGCTTGCCGCCTCCGTGACCCGAATTCACGGAATGGAGTTAAGGGGTCTCACATTTCCTCGCTCTGCCAAGTTCCACATTTACACCGGGCAGCAGTGGCCAATATGAATCCGCAACCATCACTCCATTTGCCCGGGGGAGGAGAGGAGGGGGGGGGGCGCGGGGTTGGTGGTTCACGGGGAGATTGCACGTACGTATTTCTATCGCACCACGCGTAGCCAACCGTGCTAATCGGAGATGCGGGGGAAGGACAACAAGCCGAACACGAAAAGCACTTCTAAAGTAATTACTTTTCAATCCGGGTGATTTTCAAAGCGCACGGCCCCGTTGGCGTCCTAATATCGGCAGGAAAGAGCGTTCCAGACGGTCGCGGGAGCGCATCTGAAAGTGCCACGCGATGCGGCGACTGTGTTCGATGGCCAGCAGTCAAAAAGCCGCCGATGCGAAGATGAGATTGTGGTGTGTATGCCTGTGTGTGTCTCTATCATCATCATCAGCAGCATCATCATCAGCAGCCTCATCATCATCAGCAGCATCGTCATCAGCAGCATCATCGTCATCAGCAGCATCATCGTCATCAGCAGCATCATCGTCATCAGCATCGTCATCAGCAGCAGCATCATCAGCAGCATCATATTCATCAGCATCATCATCATCAGCATCATGAGCAGCATCATAATCATCAGCATCATCAGCAGCATCATCATGAGCAGCATCCGCTGACAGCGCGGTACATTCCACGTTGCTGTGGGTTGTGGAGCGGAGGTGCAGCGGTTAGCGCACTGCGCGACGAACCCAGCGGAGCTGAGTTCGATTTTGCATTCGCGGTCGATATCAGTGGCGATTATCTGAACCTGCTTCCGGGCCTCCCCTAGAACGACTCAGCCTTAACAGTGCCGGACTAAGCTAGTGCGGGGCCTGTAGCAAGTGTTGTTATAAAGGGGCCCTAAATAAATAAGTAAGCACACAAATATTAAAACACGATTTTTTTTTACTTCCATAGTAAAGTAATTGCATTTATCCATTTGCTGTACAGCCAGATACTACGACAAATCGCCAATCTTAAACACCCAGTCGTTGATAAAAGTTGAAGGCGGTATAGTACTATAGTAATAGAGCAAGTGTAGAATCACTGAACTGCAATTGATAGCTTGAAAGCATTTAGCGCGGGGCCCTTGAAAGTGCGGGGCCCTTGAAAGTGCGGGGCCCCGAGCACATGTAGCTGCTACTACACGTGTAGTAGTAGCTACTACAAGTGTAGTAGTAGCTACTACAAGTGTAGTAGTAGCTACTACTACACGTGTAGTAGTAGCTACTACAAGTGTAGTAGTAGCTACTACAAGTGTAGTAGTAGCTACTACTACACGTGTAGTAGTAGCTACTACAAGTGTAGTAGTAGCTACTACAAGTGTAGTAGTAGCTACTACACGCGTAGTAGTAGCTACTACAAGTGTAGTAGTAGCTACTACTACACGTGTAGTAGTAGCTACTACAAGTATAGTAGTAGCTACTACTACGCATGTAGCTACTACACGTGTGTAGTAGTAGTCGCTACTACTACTACACGCATGTAGCGACTAGTAGTAGCTACTACACGTGTAGTAGTAGCTACTACACGTGTAGTAGTAGCTACTACAAGTGTAGTAGTAGCTACTACAAGTGTAGTAGTAGCTACTACAAGTGTAGCTACTACACTTGTAGCTACTCGTGCTACTGGGATAATCCGGCACTGGGACTGAACGAGTATTGCGTGCGATGTTAATACATCAGCAATCGGGCAGACAAAGGCTGACCACCCAGCCACCCGGCAGTCGTGTGGTCGTGCCGGTCTTCTTGAGTGCTCGCTCGCTCGCCAACAACACTTGGCCCAACAGTCCGCGTAAGCTACACGGGGGATCTTTATCCGTACATGTGTCTGTGGTGTATAGTGTGTCATTATGTAAACGTGTGTGTGTGCGCGTCTTGCCAGGGTCGGGATTTATTGGTGTGGGGCGGGGGGTAATAGAAGTGGAGGGGGGGGGGCGATGTTCAGATCTCTGCTCTTAATCGATCTTTAGCGGAACCCGAGTCAATTATCCCATCCCTAGGGAGGGGGGCAGAGTTGGATTCACTTCCTCGGCTGAGTGGGGAGTCGGGGGGGGGCGGGGGGGGAGGAGACAGTCAAGGTTTCCAGACTCGAACATTTGGTGCCATATCGACTAAGAGGTTAAAATCTGTCGGAAGGTCATTCTGAATCGGCACCACCACCATCATCATTCTCGTCTCGTGCGATCACTCTGCTCACCCCGAGCTCTCAATGTCCTGACAATGGCATTGTCCATGCGCCGTTCGCTTTTTGGCGATGTCCTCTGGGTCTAACTCTGTCTGAGACTGGGCTCTCAAGAAAGCTGTCTCTGGTGTGGACCAATCAGTTTCAAAGACAATGCATCAAATGATCCTTATGGCGGTTCTCCAGTATACCAAATAATACAAAATGGCAATTAAATATTGTATTTCTGGGTGTATTTCACTCCGCGACTGGGTTACCAATCAATCCGACATCGGTGCCACACTCCGCGATGTCGAAACGCAGCGAGGACGATGATTGCGCCGAGACCCTGAACGCTCGCGGTATGCACCGTAGTGGTGGTGGTGCATCGTGTACAGCTCGTCCAGATGAGTCGATTGCCGCGTCGCCGACCATCAACAGACTAACAGTGACTGCGTCACGGACATTATGCGAGAGCCGGGGCACTATGGCACCGCCACAAGGTTGATGTACTATCAGAGCCTGTGTTTTTATTGTGTTTGCATGTTCACCACAAGCATCTGTGGTTACTGCAGACATGATTCCTTGCAAAAAGGTTTCAGTTTGTTTAACACGTAGGCCTTTCGCGACCAATATTATTCATAATCAACGTTTTTGGGTTTAGATCGCGTTATTTATAAATGTGTCGTAACCCTCCACCACCCGACACGGCCAATCAGTAAAAAAGTGTCATGTTGACAAAAGACAAATAGTTCACTGCTTTAGCCCACCGGTGTGTTGACGCGTGAAACCACAACATTTACAATTTGAGTACAACGTTTCGCTGGTAATTGCATCCAGCATCATTTTCAGTTTGGTGTTTTAACATCTTAACACAACTGTTTTGTTGCCAGAAAGGGTAACACCTATTCTCATATTTAGATACTGGCAAGGGAGGTCCCATGATCCACTCTTCAATAACTCCGTAATTTTTTTGCTATTCGCCAGGCAACGTCCTCCGAGCTCGTAGCTGTACTCCCGTGGTGCCTGGCCACGTGTGATGAGATGCCTCGGCTCAGTGGCTGCTCTCATCATCATCAGCATCGTCGTCGTCGTCGGACGTGGGATTCATAGCAGCAGCTAAATAAGCTAAACGCGTACCCTTCGGTTCCTTCGGTAAAGTCACGGAGGTATAAAATAAAATAAATCACGACGTTTAGATCGCAACACAAGCAGTCGTCCTCAGCAGTGGAACGTGTGTGTGTGGGGTGTTTGTGGTGTGTGTGTGGTGTGTGTGTGTGGTGTCTGTGGTGTCTGTGTGGGTGTGTAGTGTGTGTGGTGTGTGTGTGGTGTGTATGTGAGGTGTGTGTGGTGTGTGTATGTGAGGTGTGTGTGGTGTGTGCGGTGTGTGTGGTGTGTGTGTGTGGTGTGTATGGCGTGTGTGTGCGGTGTGTGTGTGCGGTGTGGTGTGTGTGTGCGGTGTGTGTGCGGTGAGTGTGTGCGGTGTGTCTGTGCGGTGTGTGTGTGCGGTGTGTCTGTGCGGTGTGTGTGTGTGCGGTGTGTGTGTGCGGTGTGTGTGTGCGGTGTGTGTGTGTGCGGTGTGTGTGTGCGGTGTGTGTGTGCGGTGTGTGGGGTGTGGTGTGTGTGTGCGGTGTGTGTGGTGTGTGTGTGTGTGTGTGGTGTGTGTGTGCGGTGTGTGTGTGCGGTGTGCTGTGTGTGGTGTGGTGTGTGTGTGCGGTGTGTGTGCGGTGAGTGTGTGCGGTGTGTCTGTGCGGTGTGTGTGTGTGGTGTGGTGTGTATGTGAGGTGTGTGTGGTGTGTGTGTGTGTGTGTGGTGTGTGTGTGTGGTGTGTGTGTGCGGTGTGGTGTGTGTGGTGTGTGTGTGCGGTGTGTGTGCGGTGAGTGTGTGCGGTGTGTCTGTGCGGTGTGTCTGTGCGGTGTGTGTGTGCGGTGTGTCTGTGCGGTGTGTGTGTGTGCGGTGTGTGTGTGTGTGTGTGTGTGGTGTGTGTGTGTGCGGTGTGTGTGTGTGCGGTGTGGTGTGTGTGTGCGGTGTGTGTGCGGTGTGTGTGTGCGGTGTGTCTGTGCGGTGTGTGTGTGCGGTGTGTCTGTGCGGTGTGTGTGTGTGCGGTGTGTGTGTGCGGTGTGTGTGTGCGGTGTGTGTGTGCGGTGTGTGTGTGTGCGGTGTGTGTGTGCGGTGTGTGTGTGCGGTGTGTCTGTGCGGTGTGTGTGTGTGCGGTGTGTGTGTGTGCGGTGTGGTGTGTGTGTGGTGTGTGTGTAGCGTGTGTAGCCAACCGCTACTAATCGGAGGCGCGCTTCCGACAGCCCCGCAGCACAGCGCGAGGCTCCGCCAGTGGTTCGTGGGGGGCGACGCTGCCGCCCCCCGCCGTGCAGGGGTTGCTTGCATCCGGGGTCATTTTCCCGGGGGGTGGGGGGAGGTCAATCATCGACGCTTCGTCACATTTTGGGACCGTGGCGCGGGCACTCCAATGGGCCCTCGCTCTTTAGAATGACGCCACGCGATGGACGGCTGCGTGACGAGTGATGGTCGAGACACCTCCCCGTTATTAACCAGGGCGGCCGCGGGGGTTCGAATCGGAAACGCGCTGCGTTCGTCCGCGAGCTCGGTTGCACGGAGAGAGGAGTGAGAGAGAGAGAACCGGCGACCGCTGGATCAGCAGGTGCGGCAGAGGTCGCAAACGGGTTTTGATTCCTTACCCGTACCCGGCCGCACCAGGGTCGCAAATGGGTACCCGTACCCGTACCCGGCCGTACCCGTACCCGGCCGAGTACGGGTAGCCGTTCCCTACCCGAAATGAGTGACAAACGGCTACTCACCAGTGACTCACGGCCTACCCGTACCCGTACCCGGCTGCACCAGGGTCGCAAACGGCTACCCGTACCCGTACCCGGCCGGGTACGGGTAGCCGGGTATTGGGTAGGGCACGGGTATCGGGTACCCGGTTGCGACCTCTGAGGTGCGGCGTTGCGAGCCATCGCTCCACAGAGTCTTGCCGCCTCCCGCGCGCGTGCCAGAGAGTGCAGCGTGCAGGAGGAGCGGTGGCGCAGCGGTGAGCGCCGCACTGCGCTGCGCTAAACACACAAAAAAAACGGCGTCCCGAGTTCGATTCCCCGCTCGCGGCCGGAGATGTTCCAACACCTCCGATGAAAGCGCGGCTGCCTACGTACGGCGCGAAAGAAGTTCAACGTGCATGCACGCAACAACAGCGACGGACATCTCGACCGGTCGTGGACCTCCCCTAGGTCGACTCGGCCCTAAAACGAGTACCGTACCCGGGTGCGGCGTGAAAATGTAGCTGCCGGGGAAACGAAGGCGGCCGGGCGTGGTGCCGGCCTTCATCGGTGCTGCTGGGGCTAACAGCACTTGCCACAGCAGTCTGTGCGGGGCTACACGGGGCGATGTTCGTCTTTGCACAGCGACACACGCGGGCTACGTGCGCTACGCGCGCGTTGTGCAATGCCGACACTGAGCCTCGATTGTAGCGAATCAGGATTTTTGAAATTCCAAATATTGGGCTCACATCCCCAAAATCTCTACCCCGCTCTCCTAGACTCTGCGGGCTAAAGGCGCCGCCCTGCAATGGCCTGCAATGCCCTGCTGGCAGAAGGCAGCCCTAGAAGAAGGAAAGTGGCCGACTCCTCCTCCTCCACGCTGGGCAGACGTCTCGGAAGAGGTGGCAAGGAGAATGAGGAGCGGGGTAAGTCTGTGTCTGTGTGTGTGTGTGTCTGTGTGTGTCTGTGTCTGTGTGTCTGTTTGTGTGTGTCTGTGTGTGTCTGTGACTGTCGATGTGTGTGTGTGTCTGTGTGTCTTT